>NW_022900926.1:27795749-27894532 GCF_012274545.1 Fukomys damarensis | reverse complement strand
TACTGGCAAAAACAGGCCTGAGAATCAGTGGAACAGATTGGATGACACAAAAACAAATACAGATGTACTCAGCTACCTCATCTTGGACAAATGAGCTAACCATCCTCATTGGAGGAGAGATAGCCTCTACAATAAACGGTGTTGGAAAAACTGGATTTCAACCTGCCAAAGATTAAAACTAGACCCGTATCTCTCACCATGCACTAAATTAAAATCCAAGTGGATTAAAGATCTAAATATTAAAACAGAAACATTAAATTTGCTGGAAGGTAAGTTAGGCAGAACTCTGGAAGACATTGGCATAGGAAAAGACTTTATGAACAAATCCTTAGTAGCACGAGAACTACCAGATAGAATCAACAACTGGGATCTGGTCTTATTAAAAATCTTCTGCACTGCCAAAGAAACTATCAGCAGAACTAAGAGACAACCTACAATGTGGGAAAAATTTTTACCAACTTCTCCTCAGACAAAGGAATATTATCTAGAATAAATAAAAAACTCAAAAAAATCAGTCCTCCTAATATAAAGACCCAATTAAAAAATGGGCATCCAAAATGAACAGACATTTCTCAGACAAAGAAGTAAAAGCAGCAAGTAAATATATGAAAAAATGTTCCACATGACTGGTCATTCGAGAGATGCAGATGAAAACAACACTGAGATTTCACCTCTCCCCACAAAGAATGGCTGCTATCAAGAAATCACACAATAACAAATGTTGGCGGGGTTGTGGGGAGAAAGGAGCCCCTCTCTATTTTTGGTGGGATTGCAGACTGGTGCAACCACTATGGAAATCAATATGGAGATACCTCAAAGAGCTTGGACTGTAGGTTCCATGTGACCCAGCCATCCTTCTGCTGAGTATCTTTCCAAAAGAACTAAAAGAATCATATCACAGAGAAGTATGAGCACCCATGTTTATTGTGGCACAGTTTGTAAAAGCTAAAAGTTGGAAACAGCCCATTTGGCCATCAGTTGGAAACTAGATAAAGAAGATGTGGTTTTTCTATAAAATGGAATATTACTCAACCATAAAGAACAAGAAAATAGATTCATTCATAGGAAAATGGATACATATTGAAGATATACTCCTAAGTGAAATAAATAAGTCACACATGTGACTTATTATTTAATACCAAATAGTTTCTCTGGTGTGAATAAACTGCAATAATACATAAGATTATAATAAGATTACTGACACGGAGAAATGGGAAGAAAGGGGCTAAAGGTGTAGGGAAGGTGGGATGGATACGGGAAGAGTAATAAGGGAAAAGAAAAAAATGTGAGATAAAGAAAAGATGGAAATAAAGTGCTTATAGATGGAGGGGGGGTGAAAGGAGGGCAGGGACAAGTGGAAAAAATGAGAACCAAGACCTGTCATGTAGAGGTACAAGATCCCAACAATGAATGTAACTGTACTATATCCCTAAAATGTACCAATAGACTCAATTAAAGCTGAGAAAAAATGAAAATAAAATATCATGTGCCAAGAAACAAACAAAAAGAACCTGTACACTAATAAATGGAAAATGCAGAAGAAATGCACAGATTCCTAGATAAATATGAACTTACAAAGTTGAACAAAGAAGATGTAAAAAGTCTACCCACTTCAATTACATTCAATGATATTGAAAATGTAATTAAAACATTACCAACAAAGAAAGTCCCCGGTCCTGATGGCTTCACTGCTGAATTTTACAAAACATTTAGAGAAAAACTATCACCTCTATTCTTTAAACTGTTCAATGAAATTGAAAGGGAAGCAATAATTCTAAGTTCACTCCTTGAAGCAAGTATTACTTTGATTCCAAAACCAGGGAAAGACCCAACCAAAAAAGAGAACTACAGGCCAATCTCCCTAATGAACATAGATGCAAAAATCCTCAATAAAATACTAGCAAATAGAATACAGAGGGTCATCAAGAAGATCATACACCCTGACCAAGTCAGATTTATGCCAGGGATATAAGGATGGTTCAACATATATAAGTCAATGCAGTATAAATAAATACACTACATGTAATACACTATATTAATAGAGTCAAGAACAAAAACCATATGATCCTCTCGATAGATGCAGAAAAAGCATTTGACAAAATTCAACACCAACTTATGATAAGCACTCTACAGAAAACTGGAATAGATGGTCTTTATCTCAACTTGATAAAGGCTATCTATGAAAACCCAACAACCAACATCATACTAAATGGTCAAAAACTGAAAACCTTCATGCTAAAATTATGAACAAGATAAGGGTTCCACTGTCACCACTCCTGTTCAATATAGTTCTGAAAACATTAGCCACAGCAATTAGACAAGAGAAAGAAATAAAAGCAATAAATATAGGAAAGGAAGAAGTTAAACTGTCATTATTCACTGATGATATGGTACTCTACATAGAATACCCAAAAAACTCAGCCAAAAAACTTCTAGACTTAATTAACAGATTCAGCAGAGTAGCTGGCTACAAGGTCAACACACAAAATCAATAGCCTTCTTTTACACAAATAACAGACTCACTGAGATTGAAATTAGGGATTCAATTCCTTTTACAATAGTATACAAAAAAATGAAATACTTAAGAATCAATCTAATGAAGGAAAAAAAAAGACTTCTACATTGAAAACTACAGCACCCTGAAAAAGAGATTGAAGAGGATATAAGAAAATGGAAAGACATCCTTTGCACCTGGGTAGGAAGAACAAACAGTAAAAATGGCCATACTACCAAAACTGCTATATAGGTTCAATGCAATCCGGACTGAAATTCCAATAGTATGTTTCACAGAACTACAGAAAATGATCCAAAAATTCATTTGGAATCAGAAGAGACCTAGAATAGCAAAAGTCATTCTAGACCACAGAGACATGACAGGGGTATCACAATCCCCAACTTGAAACTATACTACAGAGCCACGGTGATAAAAACAGCATGATAATAGCAAAGAAGCAGACTGAAGGATCAGTAGAATTGATTGGAAGATACAGAAACAACTCCAGATGGTCTCAGCTACCTCATCTTTGACAGAGAAGCCAACCATCCAACCAGTGGAGGAAATATAGCCTTTTCAATAAATTGTGTTGGAAAAACTAGATTTCAACCTGCCAAAGATTAAAACTACACTCTTATCTTTCACCATACACTAAACTAAAATCCAAGTGGATTAAGATCTAAATATTAAAACAGAAACACTAAACTTGCTAGAAGATAAGGTAGGTAGAACTCTCAAAGACATTGGCATATGAAGACTTTATGAACAAATCCTCAGTAGCACAGGAACTAGCAGAAAGAATCAACAACTGGGATCTCATTTTATTGAAAAGCTTCTGCACTGCAAGAGTAACCACCAACAGAGCAAAGAGACAACCTACATTGTGGAAAAAAATTTTTACCAGCTGTTCCTCAGACAAAAGTCTACTATCTAGAATATATAGAGAACTCAAAACAATCGGACCTCCCAAATATAAAGACCTGATTCAAAAATGGGCATCTGAAATGAACAGATATTTCTCAGACAAAGAAGTAAAAACAGCAAGTAAATTATATTTTAAAATGTTCAACAGCACTGATCATTCAAGAGATGTAGAAGAAAACAACACCGAGATTTCACTTCACCCCACAAAGAATGGCTGCTATCAAGAAATCACACAATAACAAATGTTGGCGGGGTTGTGGGGAGAAAGGAACCCTTCTTCATTGTTGGTATGAGTGCAGACTAGTGCAACTGCTGTAGAAATCAATATGAAGATACCTCAAAGAACTAAGATTAGAGGTCTCATTTGACCCAACTATCCCTCTGCTAGGTATCCTTCCAAAAGAATTAAAAGTCATACCACAACGATATATGTGCACCCTTGTTTATAGCGGCACAGTTTGTAATTGCTGGAACTTGGAAACAGCCCAATGGCCCATCAACTGGAGACTAGATAAGGAAGATGTGGTTTTTCTATAAATGAAATACTGCTCCATAAAGAATGAGAAACTAGAGTCTTTATAGGAATACAGATGCATATTGAGGCCATACTCTTAAGTGAAATAAACAGGACACATATGTATAATTACCAAATAGTTTCTCTGGTGTGAAAAACTAAAAGTGTAAATAAGATTCAAATTGTATAATTGATAATGTGAAATAGGAAGAAGTGGGCTAAAGGAGATGGGAAGTGGGGAGGGTAGGAGAAAGGAAAGAAAGGAAAAGAAAAATATGAGCAAGGAAAAAAATGGAAACAAAGTCTTTGTAAATAGGTAAGGGTGGAGGCAGTGAAGGGAAGACGGGTATGAGGCAAAAATAAGAACCAAGTTACATCATGTAAAGATACAAAATCCCAATGATGAAGTAACTGTAGTGAATACCTTAAAAGTACCAGTAAAATTAATGAAAGAACAAGAATGTAGAAGAAAATTTAAATGTAAATTGGTTAAGAAAATATAAATTAATAATGAAGTGTACCAGACAATGAGGCAGGCATGGTACAACTGAGCTAAATCCCCAGCCCTAAGGCAATGAAATAGAAAACAAATCCAGAAATTGATCATTTGAAAAAAATAATAAAACTGATAAATCCCTAGCAAGAACAATTAGGAAAAATAAGTGCAAATATCATGAAATAGAAAACAGATGGTAATAGAGAAAATGAAATTAGAAGTTGATTATTTGAAAATATTAGTAATAACAATAATAATAAAAAGACTGTGAAAGAAAAAAGACAAAAATACATATTGTTAAAATAAGAAATATAAAGGGGATATCCCTCTGCACCTTACATTTATAATTTAAGAAAATTATAGGCAACTTTATGTCAATCAATTTGACATACAGATTAACAAATTCTTTGGCAGGCAACAGATATAAATTAAAACAAGATAATATGGAAAAATCTAAATATACATGTTTATTTAGGAATTTCAATTTGTTATCAAAACCTTTCCACAAAGTAATTCCAGGAAGACATAAAACTAATCACATTGATTCTTTAAGGCAGCAAAAAAAGGAAAACATCTCAATTCATTTTATAAGGTTATCATTCATCAGTCTGATACAACACTTTGATAAAGAAATTATAAAATTAGAGATTACAAGAAATTGAATTTACAGTCCAATTTCCTCATGTATACAAACATAGAAACTTGATCAAAATGTTAATGAGTTAAATATAACAACACACAAAAGAATAACACAGCACAACAAAGTATGACTTATCTTGTAAATGGCAACATTCAAATTTCAATCAATGTAGTCCATGATATTTGTTAACTAAATATAACTATATGATCATCTTGATGAAGAAAAAGCATTTAACAAAATTCAACACCTACTCAAGATAAATAACCTCAGCAAATGGAATAGAAAGGAGCTTCCTAAACGTGACATCTTCAAAAAGCTTACAACGGCTGGGAATTTAGCTCAGTGATTCCACCACCTGCTTTGCAAATGCAAGGTCCCAAGTTCGATCCCCAGTGCCAAAATCATCATCATCATCATCATAATAATAAAGCTTATAGCTAACATCATATTTAATAGTGAAGGACTGAAAACTTTCTTCCTACGTACAATCAAGAAAAAGACAAGAATCTGTGCTCTCAGCTGTCCTATTGAATAATATACTGAAGGTTCTAGGCAAAAATAAAAGACAGTGAAAGATTTGAGAGGAAGAAAAAATATTTACAGGCTCATCTTCATGTTTTAAAAATGTCTTAAGAAATCTACAAATCAAATAGTAGAATTATGAATAAATTTACCAAGTTGAATATGAAATAACCAATTATCCTTCCACATACTAACAGTCAAAAGTTGGCAATTAAAAATTTTAAAACAAATTTCTGTGCAGTATTGTAGTATCACACCTGTTAGATAATGAATAAATATAGCAATAAATAATAGTACACAAAATCAATGTACTTCTATACACTAGTAATAAATATTTTGTAAATTTGAACTATTTTTAAAATAATCAAAAACTATAAAATATTTAGACACAAATTCAACAAAAGATGTATAAGATATCTTTACTAAAAACTACAAACTACTACTGAAAAACTTAAAGAATTTTAAATAAATCAAGAGATCTACGTTCATAAACTGAGTAACTTCACATAAGTAAGATATCAGTTCCTAAATTTATCAATAGAGTTATCCAACACTGATAACATATTGGCAGGCTTTTTCTTTCAGAGATGTGACTGGACATTCAAAGAACCTAAAATAGCCACAGTATTTTGAAAAAACAAAGTTTGGAGACCTGCAGCATTGGATTCTAATACATCCAGTAATCAAAACTGTATGGCATTGGTATAAGGAGGATAGGCAAACTGATCAATGAAATAGAACAGAGAATTCAGAATGACATACACTTATAAAACCAATTAATTTTTTATGAAGGCACTTAAGCAGTTTGATGAGAAAAAGTCAAGAAATTTATTTAAACAAAGAGCATTGCAGCAACTGCACATCCACAGAGAAAAATCTAGACCTCAATCTGTACCTTGCACAATACACAGGTATTTATCTAACATAAACCATAGACTTAAATGAAACAGTTAACATTTTAAAGCTTCAGAAAAATTAAACAGAAATATCTCACTATGTGGATGTAGGGAAAGATCGTTTATACAGGACACAGAAAATTATAAAAGTGTAAATTGTACTTCACATTAAAAAGTTTTGATCACTAAAATACAGCACTAATGAAATAAATATACAAGAGATAAAATATTTGTAAATTACATATTAGATGAGACTTTACAGAAAATAGGAAGAACACTGCAAAAACAGAAAAGCAGCTCAAAATGGGCAAAATCTTAGACACATTACTAAGTGCTCAACAGCATTAGTTAATAGAAAAATACACACTAAACTCACTACACTCCTGCTAGACTAGCTAACATTGCAAAGACTGTCAATCGAAATATCAGTGTGGATATAGAATTAGAACTTGAATTCATTGTTGGCAGGAGCCTCAAATGATATAACCCATTGGCAGATTGTTTGGCAGCTTCTTATTGCATTAAACCACTCTATCTAATAGCCGTGATTATATTTCTTATGCACTTACTCACATGAAATAAAAATATTGAGCCACCAAAGGACTTGTAGGACTTGAACAGAAACTCTCTTTGTAATAGTTCAAAACAGGAAATTATCTAAATGGCCATCAACAGGAATGTATACCCACATTTTATTTTCTTTTATTATTTTATTTATTTTTTATTTAAGAGGCATTGTGCTTTGAGAATAATGATGGTGTGGATCAATCCCATAATATTATGCTGAAAGGAAGATGGATACAAATGCCAAAGACTTCATGATCGCAGTGATTTGAAGGTCTGAAAAGGGCATATAGTATAAAAATAATAATAGCCAGAAAAATGGTTAACCTGGGGAGAGGTTATGGGCAAAGAGGGGAGAAGAGTCTGTTCTTGGTCATGATCATAATCCATGGTGACAGCTCTGGGATTCCTAGTGGAGTAACAGAGCAGGGAATATCAGTGGCTCTTTTTTAAAAGTAAAGAATAATAAACTGGACCACATGATTATAAAAGATTCCCTTTCAAAATACAATCACCATAAATATACCTGACATTCTCATACACATTAGCCATACTGTATAAGCGCTGATATCAAAAGTTTTCTAGGTTGTGTTAAGAACAGAACAAATGACAAAACACAATGTATAGTATGAGTTAATATTTTAGCAATATATTTAATGATATGATAATGTGTTATATGTATAACATTGAAACCAAATAGTCATTATGTCGTATACCATGTACTTATGGTATAAATATCATTTGCTAATTTTTCAATTATTGCTTATCTATTGACTCGAGTTTATGTTATAAGTATTTATTTTATCATATTTACTATTGTGAATTTTAAAGATACATCTAGGTAGATTTTTCATAAAAAATAACACAGTACTAAAATAGTTACTTTTGAGCACTCGTGCACATGTAGGTATGGATAGGTTATGGGATTTTTCACTTTCTAATTTTATGTCTCAGTTTTGAAATTGTGAAGGACATACCCAATGAAACCAGAGTTAAAGTGATAAAAAGATACCCTGCTAATCATTATTCTGAGACTTTCCAGGCAATCAGGGCAATGGGGCACAGACCTGTCAGATGTCCCTCCAAGGCACAGCAGGGAGCAAAGCCATTCCTAGGGAAAGGCAGGTTCTCCGGAGGGCAGTGTGGAATAGGGCTGAATTGCAAAGGGATGAGGACAGAATTCAAATGAGAGGAAGTGGATGAAGATAAAAGACAGAATGTTCAGGAGAATCAGAGGTGGAGATTTCAAAGCACTTCCACTTTCTTTCCTTAGTTGATCCTCCCGCACACCCAGTCAGGACAGCAGGGTAACACTGTGACTTAATGCACTACACTGGGGCACCAAGCCTGCAATGTCCAGATCTTATCACTTCATTATTTGGATTTGGGATAATCCATCAGTTCTGGCACTTGGTAATTTTAAGTTGATATTTCTTTAAAAATAAACTATATTTCTGTCTAATTACAATGTGCTTGTCCTTTATTTTTAAAAAGTAAAACATAAAATAAATCACTTATTACCATCACTTTGAAAGATAATTTTTAATAAAATACAGGATTAGTAGGCCAAAGTATATGAATATGACACATTTTTCTTTAAAAGTACTGTGCTAATAGATATTCTGATCAGCCATTTTCCTACACTGAATACAACAGATTAAAAACTTTTGCCAGCTGTGGTGGTGCACAACTGTAATCCCAGCACTGAAAAGGCTGAGGCAGGAGGGTTGCCAAGAGTTCAAGGCCAGCCTTGGCTACACAGTGAGCTCAAGCCTGAACTACATAGCAAAACCCTGTCTCATACAAAAACAAAAACAAAACAAAGAAAGTGTTATCTTTCCCTTGAATGACCAATGAACAAAATCCTAGCACACCTCCTAGATGATAATGCAGTCCCTGCCTTCTCCTCACTTCCACTCTATTTCCAAGATTCTTCTAGTTACTCTAAGTACCCACAGATTCACCCAAGTACTGTAGATAGCTGTGTCTCCCATTCAAGACTTCTGCTATGAGCTTCTCTGAATGTCACTATTGCCCATAAACTTAAATTTTTCTTTCCCATAAAACTACAGTTAGTTCATTCTGCATTATTTCAAGCATGGACATTGGTTGGACCTTTAGCTCCCTAAAACAAAGCTAAATAAATATAGCATACCACTAACTTCACTAAAACCTGGGAAGCAATAAGGAGAGAACAGAATATAAGTGAAAATAGGTTGAGTAGCCTTTATCTGACACTCTTGGAACAAGAAGAGTTTCACGTTTGGGACATTTTTGAATTTTGGAATATTAGCATATATAAAATGAGACATCTAGGAAATAGGATTTAAGTATAAACATGAAATGCATTTATGTTTCATTATACATTATACATAGCCTAAAGGTAATTTTATGCAAAATTTTCAGCATGATTGCGTTTGACTCTGACCCATTTCATTAGGTCAGGTGTAAAACTTTACATTTGTAGCCAGCCTCATGTTGGTGTTTGAAAAGTTTAAAATTTCAACCTATTTCAGATTTTGGAAATTTAGATTAAGGATGCTCAATTCTGTTCCCTACCATAGTGGATAGTTCACCTTCCACAAATAGGAGGGTCATCGTGCCCCATACTTTCATTGCAGAGGCAATTGTTCTTTCTTCTGCTCAAAGAAAAATATTCTTATAAAAATCTTATAGAGATCCAACGTTTCCCTCAAATAAGACAAGTTTTCTGTTATAAGCATATAATGTAATATAACATCCTCAAGCATCTTGATTCCAATTATGGTGATTTTTTCTAAGAACTCTGGGTCCCTTACCTGCCTTAATATAGCAAATCCATCAATTCCAGAACATGGGGAGACCCTGCAGGGCACAAACCCCAGCTTCCACCCCAGGAGGCAGACATACTTCTTAAGACTCACCAAAAGGTAATTCCTTTCATTGCCTACAAATTTAAGAATTAGACTTCACCCAGCCACAGGAAAACATTCCTGGAAGTTTTATAGTAGTCATTTGTCCTATATAAAAAGATGAAAATAAGAGCTCTTTTTTGTTAGAATTCTCTTTGATGAAAGCATTTGTTCTTGATTCATGTCCTTCACCTCACCTCTGACTTTGTTATGCTTTTCATGTCCATCCACACTTCTACAGCTACATTCTGTGTAGTTATTTCACCTTCTTGCTACCGATGGCCATCAGACTATAAAACTAGGAAGCCAGAGTCACTACACAAAGGTAGGGAAATAGCATGGAATTTAGGGGATGGCTCCATTCATCCTGTAAGGAGATCGTAATGGAACTGCTGCACTTTGTTTTGCTGCATTCCTGGAGGTATTACTTTTGACCAGATACCATTTGCCTAGTATCCCAAGGGCCCAGAGTCATTTGAACTTTACAAGCAAGCTCAGCTCAGGATCCAGGGCCAGCCTTTGCCACATAGCCCTTTACTGACCTTATGACAAGGTTTAATCTTTTCTCCGCTTTCTCTGGAATGTAGCTCCATGACTTCTAAACTTCCAGAAACCAGGTCCCTAAAATGTTTACTGTCCTCCAGTCATCATTTCAGTACCAAAACACCAGGAACTCTGTAAGCAGTAAGATTGTAGTAGTGAACCATTTCAACACCATCCAACACTGTCCTAGTAGTGAAAGAGACTTGAAGTAAATAGTTTTGAAAGAGTTAACAGGAGATGCTATGATTCCTGCCTCACTTAGCAAGCTGGTACCTGTACAGTCTCACTTCTCCAAAACTATAAAGCTATCTTGCTTGCACAAAGCCACTTCTTGACCTCAAAAATGTACCCAACCACACACTTTTCCCTCTGACCCCTGATCTTCACTGACCTCTGTTTATTAACAGATGCAAGAACATTCTCTTACCTAGACCTATTCTGAACTCAGCAGCCATGAATGCTGATGCTCATTTCTAGTCATTTTGTTCCACCTGAATCTGTCTAGTCTCTAAGCAGATTTAATTTAGAGAGAGGAAGTGACCAGATACAAAGGATCTATGCATAAACTAAAAATCGCACAGAAAGAACCCACTCCACAAGAAATCGCAACCTAATACAGCTGGCTTTCTAAAGAGTGATTGTTTTATTTTTTTTTTAAATCCTCACTGCTTTGTTGTTAAACTCATCAAAATCAATAAGCAGTAACATAACTTGGGAAGAAAGTTGGTCAGACCTCAATTAAGCATCTTGTTTCTCTAATCCAAGAGTTATCTATGTCTACATAGATAACTTTGTTTCTACATGTAGATGGCCACTGAAGCATTCTTCAGAAACAGACATTTTAAAATAAAGCTCTTCGGTATAGAATAGTATAAAATAGCTACATAATTCATATGAGGAATTTATAATTAATAGACTGATATTCTGGTGAGTATCACTATGAAAGGTACGGGGTATTTTTATCTTATATTTTTAACACAGATTGCAAAGGTCTGTATCATTCATTAAGACAAGGAATATACACAAGCATCCACAGTACAGAAATTATTGACTTCAGTGATTTTAAGGATTTGGGTTCTTCAATAAGCACAGAAAAGGAGAAATTAATTTGACAGAGCAAATTCAACAGTGCAAACTAAAGCTGTAAAAGATACCTTTGTCGGGGCAATGAAGCACCGTAATATACAGTGGACCACTGGGCATAGAGTAGACTCAAGTACTTATTTGAAAAGATTTGCTGATTTTATTCCTTTGTACACATAAACACCAGCAGCCTGAAATCAAATAAACATTTAGAACATGAAAGAATATCAGTGAAATTTTATCTGCTCAAGGCTTCAGAAATGTCTATTTCCCAATATTATCAGTGTAGCTCATAATAATTGTCTTATTTTACTTACATTGATCAAAGCTTTACAAAAAAAGAATGTATCTTGCTGTAATAGAGAATCCTGCTCTTCTCCATCCTGCTATCATCAGCAATTCTCTCCTCACTGAGGGAGCCTATATTCCCCTCTTAGGCTTGCCGAAATGCTGCTTTAAGCCACAGGCTAGAAATGTGGTCTGCCGACGAGGAAGAACAGAGTCTGAGTCTCATGAAAAGGACTCTGCTAGGTATCTAACAATTGCTATCCCAGCGACTAGACTTAGGAGCTGACATCTCTTTGATAATCGTCAGAAGGATTCACAATTTCCAGGCTCTGAAATTCAGTACTAAGTAATTTCATGAAAGCTGAGAGATCACTCAAAAGCCAATGGATCAAGAGTAAATTAAGACTGAATGAACTTGTCTAAATGTGATTATTTATTTTGTAATAAGGTTGGTGGAAGATTTAATGTTCTGTTTTCTAATAGCTACATGAAAAAGGCTTTTCTTTTCCTCCTTGCTCTATTTCCTTTTTTCTTTTTGTTGTAATGACTTTAAAATACATATTGCACAAAAGTTGACATTGCAGCCATTTAAAGTGTACAGTTCAGTAACATTCACATAGTATGCAGACATTACCATATCTATTTCCAAAATGTAGTCATTACTCTAAATGGATACTCTGCGCCCATTAAGTTTCCCTTCCCTAGTTTTTCCCCAAGCCTCCAGTCACCTCTACTCCAGTTTAGATATGTCATATAAATGGAATCAAATATTATGACTGTTTCTGTTCACTTAACATAATATTTTCAAGGTTTACCCATATTGTGTGAATTTTTCTCCTTTTAAGACTTCATAATATTCTCCTGGATATCTATATATATATTTCTATATCTATATATCACATTTTGTGTATTTTATTCATTCATGGACACTTGGGTCATTTCCATTGTTTGATTATTGTGAATAATGTTGCAGTGCATTAGTATGCACAAGTATTGTTTTTGAGATGCTGTTTCATTTCAATCTTTAAACTATATACCTAGAAATTACTAGGGTATCCTCTTGATCTGCATCTAACCTCAATTTAGTAATTATGCTTTTATATCTTGTTCTGAATTCTCAAAATTCAAAAACAAATACTTTTACTGTTTCTTTGAATGATAATCTAGTTATGTGCATTAATTCAATAAGACATTACCATATTTTCCTTCAGGATATAAATGATGAACATGAATATATAATCAAAGCTGCCCGTGGGAATGTCACCTTTTATAGTAAGTCTCACTTGGTCACCAAGGAGGAGTCCAGCATTAGACATAAGGGATTTACTCTGTGGCTGGAACCAATGGCTAGGAAGTAATCCCAGAAAACTGCTCTTACATTTGTTTAGAGTTTGCAGGGTTCATCCAGCCTTTGCACAGCATGACAGGTCACTTCCCAGCAGGCAAGGAATCATAGGAGATCTTGGAACATCGCGGGAAGAACAAATCCCACAAATTTGTTGGTATTGCTCAAAAAATCTGATGAAAATGAATTTCTCAGGTTTGGTGTCAGCCTCACAATAGAAGAACAAATATAAGCAATGCTTTATTTGATCTCTTGAGATAGAGATCATTGAAAACCAAATCCTACATTTTTTATGAATTCTTCAACAGAGCTTTTTTTTCTAGCCTTACTAACTGTCTAATGCCAAAACTCTAAAGGACCCTACTAGAGTTTGCACATGGTAATTAATTCTGACTGCCACCTCTCTGAGGACAACCAAACACAAAGTGACAAACCTGTCTGGACATCCCTGGACAACCCTAGAGATCACTGATAAACATAAGGAAGAACTATTAAGAAAAAAATCTTCAGAACTTGGAAATGGATGAAATGATGGCTTACATTCTTAGCCTTTTCTAGAGCATCATAGAACGGCCCAAAGATTTCCTGTTTCTCTAAAAGTGTTTATTCATTTACTATTAGGGAATCTTATAAACCTCTTAGGATAGACTTCAATGTGTACAAAAATATTGACCATGCAAATAATTTTTGTTCCACAGCAATAAAAGTGAATTTTTCACTGTAGATAAACAAATGGTTTCTGTCTGGTAGAGAAGATTTCTTCTCTGAGTCAGAGTTGCTTTCCCTGTAACTGTGATGTTAACCATTTCTTATGCATCAACCAGCTTTGTATGCGACACAGTATTTTTTTCTCCAGTGAATATAAAAACTCCAGCCTCTCCTAGTCTTTTAGAGCCAGATCCCTATCATGTTGGTTTCCTCATTCATGAGTTATATAAATCTTTCCATGTGCTCACTTCAAAAAACAAAAGAAAGAAAAACCTACAAAAGAATTGCAAATTACACCAGTTGCATTTTTTCATGAAATACCAGAAAGTCAAGATTATACTGGAGTAATATCTTTAATGTGCTCACAAAAAATAAATGTCAACTAAAAGTTATGCTTAGTTCATATGTCATTCCTGTCTTACATGGAATAAAGACATTCTCAGGCTAATGACCTCCTTAAAAGAATTAAGGGAAATAGTTCAACAAAAAGAAAAGTAAACTAGTAAGAAAAGATGAGATTCTTTTTTAAAAAAAGGAAATGGTAAAATTAAAATTAGATAGCAATGACACAAAAGAAGAAATTCAAATAGAGATTGATGCAAAGAAAAGTCTTTTTTTCTTTAGAAAATGAACAATTTTTACTAGTAAGTGTGGATTTATTTGCAAAATCTGTAGTTACCTATGTGTGTTTAAAATTTAAGGTTACCAAAATATTAGATATATAATTTATAACTTCCAAACCAGCGTTAGGAAAGAAAGAAATTTAAAAGTCTCGTATAGCCCATGGGAATGAGCATGAAAGAAAAAGTAGACCAAAAAAAAAAAAAATAGTAAATCAGACAGGCTAAATTAGATTATTGAAAATAAATATAAAGGTATCAGTAATCCTAAAAATTGTTAATAAACTCATCTATTAAAAATAAAGATTATTGGGTAGATTTTAATTCAATTATATCATAGTTTCAAGAGATACTTAAAATCTCACAGAAAGATTTAGAATAAAATCAGAAAAACTGTACTCCAGGCAAATATGGAAAACAATGAAAAGCCAATATAGCAAATTATTACCAGACAAAATAGAATTTAAGACAAAATAAAGGGAATAAAGAGCTACACTACATAATAACAGATGGAAATTATACAGCAATAAAGTATGGAAATAATATAACTGCATGCAATAAACAAATAGTTTCAGAATAGGTAAAGGCAAAAATTGACAAGATTATAATGCAAAATTGATGTACTTCTGTCAAACATAATGCTAAATATTTGAATAACAAAATGAACAAGTTCAATCTAAGAGCAAAGATAAAATATTTATAAAAAATGTTTTAACTAAAAAATCATAAAGGGTACTATGATAAATGACAACAAATACTACACAGTCTATATTTTCTAATGCAATTTAATTGAAATCAAATGATAAATAATTAAATATAAATGACTAAATCTATCTTGATCTTTTACCTCTATGAATTATGAAATAAATAATAAGTTAAAGATAACAGTCATAATAAAATAACATACATGGAACAAATCATTGTTAAAACCACTATGAGACCAAAGCTTATGAAATAGAGCCAAAATGTGACTTCATTAAGAAAATCTATAGCCTGGATATATCTTTAATAAAATATTGAAAATAAATGTACTAAGGATTCAGTCATAAATCCATTAGAATATTAGAAAAGTCAATGTTAAGAAGCAAAAAAAGAATAAGAACTAAAATTAATAAGATTGATTGGAAAATACAGAGAGCATTTCCAAGACAAGTAGTTTTAATAAACTTACTGCACACTACCAAAAGTGTGGTAACGCTGACTTGTATGGTCTGAATGTTTCAACCAAACTTCATGTTTTGGAAACTTGAACCTCACTATTTAAGGAGGGACATTCAAGAGTTTAGTAAGTGAGTAGGGTCAGCCATTCATGAGGAATGCCACTCTCACAGGAATGAGCTTCTTATCAAAGGATGAGCTTGGATCCCTCTTGCTTTCCCTCTTATTCCCTCTTTTTGCCCCTTTGCCATGGGATTCCTTCTGCCATATTACAATAGAGCAAGAAGGCACTTGCCAGATACCAGCACCTCTATCATAGATTTCCTAGCCTTCAGAACTATGAGGAGATAAATTTCTGTTCTTTGTAAATGACTAAGGCTCAGGTGTTTTGTTATAGCAGTCTAAATTAACTAAGATAATATAGAAATAACAATTTTAGGAAAAAAGAAAAGGATATGAGATTTTAAAAGTTTAAGAGAACATTGTCAACAATGGCAATAAATTGAAAACTTGGTCAAAAAAAATACAATTTTCTAGGAAAATGTGCATCATAAAATTTACCCTTAGGACCGGGGATTTAGCTCAGTGGTTCTGCTGCCTGCCTTAAAAGCACAAGGTCCCGAGTTCAATCTCTGGTACAAAAAAAACCAAAACAAAGCATTACTCTATATGCCATTATATAAACTTACAATTGGTGTCTACTCACATGCACAGATATAAAATTCAAATCAACTAACAAATAAATATTCAATTATATAATTAACAAATTATATAGTACACAAAAATTTCAAATAGAAAATATGACAAATTTTTCTAGATAGAAAAGTTCAAAATGGAAATTATAGTTTAATATCATAAAAGCAGGTGGATAAAAATCATAAAATATTAGGAACTATAACCCATTAATAGGAAAGAGAATTTTTTTGTCAATAAAATATTTTTTAATAGAGAAAAGCCAACATGACCAAGTGGGATTTCTCTCAGATTTGCAAGGATAATTTGTTATTAGTAAAATATTGACACAACAGTATGAGATGATCAAAACATATGGCAAATGTTTAAATTAAAAAAAAAACACAAAAAGACACATTGCCATTAATCCCTCTCAAAATATTGCTTCTCACTTTAAACATATTAATACTCTTTGACACTTTCTGAAATGATTTTGGAAGTCCTCTTCTGTTGAGTGTTTTTATGAGGTGTGATCAAAATTCAGTGAATGCTCTTGCAAAGTGCTATTCAATGGAAAATTAGTCTTATGAAAACATTACCATTTGTCCTCAACAGTAAAAGACATTGCCATTAATCCCTCTCAAAATATTGCTTCTCACTTTAAACATATTAATACTCTTTGACACTTTCTGAAATGATTTTGGAAGTCCTCTTCTGTTGAGTGTTTTTATGAGGTGTGATCAAAATTCAGTGAATGCTCTTGCCCAGTGCTATTCAATGGAAAATTAGTCTTATGAAAACATTACCATTTGTCCTCACCCACCTTATTCCCCAGAACCGTCATCCTGTGACTTCTGGTTTCTCCCCAAAGCGAAAATGACTATGAATGTTAAATGTGTTGAATTAATTCAGGACAATGTAGCCAGCCACCACAAGGCAACTAAGACATTAAAGAAAATGGACTTCCAGGACTGCTCCAGAAAGTGGAAAAATAATGGGATACATACTTTTGAAGCAAGGGGGAGTATACTGAAGGAGATTGATGGTGCTGTCTTTTACTGCAATAAAGTTTTTAAAATTTAATTATTCACCACGTCTTATATATTAAAGAAGTGAAACTTTGTTGCTATCTCAATAAATAAAAGTAGATAAAGTAAATGAAAGTAAAGAAAAATTTAATCAAGTTCAACAGTACACTTGTTGGAGATAGGGAAGGGTATCAGGGGAAAGAGATCAAAATGTATCAAGATATGATAAACATATGTACTAAGGTTCCAAATTGAATATAAATATTACATATCACTAACATATGTGAGTAAAAAAATAATTACTCAGTACGCTAAAAATAGAAGGTAGGTTTTTAAAAAGTATCAGGATTTCTATCAAAAATCTACAGCAACTTTACACAGACTGATTGTATTTTGAAAACATACTCTGATGTTCCTATTTTACTGTACATAGTACTAGAAGTTTATTCTTGAAAAAACAATACTAAACAAAACATAAACTAAATATATAAGAACTGGAAAAGATAAACTATAGATTCTATTACTTATAAATAATAAAATTATTGACAAATAAGCCCTAGAAAAATTTTAAGGCATCATTAGAATAAAAAAGAAGCTCATGAAAATTGCTGAATTAAAGATCATAGTGTAAAAGCAGTTTTTCTCTGTAATAGAATAAAATATTATCTTAATGCAATAATTAAAGACAAACAAAATCTACTCCATAGATAACTTGTTCCTTCTGCCTAGAAATCTATGGGCTTTTATATTTTATGATCTACTTTCATTAATTTTGTCAAGATGTGCTGGGATGCCTGATTTTCTCTTCAATCCTCCTTGGAACTGTAAGCTTTTTCGATCTCAAGTATGTCTCCCTCTACCTTAATGGTATTTTCTTTTAATATTTGTTCATTTATATGGAATAGCTAATATTTATACATTAAATCTATCCCAATCCTTTTTCCCTCATGATTTCTGTCTCTTTGTAGCTGCCTTTGAAGTTAGAATGATTAAGACAGTGTGATATTAAATGTAGCGATAGAATCATAGACAACTGTAATAATAGGGATAGGCGAGTAATAAACTCAAGTCTATTGGGAAGTTTGACAGTGGCCTTGATCTGCCAGTGGTTGAGATGAAACATTTTTAACTCTATGTCAATTTGAGACAAAACTGAAACAGAAATTACTCCTGTCCAATATTTAATATGCAAACAGCCTTTGGCATCTTAAGTAGGCAGAGGTCACTTACAACGAGACTACCACGAAGCAGATGAGTAGTTTTCATCTGCCATATAGACATCCTATAAAGTGCTCCATTCCATGATAAGTCTGCAGAGATAGCACCATGTATAAAGACCGTTCACTACATCATTTATAGGTAGACCACTGCAGAGGTGTTGAAGCCAGAAATGCATGAGGTACTGCAGAGTGTCATCAGTGCTGCTAATGTTATTAAAATAAAACCTTTAAATACAACCCAGTATTTAGACAAAGTTTATTGTAAGCATGTATAGAATTTACCATGTTTCTCTACAAATTACAGGAAAGATTATGAAAACTCATAGCTCTACAGAGATTCCTTATTTAGCTGTGGCAAGTTACTTAAAGTAACTGTCAAATTCACAGGTGAGCTGACCATTTGCTTTTACTAAACGGCAAGCATTCTCTATTTACCAACTTTTTCTCTAATGGAAAACTGCTCTAAGTAGTTTGTTACCAGCAGGAAAAACAAAACAAAATAAAATAAAAATTACATGTACTCTGTCCCTTAAGAAGCAAGGTAACATTTTTACAGTGGTTGGAAAAAAATTGCATTTCAAAATTCAGGGTATGGATTAAATATTTTGAAAATGGATATGTGGAGATGTTCCCATCATTGTATGATTTTATGACAACAACAATCAAAGTACATAGACTGTAAAATTTATCGTATCTACAAATTTAAAACTATGGAAAGATAATTTTCTATCCTGAATAACAATTATACACCTAAAGCATTTTCCTATTACTTAGAACTCTCCATCCACCCATCAGGGTTAGTAACTTTATCAGAGAACAGCTTTCTTACCTTCTATTTTTCATCTCTTCCTTACACACATGAGAAAAGTCATACCTAAGACTGTCATTCATTGGGATGTGGGAAGAAACAGGAGGATTTATTCCTCCATCCACATGTTCTCATCCAGCTTAAAGGAGAGGTCTCTCTCCTGACTCTATCCCCAGAGAGCACCTAGCAATGCAGTGCTACTTTGAATCTTTTGCCTTTGTTCCTAAGGTGGGTCTCTCTTATGCATCTCCAGCCGAAAACCCATGGGCATTTGAGACTATTACCTATGAAGGACTTACTAGGTTCCTAGCCAAATCTGCAGATACCTTGATCTTAGACTTCCAGCCTCCAGAACTCTGAGAAATACTATTGCTAAGCCATTTGGCCTGTGATATTTTGTTATGGCAAACTGAGCAAATTGATACATTGAACTAATACACAAATTAATGGCACTGAAAGAATTTGTATGTGTGGTTTACTACGTGTCTATAATGTTCAAGAAGTAATAAAAAATAGCACAGGTACCTGCCTGTTGGCAATAGGCACTTTCAAAACCAACCATTTGACTTTCAAAAGTAGAAACAATAGGAATTCCAAAAATGACAGGTGGGTAAGGTTGAAATAAATTCCCTTGACAAAAGTTGTGGACAGGACTTTTAAGCAGATGGTGGTTGAGCTCTTATAAGGTAGAATCAGTTTTACAGAAGAAAAAGGCTCACTCAGACTAAGTGAGGCTGAGCAAACTTTCCTTCCTATACAGATAGGTGGAAAGGTCACAGTCACACTGTATCTTAATTTTGGCAGGATATTTTAGAAAAACCTATTGGCTGTGATACATTGGGGAAAGGTAGAGAAATTTGGGCTGAATGTGATTTGTCTTTGAGTGAATTTGGGCCTAACTGAAATCCATGACCTAACTCGTTAGTCAAGGAAGCATTATAAACATGAAGGTTAAGACCCATGGTTAGTTAAAACTCAACTAACTGTACACATAAATATGCAGAAATTATGTACCACTAAGACTGCTTATCGTCTCCTGATAACCATTTTCCCTTCATTCAGGTAATAAAATTTTTAGTTAAACAGACGAACGTATAGTAAAAACAAAGACAAAATAAAACAGACTGCTTTTTGAAGCACTCTTTGCAAGCCAGCATAGCTCTGTGATGAGGTTCTAATAGGACAAGGGCAGGGCAGATATCATGTGTTCTGGATATCATATCTTTAAAATCAAAGGGTACTCCCTTTACCTTTGGCTTATTGACAAGAATGTGAGTGTGTTGGTGAGCCAACATGGCCCTAGGGAGGCAGAGAAACAAGAAAGCACTTGAATCTCAGGCCCAGTGGAGCCTTTGCACCAGTCCTAGAATGCTTATACCCAGACAAGTTACAAAGGAAAAATAAACTTCCATCTTATTTAAGCCATGGTTATGTTGAATGCCTGTCTGAGCACCTGGACTTGTCTCCTAAGTAATTGAGCATGTTTGACTGGCAGAGCACAGTCGGTGGGAAGGATAACCAGCTTAGCATCAATGAGGAGGCCAGAAAAATTGTAATAGGCTGGAAGGAAGAGCCTGAGCTCATGAGATGGATTTTAACAGAATTGCATTATGTCAAAAAAATTAATTGCATATTTTAGTATAGGAAGATTCACTATAAAAGAAGTTCATGTGTTTGAAAAAAAATTTTACTGACCTCCACGCTGGATGTGAGCTCTGTCTTAGACTACAGGAAAGTAATGTGATCTCCCCATTAAGGATGTTAAGAGCCCTACTTGTCCCATTCTGATCATAGCACAGAGGAAAATAGCCAGAGGGTGGCCAGGATGCAAAGCGAAATTAAAATGGCAGAGCCCCCTCTCAGATTGCCATGAATGCACACAAAGGAGACAGTTTTATTTCTTCCCATACAGTCTTCCAACATATGAGGCTGGATATCTCCCTTTATAGCCAAATGATATCTCATGAGAAGACTACAGCTTTAGATTTTCTCTCATTGTAACAGTAGTCTCATTTTGATTACTCCAAGCAACTTTTAAGTATTAAATATTTCAGTCTTGATGAAGGACAGCTGTAAAGAGACTTTTCATCACACACCTTTGATTTTGAACCAAATGAATGTGCTGTTGACAAAAGCAAATAAATAGAAGTTCAACTTCCAGGGTAAAATGAGGCATTTAATATCACACCAAATTCAAAGCCTCTCAGGTGGGCTCAAAACTTGAAACAGCAGGAAGAAGAAGATATGATCCGTTCTAGCACTTCCTCTCTCATTCCTTCCCATCCTCTTCTCCCACTCCCTCTACTTCCTCAGGCAGGACAGGACAGAAGTGGGGAGCAGAGAAGTTATTACAAAAGTCTCCATTCGCTGGCTCTGTAGGTGCTCTCTCTCGGCTACAAGACAATTTGCTGTCCTGTTGTTTCTGTCTGGAGTCTCAGGGCTAGCCCAGGCAGAGTGGTTTAGGGTCGGTCCCCCATGAGTCTCCTAAGAATCTAAGTAGATCAACTCCAGGGCTCAGTCACAGACACCTCCTGAATTTTTTTCAGCTCCCTTCACCCCCCAGTTCCTGTGATG
Source organism: Fukomys damarensis (assembly GCF_012274545.1). NCBI lineage: Eukaryota > Metazoa > Chordata > Mammalia > Rodentia > Bathyergidae > Fukomys > Fukomys damarensis. Next base: position 27,872,544 of record NW_022900926.1, on the reverse strand, counting down.
CAGCCAGAAGGCTGCAGGGGGATCGCTGGTCCCAACTCCCTTCTGCAGACCAGGCCCAGGACATAGTCACTGGGAGTGGAGGCTCCTCTCTCTGCCAGCTTTCCTCTGTGGACCCTGCCAACCAACTCCAGCCACCTCAGGGTTTCTGCCCCCCCCCTTTTCATAGAAATATACTCTTTGCACATTGCTAAAAACACGTATTTGTCCAACCTGTAACTTTGTTTCCTTCATTTCTTTGCAGATATGGTTCTGGATTCAAATTTAGAGCTAACAATTAGATTTAGCTGCATGGGATTAGAACCTAGAGCCAGGTACGGACATTTTTCAGGCTGTTGCTGGGGCTATTGCTTAGGTCCCCACTTCATCTCTAGTTCCTGTTTTCTTGGCAGTGCCCTAGGTTCATCTTTGCCTGGAAGTCAGTCCTTAATTTCAGATTGTCCTATGCTCCACTTCCTACCTGAAGAGGCACAAAATTTCCCAAGCCAGCAAGTTCTGCCTCCTTGCTCACAGTCTTTCCTTCTGCTTCTTTATCTCTGTTCACATTTTAATAAGTAACAAGAAGAAGCCAGGAGGAACCATTGAACTCTAAATTCTCCACTGTAGGTAACTTTGTGCACTCAGCATCCTTTTTTTCTTTCTTGTTAATATAAGCAACAACCCTACCAAACTTTTTGCCACTCTGTGTAAGTACAGGGTCTGGTTCAGCCTTTCTCACTCCGAGCTCTCACCATGGCATCCTCAAAGGCCATTGCATTCCTGTGAAGCATTTCTTCAAACTTTCACTAATTATTTTGTCAGTGTCCTTCTGGCCTCTTTCCACTTTCCTGTCCCAAACCCACATCTATAATTTAGGTGTTTGCTATAGAAGCACAAGTTATCTTTTCTAGTAATGAATTAGCTCAAAATATAGTGGTTTAAAATAATACACCCTTACTTATCTTACAGCTTCTTTGGATCAGGAAATCAGAACCAGTTCAAAGGGGGACTCAGACTCAGAGTTCCTGATAAGTGTGGAGCCAGGACGTCAGCAGAGATGAAATTACCTCAAAGCTCAGCAGAGACTTGGCTTTTGGCTCTAAGTCCCAGGCCATAACACATGGACCTCTCTGTGATTCTAAGGCAAGTAAAATACAAGATGATCAAAGAACATTTTTTACTCCAAGAAAGCAGGGAAGTAGTCAAAGAAAAGTCATTTGTTTATCTGTTTGTTTGTTTGTTTTAGATGAAGGATATGTCAACAGGATTCAAGAACTGATCTAAAGAGCTACCAGTGGCCAAAACTAGCAAAATTTGAGCAACAAAATTTTCTTAGTCCATTCAGAATACCACAGGCTAGGTGATTTACAAAGGAAAGAATTATTTGGCAAAGACTCTGGAGAAGGAGAGGTACAAGGGCATGGTACCAGCATTTGGCAAACATCTCCATGCAGTTTCGTACCATGGCACAAGGGCAAATAAACATGCTTGAGCCAGAAGAAATCAGGATAAACTTATTCTCATAGCCATCTCAGTCTTGTGGTAACTAACTTCTGCATTAATCCATTCATAAAGGCCCTCAGGGCTTAATCACCTTTTTGAGGCCCCACTTCTTAATGCTATTACAATGGCAAATAAATTTCAACTTCAGTGTTGAAGGGAACATTTGAACCACAACAATCATAACTCTCATTTTAGTGAATTATCACCCGATAAATAAAATCAATGTCTTCAAGCCCATAATAATCAATGAATAAACAAAAGAGAAAGAACCAATCTTATAGACTAAGTCTAATGAATAAATATAAAAGGAATCAGAAGATAGGAAATTGCCATTAGAATAAAATAATAATCATTGCTGCAAGCAAGACTCATTGACAGTTGCTAAAATGAGTGGGCAAATTTTAAAAATAAACAGAATACAGATTCTCCTTGAGTTATGATGGGTTGACATCCAGAAAAATCTATTGTAAGTTGAAGATGTTATTATTTATTTATTATTAATTTATTATTATTTATTTATTATTAATCTATTTAACACACCTCATCCAACAAATCTTATAGCTTAGCAATATAGTCGATGGTAGAGTATCAGTTGTTTCCTTCATGATCATATGGCTGGGAGTTGCAACTCAACCACTGCCCAGCATCAAGAAAGAGGAACAGATACATATCAGTAGCCCAGGAAAAATAAAAATTCAAAATCTGAACTATTATTTCTACTGATGGCACATCACTTTTTTAACATTGTAGAGTGGAACAAACCACAAATCAGACTATCATAGGTCAGGGATATCTATATTTGCATCTCATTTCTATCCCTCCCCAAATTTACATTTACTATTGTGGTCTTAAAACGTGACCATATATTCTTTGACACCTCTCCCCTTGGGACTGGACTTAGTGGTGTGTTCCTACTTAATGGATTATATAAAGAAAAATCTGACTCTCTTGTAGAGAAACCTGGCCAACAGCCCTTTAGCCAAGCCATCATGATTCAAGTCACCTGATATTATGTGGTCCCTGGTATGATAATGAGAAGTGCATATCACTTTTGTGGTGTCTTTCTCCCTAATCTATAACCTCAGAATATGTTATAATTTGGATCTTAAATGTCTTCCAAAAACTAGTGTGTGAAAGGTTTGGTCCCCAGCTGATGGTGCTATTGGGAATTGGGGAGCATTCAAGAGATAGGATCTACTGGAAGGAAGGTAGCTAACTGGAGACACCAAGGAGATATTGAGACTCCAGTCCCCTCACCTTTCTCTTTTCCTGGATACCATGAGAAAAGCATCGTTTCTTCCTGTGTTCCTGCCACGATGCACTTGAGCTGCCACAGTTCCAGATGCAAGTTGGCTGCATGAGCATGGTCTGAAACCTTTGAACCTAAGTCTTTCCTTCTTTAAATTGATTTTTTAAAGTATCTTGTCATAATGTTGGAAAACAGACTAACATAGCATAGTTATGAGAAAGGAGTAAACAAATTCAAATTGAGGGATATTCCACGGAATACTTGACTACAATGCTCTTACGAGAAACTGTCACAGATCAGAGGAAACTAGGGTGATGTGATGACCAAGCACATTGTGGTGTCCTGAATGGGATCCTGCAGGAAAAGTACATTAATGGAAACACTTAACAAATCTAAATAAAGTCAGTAGTTTTGTTACCAGTATGTTAGACCATGTTAATATCTTACTTTTGAAATGCATACTATGCAAGATGTTAGTATTGGGGAAGATATATGGAAACACTATGTACTTATTAATTCTGTAGATTTCTAAAATGATTTCAAATTTTAAAAATTTAGGGCCCAGGATTTAGCTGAGTGGTTCTGCCACCTGCCTCACAAGCACAAGGACTCAAGTTCAATCCCTGGTACAAAAAAAAAAAAATTTTTTTTTAAATAAATGTTTGAAAATGATTTAGTGAGGAGTACAGGAATCTTATGTCTGTAAGGTAGGAAATCAAGTAATTTGCTGAGAAAAATTAAAGGAGGAAAAAATGCTGTTAAAGACCTTAAATACTGCTTAGCAAGAAGTCTATTGTGCATTCTAATGAATTAATTACTAAGGTAATGACCATTTTGTTCTGTAATTTTGCTATGTCTCCATATATCTGCCACTGCTATGTTCCTGGGCATGCAACAGTCAGGTTACGGGTTCAGATCCACCTCTTTAGCAAAAGGGCACATTTCCTGATTGGTGATCAGAGGAAGAGTAATGTACACTCCACAGAGTGAGTGTGGACTCCAGTGCCCTCTGACACCAGCAACACCATCGCTAGCCACTGAAGTCTGGGAGCTTATGTTCAATCTTGAGACGCCAATGGTGGAAATCATTGATATAGATTATAAGAAAAATAGGTCATTTATTCAGGTTCATTTTAATAATATCCTATTATATGGGTGCATAATTCATGTCCTCCATATTCAGTGAGTATCTTACTAACAGTTGAAATTTAAAAATAATATTTAGCAGCAGCTTCATTATCTAGAACGATGTCTTTATTTTTTTAAATATTGATATGTTACACCACCCAGATAGAAAATAGAACAGAGTGTAGAATACACACATACTAACCATAAAAACAACCATATTGTAACACCAAAATATATTTATAAAATTGGTCAAGGAAAATGAATTTAACATATGCTGTTATCATGCAAGTATTTTTAATGAAATAACACTTCATATTTATATAGCACCTTTCTTCTAAGGAGCAAAAATATGGCTCAGATATTATTACTCATTCTCACACCATCCTTGACAGGTGGATAAGTAGCAACATTTATACCAAGTTTAAATCACTGAGAAGCCAAGACACACGTAGAGAGAACAAACAAACCAGACACAGTAAGCCAGAAACTTAGAATTTTCCAGCCCTAATGCCCACTATATTCTACCTCCTCTTTACTCTGAAATCTTAAAAAATGGTGCAAAATAAAATAGAGGAACAACAAAGAAATAAAACAGGTTCATTCTGATCTACTCAGGAAACTGATTGTAGAATCTAGGCTGAAACCTAGTGGAAGTTAAAAACAGTGGCCAAACCTTGATAATCTAGTTAATCTAGATGTAACAGTTAAATTATTCCTCCAAAATATGCCCCATATTAAGCCTTTCTACATTATACCAGTTGCAGTGAAGGCTCATTTTCCCATTAACCATCACGTAATATGCAGATGAGCAACAGCTAACCAATTAGCCATGTAGGATAAATAACTTGAGTAATAGGAATTCTCCCATAAAACAATTTCAATGAGATCAGAAATTTTGGATGATGCATTCCTGAGAAGATCTTTAAATTTTTTTCAAGGAAATTTTAAAAGTTCTTTTTAAAGATCAGTGCAAATTATAGACATAGATGGAGCCTAAACGCATGTCTTAAATAAGAACGTCACCAGAGGGTGAATGTCATATGAGTTTGAGTGACTTTATAAAGGTTTTAATATAATTCATACCCAGTGAACTCTAAGATATCCAAAGGGGTAGTACCTTTGTTTGTTTATTTGTTTGGTTTTTTTTTTTTAGATAATAGTGAGTGTCTGAGGAACTTTCATCAGATCAATCCATGTATTCAATCAGTATCAGCAAATCTAGGGAGCAAGTCATATAGAAAGTGAAGAGTGATGATGCTAAGGGGCATAAATGGAGTCAAAGAGACAAAGAAGGGAAGTTACACTATACCCTAACAGTAAGTTTCAATAATGTGAAAAAAAGACCAAAATACCAGCCAATGCTGATAGCATTAACCACCTTCTATGCACTAACATGGATATCAGGTCAGGCACACAACACTCACTACCTCAGTCATCATCACAGACTACTTTGAGATATTCCCATTTTATAGACTTAAGGAGGTTGAGACACTTCTCAGAGGTCAGACAGGTAGAAGCAGTAGTCTAACTTCAAGTTCCTTTGCTGAAGCTGCTTAGATGTTTCCTTTGGCCTTTTGCTTTTCAATTAGTGCTGAGAACTGAGTCCTACCTTCCCTTTCTTCCCCTGTACTGAAGAAAAATCTAAAATACATCATTTTTTAACAGTGAAAAGCTGGAATCAAAATTTGATTCAAATCTTATCTAGAGAAATGTTTCCCAAAGCCAACAGCAAGAAATTCAGATAAAAGAACTCATTTCCACTATTTTGATATTCATGGACTTGAACTATTTAATTCCTATTTTGGTCATATTTCCCTATTGACTGATTTTTCATCTATTGTGTTGTCCAGTGAAGCTACAAATTCTAACAAAGAATCAAAAAGCAACTCTTTGGACAACCTAATTTACATAAAATATAATGATACTTTTTAAATTAATGTAATTAGTTAATTAATTAATGTCCCTAGCAGGTAAAGTTTTTTTAACCAGAGAGCTTCTTAGCCCACAAAGGAGAGTCAAAAGTAATAACCCTCTGGCACTCTGTCAACTTCATGGCAGGTAGAGGCCAACCTTCAGAGGGTCAAGTCCTCTGTGAGGACACAAAGAAAATTAGACCTTCAAGAAGGCTCTGTACAATCCGTATACTTGTCTCCAACAAGTTAATTAGGACAGATCTGTTATTGCAAGTCAGCAAATTAGACTGTCCTCTCTTGCTTGATGTTTTGTTCTTACCTCCAACACTGAACAGATTTTTTTTTTTTTTTTTTTAGTACCAGGGATAGAAAGAATAGATTTATTTTTAATCTCACTAGTTGCTAAAGCTCAGAACCTTCCTTCCCAGGACCCAAAGCAAGAAAACAAGGTAGAGAAGAGGCCCACCTTCAAAGACTTGACCCTCGAAATAAAGATCTTTCTCATCACCCACTTGACATCTATTATCACTGGACTGTTTTTACTTTTCTGCCTTATGTTCCATTAGCTTTAAAGCATTCAACAGTGTTTCTGCCGCCTGTGAAAAGCAAAAGGCAAAAATTCATTGAGTGACACAAACACTGTATCCTCAAATGAACTAAGTCAATCTAACTGATAAATCAGGCTTGGAACAGGCTTTCTCTCTTGTTGGTTTCTTTATTCCCTCACTCAGGCCTTGCTCCTGAATCCCAGCTCCATCACATTGGCTCCATGGTAGAATCTCTCTTTCTACCTCAATCACTCTTAAGTGGTTCTCTCCTTCATTTAATCTTGAAGACTGCAACTCCTCTCTGCTAGTGTTATTCAGGTCTCAGACTCACAATCAAGCAACAATAAAACTCCTGAAGGTATCTAAGAAAACAACTGTCCCAAATTCTCTTTCTCCCAAAACATACAATAAAGGCATTTTCTTTCCTTTCTCCAACACCCTTTTACATGCTTACCTTCCCTGATATTTGTTCACTTGTTCAACCTTCTAACACATTCTTACTTAACAAACACCTATTATGGCCCAGACACTGAATACAAGACTCAGTCTTTGCCATAGGAAGCCCATGCTCCTGGGAAAGAGACCAGTCTTCAAACCACTAGGGGAAATAGACGGGCAGGGTTAGTGCATTTGAGCCCTTCAACAAACAGCCACCTCACCCACCTGAAGGCCTTAACATTTTTCTTACTCTTTAAATTCCATGTGTTTTCAAGATTTAGTTTCTTTAATTTGTTTAAATATTTCCTTTTCTATCAATTCCTGCCTCAGAGCCATGAGATAGAACATTTTCCACTCCCAGTGTGAATTATTGCGTTAACTCCTGGCCAGCAAGTCATTCAAGCCAAGTCACTAACTTCCCAATACCAAGAAGTATCGAATACTTAAAATCCTCAGAGACAAACATATTTAATGTATATATGAGGGGTTTTTTTTAATCCACACATGATTTAGAAAAAGCGAATTTTATAAAGTACACTTAAAGTATCCCTGTGAGCAACCAGCATTTGTTCATTTTCCCTTGATCTCTGATCTTCATGGAAAGAAATAAAAATCTTGAGTTCATTTTAATTCTCTTAATCCCTCATGTGTTATTCTGTAGGCATTCTCAATGACTGGCCTTTATTTTACCAATTTTAGGTTTGAATTATATTGGGTACTTCCTTTGCAAATTGACCCTGAAAGTACTTAAGACAGAAGATACTGCCAGTCCATCAGCAATTGTTTTAGCTGTACTGTCAGTTTTGAAATAAACAGCCTAAGAAAGGGTCAGATATATGGGCTTTAAAATCCTATTTATCATATATTTGAAACTTTAACGACTTTATGAGCTCACATTAAATGTCAGTTGTCATTCTTCTCATCATGATTCTTTAACAAAGCAAAATATCATGTTACTCACTTTCTCGAAACAACAACAACAAAAAAAATAACTTCAACCTGAATAAAATAAAGCTACAAAAACTGGGAGGACAATGAATATGGTCTTAGAGAATCCATGTTAAATCCTGTTCTGTCACTTAATTATTGTGTGATTTGCAGCACCTTTTAAAATTCTTTTCATTTCAGAGATAACAACAATTTCTGTTTCAAGGGTGTCTGTGAGGGTGGGTGAGAATGCCTGAGTGTCCTCCTGTTGGGTCAACATCAGCGAGTTGGCCTCTCCCAGCCTGTCTTGCCGAAACTGTCTCTCTCATCCTGGGCTGCTCCACAGTCTTGGGGTTTCTGCTGAACTGGTAGCTTCTGGCTCTGTTCTCTGCACACCTACATTCTGACATTTTTGCTCTAGAATCCTTCGCTTCCATTTCATCACCTCTCTCGGAGACATCTTATCCACACTGGCCCCCCTTCATTTCCCAGATGTCTTACTCTCTCATTTAAATTCTGGACCCTCAAACTCAAGGGCTTACATGACACCTCATTTGAGGGGCATTTTAGGCTCAGCAGGAATAAACCGAATTCAAATTCTCTTCTAGAGGGAGGAGTCCTCCCAAGTCATCTGGCTCAACAAATGGTGCCACCATACATCCAACAATGAGCCAGAAACCACAGACTCACCCAGACCCTCCCCTGACACCCATCTACACCTTCAGACTTACATCTCCATTCTGCTGGCACGGACCAAGGCATGGTCATGTGTCCTAATCCCATGCTCTCACTGCAGTGCTTCAGCAGAGTGCCCTCTCCCACGCACAGGTGCCATCTGTCATTCCTTGCTTGCGTCCTTTCACAGCTCTGCGTGGTTCTTTGGACCACAAAAGTCCCTGTATGGCCTGGCCGTGGCTATGGGGCCAGCCTCACCTCCCAGCATCTTCCTGCCGCATACCACCTTGCCTCTTATTCCTGCCAGCTGTCCTTCTGGTCTTAGTTAAGATTCACTTCGTCAGTGACTCAGTAAACCACTTTAGACTGTTCATTTACAGATCTCCATCTCACTGCAGGACTTTCTTTTATGACACTTACACATATGCTATTATTTGGTAATGTGGTTCTTTTCATGGATGGCTTGCATGATCCAACAGGACAGGAAAGAATGTCTGTATGGGCCTTTCTTCTGGAATTCCCAATGTCAAGCCCCATTCAATTTCAGTATGTATCCACTGGATTACTAATAGAATTATTTATTAAGTTATTAATTGCTTCTTTAGTTAAGATTAAAGTAGGCCAGCCGAGTGGTGAAGATCCCCAGTCTAACTGCTAGGATCCATTTCAGACTCTTCCACCTACTAGTTGTATAACATTGGGATGTTGACACTGTTCCTGACACCCCTCACCAAAATTAGGTAGCTTGGATAGGAAAGGCAGAAAGATAAAAGTTAGCCTCACAAAAGCTCACTAAGCAAAGCTCGGTGGACAGCCAAAACCAAGATCCCCAGTTTTTAAAATGTTCTTAGTAAATATTAATTTATTGGAAGATATTATTTAAAAAGAAGAAGTAAAGTCATAGCCTATTATATAGTGCTAACAAATAACAATCGTGAGGATATCTTCTGAGACAGCACCCACTTCCAGCACACGGGAGGTGATTCTTTCCTCTAGGACCCAAACCTCTCTGCAGCCAGCCAGTCCACACAGGCTGGCATCTGAGGCCTTCCCTCCCAGGAAGACAGAGCCAGCCCCGTACCCCACAGGCAGTGAGCAAGGCAGAGCCGGCCTCTTTCCTGCAAGCAATCAGCACAGCTCCTCAAGCATGAGATTTAATTGCTTGTTCATTATTTTAGCTTGCAGGGGCTACAAGGAGACCTGGCATTTCTGAGAACACCATCCAACAGAACCCTGGGAGCTGTCAGATTAAAAAATAACAACAGAAACAAGAAAGGAGCCTGTCTTTAGCCAAATGGCTCTCGTGCCCAGAACTCAATGAAAGGACCCCCATCAAAACGCATGGCAGATCCTTGCTGCTTGTTCTGCCCTTTTCCATTCTGTCTGAACAGGGAGAGGAGTGCCACAAAGAGATGAGAATTTGAACTCACAGCTCCTGAGTGCACCAACGTCCCTTTTCTGCCTGATTGTATACTTAAAGTGTCCATAAAGTCAATAACTTCCCATGGCTTCACAGCAAAGCCAAAAGATTAAAAAAGAGACATTGTCCTTTTGAAGATGTGGAAAGTAATAAGTGAGCAGGCTGAATCCTCTTTGGGTTTAAAAGCTGTGCAGTTCTGCTTTCAGGTGTCAAAATTGCCTTAAATCTTTAGCTTTGTTATACCCTGCTGCTACACAGATATAATAGAACCAGGCTGACTCTCTCAAACAATTTGGGGATCATTTTTTTCTCTTTAAAAACTTGTTGAAATATATATATTAGCACAGATTTTTTTTTTCTTAACATTTTCTGTTTTTAAAAAATAATACTTTTTCAGATCTGTCTTACGAGATCAGGGTAGCCGAGCAGTAGCTCTCTTTTTAAAAATGTTCACCATCTATATGGCTTTGAGAATGAACGTTACAGCTAGTTCTCCTCCTCCATTTTATTTCTACCACTAGAGCAGATTTGACCTCATCTCTCTAAAGGCAGAAAACTTCAACAAAGGCAGGAGGACTATTTAAAGTGATGAAAAAGATTCTGAATGAAGGATTATGCCTTTGATGAAGACTGAAAGAAATGCAGTGCTTAGGAAGTGGATAAAAGTCAATAGCAACAATTCTTTGTGTTGGATGAATCCTTGAAGGTGCACTTTCCCCCAATGATCTTAAAAATAAAACATAAAAACAAATAACCAGAGACCTGTGACTCTGGTTTTGTGGTACCTGTACATTCACAGGATGGGAAGTGATTTCCAAAGGCCTCCTGGCAGAGTGAGAGGGGGGCCCTGCAACCTACCAGGAGGAAACAGAAGTAACTAGGAGCAGGATAGGAAGGTTGAAAGCATGCCTTCCTCCCTCCCCACCCAAAAGGCAAGAAAATGCCTGGACAGAGAAACACAGCAGCCTGGGAAATTTTCTGTAGAGAAGAAAAGATAGGAAGAATGTCATCTAGAAAGGAGGCCTTGAAAGAATGCTACAAACATGCTCTTTATCCTTTTCTTTCCCTGCTTTCCCACAAACTCCAGTCCCTACAACATATGCCATCTGTCTCATCCATCTCCAGGATCATCTACTATCCAGCTGGAGCAAGACAGTTGAAATTCCCCAAAGCAAGTGGAAAAACAAAGAGCCTCAGACAGCCACATCCAACTCATACTTATGTGTCAGGGAAGCACACTGTGTGGTGTGTGTGTGTGTGTGTGTGTGTGTGTGTGTGTGTGTGTGTGTGTGTAACTGTTGAATTAAAAGCTGTTGTTTAAGCATAAGGACTAAGTGTTCTCAACAGTGACATGCCCTCACACATAAGTTACGTATTTGTGAGTGAATAGTTACTGAGACATCACCATACAGCTTTATGAATTCTGCATGAGAGGGCTTGAAGCCTGCACCAGAACTGTCCAGCTCTGTTCCTCTCTGGCTTGTACCTAGGCTGCTGGTCTTCAATGGACTCATATCACTGGGCCATGCTGAGTTTTGTTCACATCTCCCAACCTAGCTGCTGTCACCATTTGAGCAGAGTAGTCACTCTGCCAGTGTCTGCATCGTCTGCAATTCAAAAGTCAGACTCATCAGCAAGAGCAATTGCTTAATGGAAAGAACTTCTTATCAGTTAAGGCCACTAGCCTGCATCTGTGGAACAGTATGACTCAGATAGCACAGCACTCAGAGAATTAAGGTTTATGTCCTTTGGTTCTATGGGAGGTGTCCTTGCTCTTTTGAGGATGACAGAATTAAATTATAGAGCTATCTAATTTGTCATTTGTACAACATTTACTAGAACCTACTATGTGCAAGAGATAGTGAGAAGTATATGATTTTTTAAAAGCCCCTATCTTAAAGAAAATTAATAGTTTAGACATATTTAGAATCGTGTGTTAGGGAAAAAAAGAAAAATGTAAGTGCTTTATTTAACAGAAGGAGAAGTCCTTCAACTATTCTGTAACTGCTAAAAAATGATAGAGGTGATTCTCAAACCAAAATTTCTGACTCTAATTTCCTACTAAAATAAAGCCTGCTGTTTACCCTTTTTGTTATTGGAAATTAACTCTATTGTCTTAGTACTGATCTACATCCCTGGCTCTTATTTAATCTTTTTAAAGTTTTGATGCAGAGTCTCACTAAGTTGCTAAATTACCCATCTTGAGCTTGAATTTGGGATCCTTGCACCTCAGCCTCCCAGAGTGTGGCTCCTTTCTCTCTTCTGTTTTCTAATGACAAAGAGACTCCTGCACCAACTAACAACAGAGAAGCCAGTATGGCTTGAATGAAGGTACTGTATGTTGTCAGTCAAAGGACACACCAGACATTGAGGAGCAAGGTAGCCAGGAAGTGAAGTGTGCACACAAACTTACACATGCACGCAATACTCACTACAAGTGTTAGATACAAGGATTATCATTGGAAATACAAATCTGGAAGCTGGGTGCAACACAGCTGAATAACCTGTCCAGGGTTAAATGGTTCAGATGGTAAATTAAGGCCTCTGACCTCAGTCCATCTTCTGCCTTTACACATCAGCCTCTGTCACAGCATTTTCTTTAGTCCTTCCTTCTTACATATTAAATGTGTATGTATCCCCCACAGTTCTCAAGTAGAAACTCTAAACCTCTCTCCATGTATAGTATTTGGAAGTGAGGGCTTTGAAAATTAACTAGGTCATGAAGATGGAGACTTACTTCAAGAAGCAAGCTCTTACCACACAGCAGATCCACTGGCACCTTGATCTTGTGCTGCCTAGTCTCCAGAACTCTGAGAAATGAATGTGCTCTGATTAAATCACCCAGTCCATGGTATTGTTAGAGCAGCCCAGGCTGATCACACGTTCCCTCTGCTACATCTCCATATATTCTTGACACCCTAGTGTGTGTCGATAATGAAATCATAGGACCTGGGGGATGGAGATATTCTTAGCTACCATCTAGTCCAGATCTCTCATTTTATAGGTGAAGTAAAATAGACCACTGACCTGCCTATGGTGGCATCATAAGAACCATGGAAACTCAAGTGGGCACTAATGGAACAAGAGAGAAAGGTGGTGAGATCCCATGCCTGTGGACACGAGTTTATCCCTGGTTTGATACAAGGTAGGCACCGTCCTGGTTCCCACTGAGTGTTAACAGTGCCACATCATCAATAAAAATAAGACCATACACAAACAAGGTAAATAAACAAACAAGCAGATTTAAAGGACATACATCCACAATCATGTAATTGTAGAACCTCTCACCCTTCCTCATTTATGTTCCCCAGAGTTTCACAGGCCATCTCATTACCACCCTCTCGTCTGCACACAGTACCCCATATATCTCTTGACGGTGTTCCTCAGAGGGACCCTCTCTTATACTGTTGCTTCCCCTAGAGGAACTTCTGTCATCTGACTCTGCTTGTGTCCACACTGTCCCTGGGCTTGAAGAAGCCATAGCTAGCCTATGATTCATTCTTAGGAAACACCTCTTCTCTGGCCTACAGGCACCACTTGTCCATCAGGGCACCAACATTATTTGCATCTTTATGTATTATAAAGTCTCTCAAACAAACAAACAAACAAAAAATGCCACTTAAACTCCAGGCTGGAGAATAACTCTACTGGATCTAACAAGAGTCAATTTTAGAGACAGACATGATCTCCATTCGTCTTCACCCATCTTCCCAGCCAAGTTAATTCTCCTGAAAGAAGTCAGCTTCTCCACCAAGCCGGGGGCAGGCTTGACAGAGCTGCAGCCCAAGTCAGGCTCAGGCTAGAATCTCCACTATACCCAGTGCTCTTGGTCAAAGGTAAAATTGTCTTAAACTTTACACATTATACAGGAAGAACGGTGTCTTGGAACAAAACTTTTTCAAGAGTGTCCTTGACATTTTCTCTCTCCTGGAAATCATGGGTGAGAGAGCATGTCACAAGAGCAAGCAAAACCCAAACTGGTTTTCTTTAAGGGAAAAAAGTCATTTAATTGCACAATAAGAAGCATATTGTGAGCAGAAAATGACCCCTGTTTATTGTATGTGTCAATTTATCTGTGACTCTATGAGGAAAAGGTCAATGTACCAAAAACTTAGGCTGGGTATAATTATTGAAATTAAGCATAAAATTGAACTCTGGATTTTCTAAAAGCCAAAGTAGAACATGAAATAGATGAATTATGTAATTTTCACTACTATTTGTCTAACAGAGTAACAAAGTATCTCATCCAATACTGAAAAGCCCATGGTCATATAAGGAAATATAAATGAATTGCACAGATCTCTGAATACAGAGAATTACCAAGAGAAATGGTCTTTGAGGGCTGTCTTTTGTGTGGTCCCTACTGCATTCCCCACCATTTTTATATCACAGGCAGAAACCAACTTGATCTGACTTTTTGTATGCATGCATAGTGTGAAGCAGCGCTGCTTTATTTATTGATCATTTTAAAGAGGTACTTTGACAAAGATCCACTTCTCTGAGAACCACTAATTCTGTCTCTGATGGGCCCCAGCTTCCTGGGTTGACCATACAGCTGAAACAGAGCATGAATTACAGATAATCCTTGATGTTCATTTTACTCCTCATTTTCAGCCTAGGATTGCTCTCCCGTATCTTTAGGACATGGAAAGGAATCTTTGAACTCCTGTCAGTCTACTCCCCATAACCGGAGCTGCTGGGAGCCCAGGTCAGGTCTGAAAAAAACTGAGCACTTCTTGAGTCCATGTCTCTGTAGGGAACATCACAACCCATATAGGGAAGACCTCAGATATCCAGGACCAGCCTCCAGAGCAAGCAGGTGTGCAAAGCAGACTTCCATTACATGCTATGCAATGTGGGCCATAGAGGAAACACGATGGTTCCCTGGCTTTGAGGCGAGAAAAGGACCTAGACGAACACCTGGAAATCAAGATATGCAGAAGGTTGAAAAGTCCAGGATATAAGAGAATAAGCCTTGGAGTTAGGAAGCCTTGATCCAAATCCCAAATCCATCCCTAACTAGCTGGGTAGCTTTGAGCACATAGCCTAAATTCTCTGTGCCTCAATTACTTCAAGAGAAACATAGAGAGGGCATGGTTTAGTGTTGTTGTGAAAGCCAACTGAATTTTGGATGTGAAGAAAGTACAGGCGGGCCAGACATGAGATCAGCTCTTGGCAAATTTTAGCTATTTCATTATTATTTTGTAGCCATGAATGCTTATGCTTAAGTATCAGGAGACTTCACAGAGAGATCAATGAGTGTTAGAAATAGAGAAAACTCAGAACTTTACATGGGTTCTAGAGTCAGAGAGGCCTGTCTTTCAGACATGTGGATCAGTGGAACAGAATAGAGAATACAGCAACAAATCCAGGCCCCTTTGGTTATTTGATCTTCCACAAAGAGCCAAAAATGTGCTAGAGAAAAAAATAGCCTCAAACAAATGGTGCTAGGAAAACTGGCTGTACACATACAGAAGATTGAATCTAGACCCAAATCTGTCAAAGTGTACTAAACTAAAATCAAACTGGATCAAAGATCTAAATGTTAAAACAGAAACAATCTGCTGGAAGATAAAATAGGTAAAACTCTTAAAGACTTAAGCATAGGCAAAAACATTGTGAATAGAATCCCAATTGTGCAAGAAATAACATCAAGAATCAACAAATGGGATCATGGCAAATTAAAAAGCTTCTGCACAGCAAAGAAAAAAACCACATGAGGAGAAATCTATTGGATGGGAAAAGATGTTGCCAGCTATCCTTTGGACAGAGGACTAGTATCTAGAAAGTACAAAGAACTCAATATTAGACCACCTAACATAAAATACCCAATCAAAAAATGGGCAACTGATATTTATTCCTCTTCCTTCTTTCTTTACCTCTACCCCTTTTAGTTCCCCTTCCCTTTTAGCAGAAAGGAAGGAAGGGAGAGGGATAAATACAAGAAAATAAAAAATGGAAACAGAGTCTTTGTAAATAGGGAGGGGTAGAGGGGTTGAAAGGAGGGCAGAGGAATGGGGAAAATAAGAATTGAGCTATATCATGTAAAAGTACAAATTCCCAATGATGAATGTCATCATATTGTATATCTAAAATGGACCAATAAATTTAATGAATGAAAAGGGGCACCTGAAATAAATGGACATTTCTTAGAGATGAAGTATAAGTAGGGGATAGATTATTTGCAAAAAGGAAGGAGACCAAGAGACGGAAGAAAGGGAGAAAGCAATGAAAAAAGAATTAAGATGTGTTATCTACATGTACCAACTCTCCACAAGAAATCATTATGTACTGTAATCTTTTTGTACTGCACACATATTAATAAAAATTGAAAAGTAAAAAGACAGCTCTGTTTTTCAATCTATTGCTTTAAAGGAACTTACACTAGAAATATCTGTGAATATCAGTTTCTTCATCTATAAAGTGGGAGCAGTAATACCCTACCATGCATGTTTATTATATTTTTATCCAAAAATCTCATTCAGTAAGCATACCTTATCTACAAGTAGAAAACAGCTTCCTGTTTCCTGAACAGGGAAATTTATTTATACTCCTAACAGAGAAAGAAAAATGTATCAAAAATGGGCACAACACATAAATCACTCTAATTATAATCCTTGGTTTGAATGGACCTGCGGTGAAAAAGAGTTAGTATAACCTCAAAGAACAGGCAAAGTTGGGTTGCAATCTGAGAAGAGATGATAGTTCAGGATGAGGGGACAGATTTGGACCAGAAAGAAGATTAAACATATTAGCTATGAGAGGAATTCACAGGGAACAGTGAAAGGTAGGACTGAATAAAGAAACAATAAAACCCAAATAACAGAATGGCAGCTGGGGTTCAAGAAACAATAACCACTGTGAGCTCCCCAGCCGGGTAAATTGATGAAGCAGAAGTCGTAGAGACCGAGCTCACCATGACATCCAGAGTGGATGGAGCAGAGAGAAGCATGAGGGGCATACCTGGGGATAGATTAGCAAAATTCCGAACACTTGCAGCACATACCGCTCAGCTCTTCACTTCCGACCTAATTGGATCTCACATGGGCCTCCACTTGCCCCATTCTGCCTGTCACTATTCTGCACAGTATAGATTTCTTTTCCAGGACCCAAGGGATTTGTAGATATGGATTCTATAAAGATTCTAGTCACTCACCTTCTACTGATTTTTAGCTTAAAACACAGTAGAAAATTATTGACATTATTTCCTTGAAAACCCTTCCTGCCTGTACATGTCATGTTGGCAACTGGAAATGGGCCTTTGGCAGCTCGCCTAAGAATGTCAAATAGTCTCCATTAGGTTTGAAAGCTCTGAGTTTCAGTAATGGGTTGATACTCTACCTGATATGATTGTACAAAATTACATAATTGATTTCTGGGACACTGTGCCACACAAATTTTATAGGTTTCTTTTATTTTGTGCCTCAAAAGGCAAGTGTGCTTTCGTTCATTTCCCTCAGTAAGAGGATTTTAAGTCTTGCTCCTGGCTGGTCTAGATTGAACTCAGATATTTTATAAGGTTCTACACCCTTTTTTCTCAGTTATTTTATACTTCGAAGCTTGTAATTTTCCATCAGCTCCTACAAGTCGGTAATTAAAAAGGGGGCCTCAGAATGTTGAATCTCACTAACTTTACGATGCATAGAGTATACCACCATTCCCAGCATAAAACAAGAAATGAAACAACATTTTTTCCATTATTTTGTAGCATTTCTTTTTTCAGGTTTATGATGCCTGCAGATGTATTTTTTATGTAGCTTTAGAGTACTATAATTTGGTTAACACAGGATTCTCTTTAAAGAACCAGTTACCACTGAACTCAGAGAGTCTACAGTCCAGCAACAAGGAAAAGGTGAGAAAGAAATAGATTCTGTGTGATCTATTCTGTTGGTGTCAATGAATACAAGAACTAATAGGGCTCCCATTCAGGCATGACTAGACTGTCTGGAACAAAGCAGAGTGGAAAAGTTAAACTAGTCACATTCTGTGACACTAGGTAATTGTTCCTAATATTTAAACAATGGCCATGACAAATCCAATGCTGAAGGGGAAGAAAATCCATTAGACAGGAGGATAGGTGCTGGGGGAACTGTGAGTACATTTTGAAACCAGTGTGTGTGTGTGTGTGTGTGTGTGTGTGTGTGTGTGTGTGTGTGTGTGTGTGTGTGTGCGTGTGTGTGTGTTGGGGGAGGGAGGGAGAGAGAGAGAAACATTACAGAATGCAAAAGTATATAATAAGAACAACAAAGTTCTTTAAAAATACTGAAAGGCAAAAGGAACTGAATTAAAAAAAAACATTTTGAATGAAATTTATTTAATCTGTTTGGCTTATAAGCTGAATGCTAAACTAAGTTACAATTAACCTATATCAAAGTATCCTGATTTTGAGACATGATCTTCAGACTAAAGTCCTTAAGAAATTATCTTCCTTTTCTTTTATATTTATATAGAGAGAGCACAAAATAAAAGAGATAAATAGAAGTAGGGCGATCTTTATCAAGTGGATGAGAGAACAAAAGATGGAAAGGGGGATGGAAAAATGAAGAGAAAGGGCTGGGAATTTAGCTCAGCAGTTCGGTGGCCTGCCTCGCAAGCACAAGGACCCAAGTTCAATCCCCAGTACCGACACCAAGAGTGCCCAGGTGAGTTCACGCCAGCATCCTACATTAGCCATTTATTTTCAAATATTTGTGAATGACTTGTCATTCTTGACACTGAATCCACTTGCTGGTAGGAAATTCTCCGGGGGGTTTGCATTCTCAGCCTTCTGACTCACTGTAGACTAACACTGGGCAGGCTCTTTCCTCAGTGGTTCTCCAAGCCCTTGGTCATCTTGTACGAGTGATAACCAGGAGTCTTTAGTCCTGGCTCTTCAGTAGCTCAGTATATGTAGCTTTTACTGCAGATGGAAGGTGACTCAGATGCAGCACATCTAGGGTGTTACCATTCCCCATGAGACCTTCCAAAAAAGCTCAGCTGCTGTACAATCAAGTTTGAGAATCACTGCTTTATAAACAACTTTCCTCTAAAGCCACCAAGGCAATAAGTACTTTTAAAAATACATAATTGCTAACATTTATTGAACACACGTAAGCAATTTCTGAGCACTACCTCATCTAATCTTCACATCAATGTTGGGAACTAAATACTGATATTATTTACATTTCATAAACTTACCAATATCACATAGGATTAAGTGAAAAGACAAGAACTAGAATTCAAGACTGCCACACCCCAAAGACTAAAGCAGAATCCAAATTCCTCATTTTAAGCAGAATTTCTTTGTTTCTTCCTAAAATGGAGCCATGCCCAGTAGGGCTGTCACACTGTGAAATTTGCCTGATTCTCTCAGTGGAGCCTGGCTTGATTTTACTAAACTTAGCGGTACTGAATGAGCACACAGGAAAAATCAAAGTTCCCCGCTTCACGTGAACAGTGGCTTGGCCTCTATGATTGGGCTCTGGCCAGTGAAATGTGAGTCCTTCCCAGGCCTGCCCAGACAATAACTTACAGTCCGTCCCTACCAGCTCTGTTCTTTCTGCATCCATGGAGAGCTGTGTCAAAGATGGTGGAAAAATGTGTTAAAAGGAGTTGGGATTTCTGAGTAATCTCTTAGAGATGAACTTCCCAGGAAAGCCATCGGACCTGCACCAAACTGTTACAGGAGAGGGGAACAACGCTTGATTTTTAAAGCAAGTAAGATTTAATGTCTGAGCAGCTAGTGTTCCTTGTTCTGAGAAATGTACTCTTCTATCATAAGGAAATGGAAATATTCATGAATGACTTGCAGTTCAATTGTTCCAACTCAACATAAATTTCAAAATCACCAAGAAGTTTTACTTAGCAATCACTGTACCTAAGACTCGTAGGTAACACATCAAAACAAACAATCCTACAATCCACCCACTTATAGAATGACTGTGGAATTTCACCACCACCCCCAATAAACACTTTCTTCTAGAGTACTTCTAAAACACTTAATCTGTTTATGTCATCCTGTTGTATCTGACTATTTGGGGCTTACTGAGAAATCATTTCAGAAAGCCCCGCTTTTAAATACCTCCTGAGACCGAGCGTGTACAAGCGGGTGAAACAGGCCAATTGTTCCGATTGCTCATAGGATACAGAGGTTGAAGATGTGGTTCCAGTAAATCAATTACAGCCCATATGGGGCCATTTTAATCAGTGCTTCAAGATGCACCTGGAAACAATTAACTCTCATAGGTAACAATAGCAAGAATACAGACTGTTCCACTACTGTTGCAAACAGCACCTTCATTTTGTATCTTGAGGTTCTTTGGTGTCTCAGGAGAGCAAGACCCAGTAGCACATTACAAAAAGGAACAATGCTTATTTCCTGCTAGCTATCATCGTGCGAACGCAATTACCATAGTGCCCTGGTCAGCAGGACTTGTCATAGAGATGTTTACCCACCTAAAAGATTTTTACGGAAAGTTTGGCCAAGTGCAAGGCTGGGGTGTGACAACTCTGTGACAGATCCATCAAATGAAAGCAATAACAAAGGAGATTCTACATCACTTATGACAAAAACATTAGTAATGGGCTGAGAGAGCTGAAGACTCAGTCCAAGGTTTAATATTCTCATATTTTAAGTTATTAAGTGAATATTGAGATTTGTGTCTTTTGTTTTATAATACAGTACACTTCCAATAAGAGTATTTGAAAATAACAACATTTCAAACTGGAAACATGAAGCGAGATGCTGGAAAAAAGAAGGGAACAAAAATTTGTATATAATGCACTGCTCCAATGAGGCTTCATCTCAGAAACCTGTTTTACTGGGGAGTAGGTTTACTGCATATGTCAGCTTCTCGTCTTTAAAAGATGCTCCTTTGGTCAAAAGCCGTGTCTCTCAAAAAAAGATCCAAAGATATCCTGAATAACAGTTACCTGTAATGTCAAATAAAAACCATATTTTCACTCTCATGTTCAATCTAATGAATCAAAAGTTTGGGCACCTGAGCTTCAGGATATAAACACTCACCAGGCAACTCTGGAAACTGCTTACAAGTGCCTAACACTCATGTGAGACTGAATGGGAGAAGATAAAGAGATAAAGAATTTTTCTGCAGAAGAACACAGAGAAATTAAACCCCAACAGAATAATTGCTATTTTCCAAATTAGGTATTTAAATACTAGAATAAGTAACAAGAAATAAGATATGTATATCTAAACAGATCAGATGGAAAGGTCATATGACAAAATCATTCTGCTTCCGACCCAGATGAATTTGAGGTCTAGAGTTTTATTTCACAAAAATAAGAATAAAAATCATAAATCTATATGGATAATAAAGAAACAGACAGATTGATATAACAGTCCCACTGTGATTAGCAAACAGTTTAAGAGAACACCTTTTATTCTTTATTTTATATTTCCCCCACTGTTAGCTTCCTTCTGTTTTTAACAACAAAGACTCCATAACTGTCAAAGAGGAAAGGTTCTGAAGTAGCTATTAGAGACACAGTTTTTCTCCCTAAAACAGCCAGTACAATTCATCCTTCACATAGCAGAACTGCTCAGTGAGAGGTTAAATTCTGGATTGCACATTACACCTTTCCTCTTATAGTTTGGCTTCTCAATCCACTGCGTTCATGTTATTGCATCTCCAGCCCCTCCATCATTGTTGGGAGCGTGATACCCAGTGGCACTGGAAATCACAGTGCCAACAATCAAAACCATTTTTCCAAAGGAAAATGATGAGACACGCACACTGTTTAGACCACAAAAAAGTTCTAGTGAATTTAAACAAGAATGTAGTATGAGCAACAGAGAAACCCACAAATGAAAATTCTTTATGAAACCCAATTACCTATATGAGAAAGCAATTTCACCTGCTCAGTACAATTCATGATGACAACTCTTACCATGCCCAATTGTCTTCATGGAATTCTAAGGTACATTTTGACAGGAACAAAAAATAAATGGGTACAGTGAAGAGAATGTGATACCCCTAAGAGACTACACCATCCAACTGTGACTACAAGAAGGTAGGCACATTTTCGGCTCTTAATGAACTGCCCTAGTGCTTCCTACACCTTACACCTTATACCTTATAGGTATGCATAAATACATAAATAAAAACATTTATTTGGAAAGGATAGAAAATTAAAATGGCAGGACAAGTAAGATGTGCATTGTTAAAACTGTTACAAAAAGGCCATACTATAACTTATCTTCATGCTATTACCAAGTTATTCCCTAAGTGTCTTTCAAAACCTTCCACCTTTTCCTCATCTCTGTTCATCTTAATCTCAACCACCATCGTGGGCACTTCCCTACACAAACACAAGAAACATTCAAGGATCTGTTGCCTTGGGCCTGCCTCTGATCTTCTTTTCCTCTTTTAACCATAGGTCTCTTCAAATGAAATCTGATCTCCTCTCATGCACATACACACCCCACAAACCAGATTAAACCATTTCAGTGATTTCCCCAATTACACTTAGACTCAAGATTGAAAACTCTCACTATGGCTACCAAAGTCCACATAGTCTCTGGCTTCCCTGTACCCTACAAAAAGCCTTCAACCAAGCTAGGCTACTCTCAGATCCCCATGCCGCAGAACCTTGGTAATTTGCCACGTCCTCTGGCATCATTCTCCCCTTGCTACTTCCTTTTTCTTTCTTTTCTTTTTATAATTTCAAATCTTTAGATCTCAACTCAAGCATTTCTTCAGAGCTTTCCTCACCATCCATGTCTGGATGACTTTTTCTATCATATGTTGTTAAATTACCATGAACTTCTCCTTGCAGGACTAAGGCAATTCATTGTTTTATGTTCACTTATGTGATTCTCTAGTTAAAATTTCTTTGTTTTCTTACTATATTGGATACCCTATAATAGTAGAGATTATGGCCTTAATTTTTACTCACAAATGTATCCCATACCCTAGCACCATCTACCATCACCTAGCTTGACCTTATAATTAGTTCTCAATAAATATTTGCATAATCCATGGATCATTTAGGAATCAATAACTAAAGGGTATCTTGTATGTCTGTTGATTCCATAGTCCCAGCCAAGGGGTATTTTGTTTGTTTGTTATTGTTTCCTTTGTAATCCATGGAAGATTCCCTCTTACTTATCAAGGGATAACCAAGTTAGCAAAGACATGAAAGAAGTCCAATCAGACATTGGTTGGAACTAAAAGTCCAGAGGAAGAAATTTCCTATATGATATCTATGAATTTCTAGGTCCCTCTTAACTCTTTCAGACACTGAGGCTAAAACAACTGGTTCCAAAATGAACACACAGGGATATGATTTCATAAAGTCCAGGAAATAAAATGTAAAGTGCAAGGCAGGATAATACTAGTGGAAACAACTGGTATTTTTGTGGGATTAGACTAAGAAAATTCACTACTGAGATTATCTGATCACTCGAATGTCTACTGAGTAATCCCCATATGATGTGCAGTCTTAGGCACAGGCAGAAAGGTCCCAAAGATGTTTTTCTCTCCTTATTAATAAAATTTTCTTTCTAAAAAATGTGAGATAATGAAAAGATGGAAATAAAGTGTTTGTAGATGGGGAGGGGAGGAGGGAGAAACAACTGGTTTTTGTGGGATTAGACTAAGAAAATTCACTACTGAGATTATCTGATCACTCGAATGTCTACTGAGTAATCCCCATATGATGTGCAGTCTTAGGCACAGGCAGAAAGGTCCCAAAGATGTTTTTCTCTCCCCATTAATAAAATTTTCTTTCTAAAAAATGTGAGATAATGAAAAGATGGAAATAAAGTGTTTGTAGATGGGGAGGGGAGGAGGGGGTAAAGGGAGGGCAGGGACAAGGGGAAAAATGAGAACCAAGACCTGTCATGTAGAGGTACAAGATCCCAACAATGAATGTAACTGTACTGTATCCCTAAAATGTACCAATAAACTCAATTAAAGCTGAAATAAATAAATAAATAAATAAATAAATAAAATGTTCTTTCTTAAACTCATGATCCCTACACAGTAGCTACCAGAATGCATGGATCAGCTAAAGTGTAGCTCAGCTGATTTAACTCCTAAAAATCTACCAAATACCAAATATTTATCTTACTAGATCCGTGCATGTGAAATAAAGAGAGAAAGAGACTCTGGAGCTTACTCTCTACAAAAATCTTGTAAGACAGTCAAGTTGTTGTAACCATTTTTAGAGCTGTATACATTAAGAGTCTAAGGCTTGAACACATAGCTGCCAAGTGGTCCAAATGGAATTCCCCACTAACTCAATCTCCCACGACCCCTACAATCCACACATCTCTTTCACAAAGAGAAAAGTATTCTAACTTGCTTTTGCAGTGTAGCACATTAAGTACTTTAAGTCTGAGATAAAGTACATATAAATATATAAAAGTGACTGCCACTCAGTTTTTTCCATTTGAGATATTTTTCATAAATTCTTTTTTAAAAGGAAGTTTTAAGCGGGTTCTATATAACTCTATTCCCTGCTGAGACAAAGGACAGCATGTCTTCAGAGTTCCAGGCACGTTCCTTCAATTTCCCTCACACGGAGGTCTGCTCTTAATTTTTTTTTTTTTCTGTTTCATTCAAAAAGCAATTCCACTACCAACCTGAGGTTAGCTACATTAATCTAATGTCAACTCCATTATTGTTAATTATTTTATGGTGGCTATATTTTAACAGAAGGGGTACAAAGATCCCTCGTGTCATTTGATAGCCCACCAAGAATTATATTGAAATAACTACATTGATTTCCAGATCTCAGCAAGCAACTAGGACATAATTAAACTTTTATCTCTGCAAATTTTGCTGTAGCTTTTTTTTTCTTAACCTGGTTACCTATTGTTCGGAAGACTAATCTTATTTTGCTTCTCAGGTGGGCCTAAAATTTCATTCAATGTTTAAGAAATAAATTAAAATGAAAGACATGTAATATCTGGACACTTCTCAAATAAGAATTTCCATTGGCATATTTTCTCAGGGTTCATCTTTTTTCCCTATTTCTTATTTGACTTTAATAAAGCTATACTCTATTGAAGTTAAATAAAAGTGTACCTCTGAGCACTTGGAGTTAAATTAAAACAGCTATAAATCTGAAGAAGGAGCCATTTAAACATTGTGCTTGACCTAACTTAGAAGGGATAACCTGTAGCTACAGAGAAAGCTGGCTCGCTGGGACCTCTGTGTACAGGCTGCTCCCAGCTCTCCTCTCTCCCCTCCCACCCCTCCCAGGGCAGAACTGTCATTCCCCTTGCTCCCTCTTCACCCCTTGCTACAGGCCTTAAATTTGATGAAAAGAAAACTTTCTCCTGACTCCTGGAAATACATTCTGCCATCGTTAAAACATATATACATATAACTCATGTATATAAAGACATAAAATGTTCTTTCTTAAACTCATGATCCCTACACAGTAGCTACCAGAATGCATGGATCAGCTAAAGTGTAGCTCAGCTGATTTAACTCCTAAAAATCTACCAAATACCAAATATTTATCTTACTAGATCCGTGCATGTGAAATAAAGAGAGAAAGAGACTCTGGAGCTTACTCTCTACAAAAATCTTGTAAGACAGTCAAGTTGTTGTAACCATTTTTAGAGCTGTATACATTAAGAGTCTAAGGCTTGAACACATAGCTGCCAAGTGGTCCAAATGGAATTCCCCACTAACTCAATCTCCCACGACCCCTACAATCCACACATCTCTTTCACAAAGAGAAAAGTATTCTAACTTGCTTTTGCAGTGTAGCACATTAAGTACTTTAAGTCTGAGATAAAGTACATATAAATATATAAAAGTGACTGCCACTCAGTTTTTTCCATTTGAGATATTTTTCATAAATTCTTTTTTAAAAGGAAGTTTTAAGCGGGTTCTATATAACTCTATTCCCTGCTGAGACAAAGGACAGCATGTCTTCAGAGTTCCAGGCACGTTCCTTCAATTTCCCTCACACGGAGGTCTGCTCTTAATTTTTTTTTTTTTCTGTTTCATTCAAAAAGCAATTCCACTACCAACCTGAGGTTAGCTACATTAATCTAATGTCAACTCCATTATTGTTAATTATTTTATGGTGGCTATATTTTAACAGAAGGGGTACAAAGATCCCTCGTGTCATTTGATAGCCCACCAAGAATTATATTGAAATAACTACATTGATTTCCAGATCTCAGCAAGCAACTAGGACATAATTAAACTTTTATCTCTGCAAATTTTGCTGTAGCTTTTTTTTTCTTAACCTGGTTACCTATTGTTCGGAAGACTAATCTTATTTTGCTTCTCAGGTGGGCCTAAAATTTCATTCAATGTTTAAGAAATAAATTAAAATGAAAGACATGTAATATCTGGACACTTCTCAAATAAGAATTTCCATTGGCATATTTTCTCAGGGTTCATCTTTTTTCCCTATTTCTTATTTGACTTTAATAAAGCTATACTCTATTGAAGTTAAATAAAAGTGTACCTCTGAGCACTTGGAGTTAAATTAAAACAGCTATAAATCTGAAGAAGGAGCCATTTAAACATTGTGCTTGACCTAACTTAGAAGGGATAACCTGTAGCTACAGAGAAAGCTGGCTCGCTGGGACCTCTGTGTACAGGCTGCTCCCAGCTCTCCTCTCTCCCCTCCCACCCCTCCCAGGGCAGAACTGTCATTCCCCTTGCTCCCTCTTCACCCCTTGCTACAGGCCTTAAATTTGATGAAAAGAAAACTTTCTCCTGACTCCTGGAAATACATTCTTCCATCGTTAAAACATATATACATATAACTCATGTATATAAAGACACAGTATGGTGAAGTAGGAAGAAAAAAAAAAGTCCACCCAGGTCAAAAATAGTAATTCACATGCTCATTAATTACCTCTTTCAACTGAGCAAGTCTTTTTGTACTCTGTGCCTCAGTTTCTTTATCTGAAACTCTAAGGCCAGGACAGGGGTGGAGTAATGCAACCTCCTTTGGTGCAAAATTTATATGGGTGTCAAAACATCAAAACTGATGCAAAAATACGGCGTACAAAATATCAAATTTTTAAATAGAGTGAGTCTCAAGATGGTGATTCTGCTTTGATCTCGACATGGGTCTATTCAGATCTGATTTAGATCCATTCCCTTCTAGCATCCTGTGACTCAGATTCTCGTCTCAGCTGGCTTCCCTGGACATGGCAGTTCTCTCTGCCTTCTTTACAGTGAGCCCCAACCTGGCATTTCCACGTTGGCATCTTTTCATGGTGACCCATGGAAGTGACTGGTGCTTTTCTTTTAACTTTCATGTTTTCCCAAGACAGTGACTTCATTCTGCTCCATATCCGGGGCTCTGTTCTTGATAAAGATTAAAATTGCTATGTGATTTTCCTAATAGGTTTGGGAGGGCACAGATTTCTTCCAAGCCGTTCCATGCTACCTCATCCCCTGACATGCATTGACTCGAATAAGCTGCAGCCGCAGATGGATGCCTGTTGCATAGGGAATGTTTCAAAGGTTTTTTGAAGCCATTCCTGGCATATCAGTCAGATCAGCTGGGCATTCTGTGCTCACTGCCTCGGGGAAAGGGTGACCCAGCACAGAAGAAGGGTGAGAGAGGACAGGCAAGGGAAGACTTTTGAAGGCAAGCTCCCAATACTCCTTTCACTCTTGGGTTTAAATACCAGGGTAGGGACAACTGTGAGATTTATCAAAGCAGATAAATCCACCTCATAGAGATCCTGCATGCCCCAAGGTGGCACCAGGAAGCCACAGAGCCCTTAGAATAATCCCAAATCTGTCAGCAGGAGCAATGAAATGATGTCCATGCTCCTCTAGGTACAACGGGTTCTCAGACTTAGACATCTAGTGGTGTACACTGTTTCTCCCTCAGTACTCCCCTGAAAACCATCTACACAACACAGTGTGAAGCAGGAATCCAGGCTCACCCACAGAGTGTGTGCAAGGCAGATAGCAAGGTGAGACTAAGAGGTGAAACTTCCTGTGGTGAGGCTGAGGTTCAATCAGCTCCCCATCTCACGTCCAGGCCATTGTGCCTTTGCTGTTCTCCTCTAAAGGAGGCAAAGTTCATAAATTGGCGGATGTGATCTTTTTTCAGAAACTATAGTTACGTAGATAATCTGATCTGCTCCTTCTCTTGCTCCAGCATAGCTCGTGCCTTGTGATTTATAAGGACTTCATTGTTCTTCTTTCATGTTTAAAAACCCTTATGCAAATCATGCCGGCAGCACAGCAAAGCAAAGTTTTTGCATTAATGCTCCATATTATTCACACACAAAAAAATTCCATTTAAATCTCATTAAGCTTGTGACATAAATCCAAACAAACTAGAAAATGCCCCGTTAAGGTGGAAAAGTGACATATGTCCTCCAGTCCCCTGGTAGAACAACAAGAATTTTTTAAAAAATGATTTAGGTTCTTCCCATTTGGAGCAATGTAGCAATGGACACATATGTTACGTTTCTGCCTTTAACTATTCGTGGCCTTCCTGCTTTTATCTCAATAGCATTTAAATGAAGTATTTGTCAGCAACTATTTCTGGTAATGTGACACATGTGATTCAGTGAGGCTGCGAGCTGAGTTTCTGGAAACAGAGCAGTATCCTGGGAAAATCATAAAAGGTCTGTCGGCTAACAGCATTTTTTTGATTTCCCTCTAGGCATTTCTTGGAGTTTGAGATATAATTTATCTGTCATGTAGTATTAACAATATACCTTTCAGGGACTTAAAGATTAGCAAGGCCCCTGAGCTGCCAAACACTGAGTGTCCTTCATGTCGTCATGGCTCATCTCTAATCCAGTTTTTCCTTTAAAACAATTATAATAATATCAGTGGGTTACACAGGCTTTACAATTGTACCCTACATTCTTTAGGACCGTTGCTAATTGTCAATTAGTCTAAATTTTAATTCTGTGCTGTGTTTAGGATAGAGATTTGGGGATTTGGGAGGAGCAGTTTTGCCTTTTGCAACTGCAAATTTGAGTTTAATCTCCCCTCTTGATGTGGATAAGCACATATTCAGACTGGTATTTTGACTGACAGCATTACAATATCATAATCATTTATGTTTTTTCCTCACAGAAGAAAATGAATTTTCTCATGGCTTTCAGCAGCTGCAGGACTCCCTTCAGAAGGCTTAATAGGAGTGTTTTATAAAGCAGGAAAGCCTTTGCTCGAGAGAATGAAATGAAGTCATCATCCAGGGCCCTTGGCTCCTAGCCACTCCCTTTGAGCCCTCTGGGTCCCCACCAGAAAAGGAGACCTGTTTGTCTTCCAGTCCCAGGGCTCAACTCTGCTCTGTGGTTGTCATGAATAATAAACATACATGTTCTCTATCCCTAGCCATTTAGAGAAAGAGACACAGAGAGACAAATGGAGAGAATGATTAGGTAAGGATTGAAGGTCAAAGGCCAGCGTCCAACTTGCTCACCGCCAGGAGATATCTAAACCCTGTTCACCTCATCATAGCTCAAAAGCAGCTTCCCAGGGTAGCCTTCCTCACATCCTTCCCCACTGCTCCCAACCCACTTCTATGACAAGTGTCACAACATGGTGCCACATCCTTGTACCACATGGTCATAATGATGGCAGAACAGAGAAGTGGCCAGGAACACCACCTGCGCAGCCCCTCTGACTGGGTTTGGATCTCAGCTCTGCTACTTCCTGAGCTAACTGTGCAAGGTCCTTATCTTTCTGTGCCCTAGTTTCCTTGTCCACAGAATAATGAGTTATGCGTGTAAGATGCTTTTTCAAATGTGAGTCCATAGAAAGGACTCGGTAGGTGCTATATAATATTTTCCATACATAATAATCTCTCATTCTCATTAAACTGAAAATCAGGAATATTAAAACTTTGTTTTGCTGGCCTACAACACAGAAAAGTGCCTCAATAAATAATCATTAATGAATAATTATTCATTAATAATGAATAATTATTAATTACCTGAAGGCATTCTTATAGTTATCAAAAGGGCATACTTTCAGATGTACCAGTATGATGCTTGCTTTTTGAAATTAAAAAAATCTTACAGAGGTAAAATTGACATAAAAACTGCACATAAAGTATATGATATGGTGGTTTGACAAATGCATACATACACAAGACCATCACCACATCAAGCAAGTGAACCCTTTATGATTCTTCCTTCTAACCCTCTCCAGGCAACTGCTGATTTGCGTTCTGTTGCTAAGGATTTGTTTACATTACCTGGACTTGTATGTAAATGAACTCATGCAGTGTGCACTCATTTTTTGTCTGGCTCCTTTCATTCAGCATATTTATTTTGGGACTCATTTCTGTTGTTATGTGTAGCACAATTTTCTGAGTGGTTATCATATTATAGGGATGCACCACAGTTTCTTTGTTCTTTTGCCTGTTAGCAGACATTTGAGTTGTTTCCAGAATTCAGTTGTTACAAAAGAACCTGTATTCTTAATTGGTGTTCAGACTTTCAGATGAATATATGCTTGCTTTTCTCCTCAGCAAATGTATCTGGCAATAAGACCAGGTGTGGGTTTAAATTTTAACTAACTACCAGACTTCTTTCCAAAGTAATTGTAACGTCTGACTTTCCTAACACCAGCATTCAGAGTTCCAGTTCCTCTGAATACTTGCTATGGCCAGTCTATTTGATGTTTCATTTTAACAGGTAATAGGGAGCATCTCATTAAAGCTTTTATTTGCATTTTTTTCTGATGAATAATGATATTGACCATTTTTCATGTGTTTATTTGCCATCCATATATCTTCTTCAATAAATGGTCCATATCTTTGACCAAATTTTTTAAAATCACATGAATCTCTTACTGTTGACTTTCAGAGTTCTTTATGTAGTTTGTGTACAGGTTCTTTGTCAGAAATGTGTTTTGTAAATATTTGAAACTCTGAAGCTAGTCCTTTCATACTCTTATGACAAAGCCAAATCTTCTATTTTGATATTTAGTTTATAAATTAGTTTTTAATGGACCATGGTTTGGTAATATATCTAAGAAAATTTTGACTAACTCAAAATCACAAAGATTTTTTGTCTTCATTTCTATTTGTGTCTTTAAATTTACTAATCTTAGTTTCTTATTGTGCTACTGTCAAAATATTATTATATAATATGAAGCTAAAATACCAATAGTTCCAGGAATGAAAAATCGTATGGCATGAGGGTGTCCCCTAAACATTCGTATGTTGGAATGTTGGTCTCCAAGCTTGGTAAGAGGGAATGAGGCCTCCAAGAGGTCTTGGTGGAAAGCCATTACTGGCCCTCCCCTGAATTGCTCTCTGGTTTCCTGCCTTGAAATGAGATTCTTCTTTTCTCATGTGTTCCCTCTACTCTGAAGCCAACTCTATGAGGTGAAAATCAAGGGACTCTCTGAAACCAGTGTCATGCTATTTGAACATCCAACCTCCAAGACTGTAAGCTAAATGAGCCATTACAAATAATACCAAGCCTCGGGTATTACATTATAGTAACAGAAAATAGACTGATACATGAGCAATAAAGTTTTACTTTCTATACATTTGTATTTAGGATACTATCATCAGGAGCTGGGGATGTAGCTCAGTGGTGCTGTGCTTGCCTGGCACACACAAAGTCCTGAGTTCAATCCCCAGTTCTGGGAGGAAAAAAAAAAAAAAAAGACACTATCATCAGACTTAGAATCTTGGGAACTGTGCCAATACAGGAGGAAAATAATGAAAAACTCTATGTTGTCTTGTTCAAAAGACAAAGCTGACACACAGGTCAGGAGAAAAGGAGAGAAGAATAGAGGTTTCTTGAAGATAGAGGAGAAAAGAGGGCAGGGGGAATGCTAATAGATTACTGGATGATTGATTACATGAAAGATATAGTTATGCATTTGGCAAGTTTTCATCTCATGGGGAAAAGTTTAAAGAAATACATAAAACAAATAAATAAAATATTATATAATTATTAACTTCAAGATAAGCATAAAGTTGTTTAAGAATGCTATATGGTGATGTATGCGCACCCATGTTTATAGCGACACAGTTTGTAATAGCTAAAACTTGGAAACAGCCCATTTGGCCATCAGGTGGAAACTGGATAAAGAAGATGTGGTTTTTCTATAAAATGGAATATTAGTCATAAAGAATGAGAAAATAGATTCATTCATAGGAAAATGTATACATATTGAAGATATACTCCTAAGTGAAATAAATAAGTCACACATGTGTAAATACCAAATAGTTTCTCTGGTGTGAATAAACTGTAATAATACATAAGATCCTAATGAGATTACTGACGTTGTGAAATGGGAATAAAGGGGCTAAAGGTGTAGGTAAGGTGGGATGGATAGGGGAAGGGTAATAAGGGAAAAGAAAAAATGTGAGATGATGAAAATAAAGTGATTGTTGATCGGGAGAGGAGGAGGGGTGAAGAGAGGCCAGGGGTATGGGGAAAAAATGAGAACCAAGACCTGTCATGTAAAGGTACAAGATCCCAACAATGAATGTAACTGTACTGTATACCTAAAATGTACCAATAAACTCAATTAAAGCTGAAAAAAAAATAATTCTATATGGCTTACATATGCAGTACATTTATCAATTCATAAATAAAGACTATCAAATAATTAACCAAAAATATAACTCAATTGGGAGAATGAGTTAGTGAAAGAGAAGTTGTAGGAAAGCTAATTCCTCAATTAACATTACAATGAGAGATATTGTCTAATTAAAATTAAAAATCAACACCATAAGTGTAGTTCTTAGAAATATGGAGGTAATACCTGAAGCTCACAACTAGAAGAATATGAAATGACTGCTTCTGAAGCAAAGGTGGGTAGGAAGTAGGTGAGCACTGGGAGGGAAGTAGGAAGAAATTTCTCATAGGGCAGAGAAACAAATAAATGGGAAATGTTTTGTTTTAAAACTATTTACCTATATTGTTTTGATGGTTTTGAAAATTGGCTTTTAAAAAATGGTTAATTCAAATGTTTGCTCTTCAATTTATCAGTGGGTCTCATTAATTGAGCCTTTGGCTAAAAAAATTCAGTGGACAATGTGGCCAGCCACATAAAGAGCAATCACGTGGCTTCTTCTGTTTCCTTTGCATAATGAAAGCATCTCTCATGTTACGTCTCCTCTCTTTGCTCTCCTTTGCTCTCTCTGTTCTCATCTTTGAGTCACTTGAAAGATCACTCTAATGTTGAAATAGCCATTGCTTTCAAAGGGGAAGTTAGGCCACGGACAGGATTAAATGAAAGAAGGAACAGAGTAAAAGTCATGAATTCTCTCACAACACAGCCATCCTATAACTGAAGTGGTAGCATCCAGCCACAAGGCTGGGCTTCTACAAACAAATGCACTTCTCTTTAGGCTCTTGTGTAATGGTGACAGTGACATCACTGTGGTCTTCTCTGACCACTCTGTTCAGGGGAAGGGGGGTGTTGATAAAAACAGCCCAGCTCAGACAATGCAGCAGCTGCCTTGCCTAAGAATAGAATCCTGTGTTTGATTTGAATTAGCCATTTGAAACAAGAGCAAAACAGCTCTGAAAGCAGCACCATCTGTTTTCCTTTAAGGCTGGGTCATAAATAACAAGATGAAAATACATTTCCTGCTCTGGATTTGTGACCTGAACTGCCTTCCACTGCGTTGTCACTGACCACTTCTGCCATAAACACGTGTGACATTCATGGGGCAGCTGTTGACTGTGAGGTGGGTAGACTCTGTTGTCAGTTTGGTTTGGGTGTTTAATCTCTACACTCATAAAGAGCTCCTTTATTTCACCCCTCACTTGTTAAACAAGGATTATTCTCAGTATACATTTTAAAAAGCAACTCACGCAGCAAATAGCCAAATAGCGAAGTGATCAAACGGTGCAAAACTGACCTATAATTCTAGTGTGGCAGGGAGATATCCTCCTAGTCAAGGTCAAAGTGAATGAAGAACTAAGAAAGAAGACAAGAAGCGCATCCTGTATCGCATAACATCAGACATGAACCTGTTAATCCCAACAGTATAAGCAAGAACCAGCAAGAACCTAGAGGGGGAGAGACGGGATGGGATGGAGGATTTGAGGTGGGGAGTGATTCCACGAAAGCAATAATTATTCTTTCCATAGACATCACCAGACTGTCCTGAGTCTTTCCTAGCTGGGCAGTCCAACAATCTCAACTGCAATAAACCAGTTATTTCCTCAGTTATATTTTTAACTCTCAATCATGATGAAAAGATTCTGTTTTTGTCTCCCTGATAAGTCAAAGAGGAAGGCTCATGAAAGCCATATAGTATGTGAATGGTATGTGTGCCCAGCTCGGTCCGCAGCCACTACTGTCTGAAAGACATTTCAGGTGGCAGACATATAAACAGGAAAGGCTGGTAAAGGCTGCGGGTTCAGATGGGGCAGCCATGAAAGAACAAGCTTTGTCTTCCTAATGTTAATATGTTCTTTAAGGAATACTTGGGTAGAGCAACAGAAATGTTATAAAACATATCCATCATTGGTGAAGGTGTTGCCTCAGACACATGATACAAATGCTGGGTCCCTGGGATGACACTGCACATTTGGCAGTGATAGAGCCAGACATAGCAGAGACCAACTTTCACTGGTCCAGAGGTCTCAGAAAGAAGCAGGGCTGGGGAAGCCTCATTCACCCCAAGCTTGGGCTAATGAGGATTTTTCTGCTCACAGGCTCAGCCCAGCCAGCCTTGGGAACACACTGCCAGGATTAGTCTTCCTACAAATGCTATTACAAACAAAAACACCACCTCCAATTTGAGTCCTTATTTCTGCAAAATAGTCCTCCATCCCACATTGTCCCCTATCCAGCCCTTCAGCGGACCTTCCTTGGCTCAACACACTCCTGCCTCTGCTTCTTCAAGTCCCTTCTCAGAAGGCCCAACTCATGTGTGCCCCATGTCTGTCCACTCCCTAAGTCTGATCAGCCCACTCTGCAAGGCAGGGTCTGGAGAGAATGATCCTTCTACATCACTGGTGGTGACATAAACTCATACAGCCACTATGGAAACCAGTATGGAGACTCCTCGAAAAAACCAAAACCAGAAATCCCATTTGACCCAGGTATACCTCTTCTGGGTATCTTCTCCAAAGAGTCGAAGTCATCATGTTACAGTGATATATATGCACAACCATGTTTATAGTGTCACAACTCACAATAACTAAATTTTGGAAGATTTTTATATACCATCAATAGATGAATGGATAAAAAAATGTGGTACATATACACAATGGAGTACTACTTAGCCATAAAAAGGATAAATTTGAGTCATTTGCAGGAAAATAGATGGATCTTGAAACCATAGTACTAAGAGAAATAAATGAGACACAGACTGCATAGTTTCTCTAATATCAAAGACCCAAACTATAAATATAAAACAAAATAAAGGAGATACAGTAGGAAACAGGAAGGTAGACTATAGGGTTAGGAAGGAGGTCTGAAGAAGGATGGATAGGGGAGGGCCACAGAGTGTGAAAGGAAAGTAAATATGATCAAAATGTGATATTATATACGTACCAATTCTCAAAGCTGAATATAATTGCTATGTATTGTAAACATATACTAATTTTTTTAAAAAGAAGAAAGAGAACAAATCAGCTTTTTAGGCACTGCTTATTGAGGCTTCCTTTGGGAGACTTATTAAGTGATGGTCCTTAAAAGTCTCAGAGAAGCTGGATAGTGAAGGCATCTAGACCTTTCTAGCCAGTGCTGCCTAACAGCAATCAATCCTAGGGCCCTGTCTATTCAGGCAAATTTCTAAATGCTTTTTAGAACCTACTCAGGAAAATACTAATTCAAACCTCATTGTTTTTTAGAAAATCATTTTGAACACTGCATCCCTTTCTCTCACTTCTTTAAATTGAGCACGAAAATCATTGTTTGTGCCTCTATTTTAATATTCGCCATGGCTAGCTATCTCCTATGTAGGTATGTCAAAATAATTTTCACAGTAATTGTAATGGATATCATTGACTTTCGAGGAACTACTACACCAGATGTTTTAACAATATGACCTCAGTTCACTTAATTCATCAAGAGCCTTGGCAAGTAAGTGGTATTATACCCACTTTACCAATAAGGGGGAAAGAAATCTAAGAAACATCAGGGTCTAGACAACACAGCTAGCAAATTATGAACCCACAGTTCAATTCTGAAGCTGCATATAACCCACTGTCCTGCTGTCTTAGTTACTTTCTCTCACTGAGCCACAATACCTATTATCCACTCAAAGGAGGAAATACTTATTTTGGCGCACAGTCTGAAGACAGTCCATAGTCAGCTGGCTCTATTTAGGGCAGAAGGAAGAGGGGAATTGCTCATGGCATGGCAGTCAGGAAGCAGAGAGAGGAATCAACAGAGGGGGAAAGGAGATGGATCCTTCCAGGCCATGCCCCTAATGACTCACCTCCTCCAACTAGGCTTCACCTCCCCTAAGTCCCACCTATGAGTTCATGATATTAACCATAACATCAACTATGTCAAGCTTTTTTCAGTAGTCTATACATTCGACTTGATCAATCACTACTTGAGAATCAGAGATGATCTCGCATTTCTTCGTAGCTGGTACCTAATTAGTCTTAACATGTATTTGTTGGTTGGTTATCTGCTAAAATTATTAGCATAAAACTAAAACTTTATTCAGATTCATGAGCCTTGTAAAATCATTGCACACTATTATTTTCACTGCTCTTTTAATTTTCTTAAATTTTTGTTAAAGAAAATTATTTCCTATTCCTGAAGAAAATATCTAACTCCTTACTTAAGGATGTTTGAGCCCATTACTACTCACAGCATAATTAATAAGGGACAGATATCTTGGATAAAGACAATTTTGAGTGTTCCTATAGCCTTCTCACTAAGGCCAAGATTACCTTGATGTACCATGATCCAGAGGGCATGAAATATGCTCAGTGTGGACTAGAGTATTAATGACAAATACCCTCCACCCTCCTTCCTGAGAACCAGAAAAATTATCAGTTAAAGGCCCACATGATGGAGTGGGCATCCTGGGTGATATGGTGCAGTAACCAAAAGTCAAATTTTTGTACCAGGCTGCCTAGTTTGAAATCCTAGTTGTAATCTCCAAACTGTGTGAACTTACATGTATTCAAACTTCTTTCTGAACTTGCCCTGTATGTAAAACATGGATAATATCCGTTGGGTTGGTGTGTATAGTAAATGAGGTAATTCATGTCAAATGTTTTCAAAAAATGTCCAGTATGTAGGAAACATGCAACAATTACTGGATATTTTTATTCTATTCATGAGCTAAGTGGAGCTCTTGCTTGATCATTCCCATGACTAATTTTACATAGTAAGAATAATAAAGAGCTAAAAAGGATTGACTGTTTGCTATGTTCCACACAACATCCAAAGTACTTTCTAGACATTTTTTTTTCATTCATCTCTTCTCAAAACCCTTCGATAATTA
The DNA here is from genome assembly GCF_012274545.1 of Fukomys damarensis. Classification (NCBI taxonomy): domain Eukaryota; kingdom Metazoa; phylum Chordata; class Mammalia; order Rodentia; family Bathyergidae; genus Fukomys; species Fukomys damarensis. The sequence continues at coordinate 27,835,407 of NW_022900926.1, read as the reverse complement.
CTTTCTATTCTTATTTCACAGATGACAAAACTGAAAGCCAAAGTGGTTCAATAATTTTTCCAAGGCCATTTCAAGAAGCACTGGTGCTGAATTTAAACCAGCTCTGTCTCCATGTAAAGCCCATGCTCCTCATCACTATTTTGTCTCACACACACACATAAATTGATCAGTTATCACAACGCTATTGTGATATTGCCTTTACTTTTGACTTTGCTGTCTGCTAAGCCTACTTTATGCTGTTCCCTCCCACCCAGATTTCTCATATCCATTCCATCTGGGAGTCATCTCTGAATTGAACTTAGCACTCAGAGAACTTAGCACTCATAGATCACAACACACCATCAGGATCTTCCCTGGTTACACATGGCTCCAATTGCATGTAACAACCAAGATGCAGCAATACATCAAGAATAAATGAGATCACCAGTTTATATAAAATTATGCTTTAGTTTCCATTTGCATCTAAGATAACACAGAAATTAGGAGAAACATTCTGCCTGATCATTACTGGAGAGATCTGTATAATCATTTCAAATTATTTAAATGTTGGCTATTCTTTAACACATGAGCACAGTAATTTCTCTATGTTGAACTTTTCTCTGCATATTTTGTTATTGTATCAAGGCCCATGTGTCCTTCATATTCATCTTCAGTCTGGTTTGGTTTCATTTTAACATATAAACCAGGTCTTCTATCAGTGGTAAAAGAAAAAGAGCAAAGTTATATGCAATGGTTACTTTCTAAGATAAAAGAAAAATGAGGGTTAAGGAAAGGACTTCAAAGTTAATTTACCAAACTCCAACTACATTCTTGACCCTTGAAGACCCCAATAAGGCATTAATTACAAACGGATTAACACTTTTCTCCATTGTAACAATGGAGTCCTCTGTCAATGGGAGGTGATAACAATATTTGCATTTATCCATTAGCATGGGATTCAGAGATTATGAGAAAGGTCTTAACATTTTTTCCTAAATGAAGTTAAGCATCTCCAATATGGGGATAGAGCTGCTTTTACAGTCTAAAAAGAACTGAACAAGTTTAAAACCAGAAACTTCTCTCACAGCGCTACGTCCAAAACTAGTGAGAGTGTGAGTGTGTAGATTGGCAGAATTTATACTGCTGGCACGTAGCTGGTGATGCTGCATCAGCAACTGATTCCAATGATACTATACAAAAAAAAAACTATTTTCTTATTCTTCTGCTCTGTATCCTCAGCCTTCCCCTTTTCTGCTGCCCACTCAGATGACTGTCAAATTTCAGAGTGGATGCAGTGGCTCAGTGAGAGAGACATAAATAAACACTATTCCTTCTCTGAATGATTCAACATGTTGTACCCATGTTGGGCTAGAGAATACCATTAGCATGGTAAATTTTAGTTATAAATATTTAGTTATTTTTTTCTTAACTGAATTCTGACACCAACTCTACTATCTATGCCTTGAAATAAGACTTTGTACTTTTTGTGGAATGGCATGACTCCTTAAAAATGTAGTAAATACAAGGATACTTGGGCCAAGGAAATTTTTTATAAAAGGATTTATGAATAGGACACATCCTCAGTTGAATTTTTCTTGCTCTTTCAAGTTTGTCCTCCTGTCTAGGTCAAGTCAGTAATGCTGCCAAAATCTTTAAGGAATCCTTTCACATGCTGGTAACCTTGAAAGATGAATGGAAGGCTATCTAAGAACTTTCCTTAAAGGCTCATTTTTCCTCCTGAAAAGGATATTTGCCTGAAAATAAAGCAGAGTGGTCAAAAGTGGCAAATTCTACCACAAGGCCATCACTCTTTGAACTAGCACTCAGGTAGCCTGAGGTGTGAGTGCTTAAGGAACACAAAAGGACATGAAGGATCCTTTTATAGGTGTAGTAAGGCAGGCAGAGTCCTGACTGCCTCCTGTGGTCACCATCTTGTGTTACATTTGTGGCTGCCCCACTGCACTGCAGATGAGATCCTGCTGGTGTTAATAAGGTTATTAATCCGTTCACCCCAAATGAATCAAAGACAAGATACTCTGGGAGAGCTTCAGCTAATCACGTGAGACTTGTAAAAGCAGAGTTTTTACCAGCTGATGTCAGAAGAGGAAGTCAGAGAGATTCAACATGAAGAAATCCCCTGTGGAGGAGGTGGAATAGCCATGTGGCCAGGAGCTGAGTGCCTAGCTAGGAACTGAGAGTGCTCCCATGGCCCATAGCAAAGAAAACAAGAACTTCCCATTCACAACCCAGAGAACCTGAATTCTGTCAACAATCTGAATGAGATGGAAGTCAGTCTCTCCACAAGCTCCAGCTTAATTTATCTTACCTCTTGATTTTGGTCCTGTGAGACCTTAAGTAGAGAGCTCAGCTAGACTCAGACGTTTGACACACATAGAACTATGAGATAACAAGTATTCTGGTCAGCTGTTAAATTGGGGTGATTTGTTACACAGCAATAGAAAATTAATTCATTTAGTATGCACTGAAAACCAGTCCCCAACTTTCTCCACTATGCTCCTGCCCGAAGTCTTCATTCCAACCGAATGGTATTCATGGGTTCCCAAATATATCTTTTGCTTTCTCTCATTCAATCTTTACACACTTGATTTTTTTTCTCCTTAAATTCCATTTTTTTGGTCTCACTAAGGCCTTTGAAGCCAACTTGTACCTAATCACTAGAAAAAAAGAGCCCTAACACAGCTTGCAATTCTCTCTAAAATCAAGTGCTCTTCACCTGTGCAATTCATTAACAATTCATCATGTCCCACTTTTTGGCACCTTTTCTTATGAGGTCTATATGCTTGTATTATACTACTTAATTCTTCCAAATTAATGAAGTTCTTGAAGGCAAGGGCCCTGGATTTTATGCCCTACTTCACGTAACATATACCTTGTACATCATAGACACCCAATAAATATTTGTTCATTTGTTTTGTTCTAAAGTATTTTTCTTCAATGCTAATGAGAATTAAATGACACCAAAAGTCTGAAGAAACCTCATTAGCCCAGAAGTGGGGATCTCAGCAGTGACCTGCCCTACATTCCACTTGGCCTTTAACTATCATGAACCCTCTACACACTTAAACTGTCAAAATTAAAAATGTAACTGCAAAAACAAGATAATCACAGAAAATAATTTTTGCCAATTGATTTGTGTGACTTTCAATGACATTGTAAGCACCTAACTATTCCCTGAACTGCTTGCCAGTTTACACAGAAAAGGATGTTCTGTCTGAAGACCAGGTTTGCAACTAACACACTATATGAATGAATATGCAGGAAGAGTAGATTAGCAGAAAATAGTTTTGAACTGAATGTTGTTAACAACTAAGAATGAGTAGCCAGACAGGCCAGAAGAAGCAGAAGTTTGAAGTTACCAGTAGTGTTGCAGGCCATGTAGATTTGGTATAATCCCTTTAAATACAAATAGGGCTTAAAATCCAGCTAAGTCATTTACTAAACTAAATGAATGCATTCCAAAGTTTTTGGGGGAAAGCAGTGAGAATGCAATTTGGAAAAATAATGAAAGTCAACCTCTCCACAGTTGAATGCCTGCTCTTTGAAGTTACAATCCAACCGGAGAACAACATGTCATTCCCTAAAGGTCTAGAAATTAAACTTCACCTTAAAAATATCACCATCTACTTTTCTTTGTTTCTCAAAGGAAAATGTAAAATCAAAATCAATTTTACATCTATTTTAGGTGCTCTCAAATAGATATCGTGTCATAGCACCAGAGAGTTCTCTGAATCTGACAGGCTATTTTGTTTATTCTACATTAGGCAGTCCCACACTTAATCCTTTCTTGATAGGAAAATCTCTATCATTTTTAAAGACTTTCTGAGAAAGAGATTTCTTAGACTCACTTGAACTCACTAAGGTAGTTAATAACTTTCCTTATTATCTAGCCTAAATCCTTCACATGATGCTTAAGACTCATTTCTGCTTCTGTGACATTCACTAAAGGTAGGTAGGGAGAAAACTTATCACTGTCTTTCATGTAAGAAATGCTTATATACTGATAATAATTATAGAATCAGCTTTGCAGCCTCCTAATGAAATATTCCAAACCTATTATGGTTCTCTGCTAAATTTCCTACAACTTCTGCCCTCTTTTATCTACAAACTTCAAAAAATGGCTTCCAGCTTCTGCTGCAGATTTAATTCTCTAATGCAGAAGTCATGGATGGTTGTGTACATCGTATCTTGGGTGTCTGTTCAGGAATATAGACTGAAATAAAACATCTCGGGCTTTTTTCACTCTTTCAAATAATTTTGTAAAGATAACTTGGTCAAAATAAGAAGTGAAGGCATCTATAAATGTGGAAATAAATTACAGAAAGATTGCCCATATAGAAAAAAATGATTGAAATTAAATACTTCACAAGTTACAGAAGTTGTCTAGCATAATAGTGGGCCTATACGCATGTGTGTTTTGTCCTTCTTCAAATTTTCTTCTATTTTCCGTATACCTTGTTGTGTGCATGTATTAATTTTAATGAGAAAAGATTATGCAGACGGGCATTCCTGAAAGAGGTATGTAGGAGCTCTCTACAAGAGTCACTTGTAAAGGAAGAAAGGTGACACTGTCACAGTTTGCTGGGAGTTGCCCCAAGGTTTGGCATTAAGAGTCATGCATTCCACAAAAGCCCTCAGACCCAAGCAAACCTGGATGATAGCTCATCCTAGAAGTAAATCATACAAGTGGATTCCTTACGTGCTGCCCAAGGGCAGCTGAAAGTGGGAATAGCACCCAAGTCATATTTCCCAGCTAGAATCCATTTACCCCTTCCTCAAAGATTCCTAAATTTTGGAGATGTAAATGTAAACTCCGCATCCTAACTGATTTTCTTTTCTTATATACAGAGTGCTGTCAATTCAGGTCTAGATAATAAGACCATTGTAGGCTCAATCAGAGCAGAAGTGTCTAGGTTTTTTTTTTTTTTCGTTGTTTGTTTGTTTGTTTTCAGGTCACAAGATCTCAGAAATGCCAGGGTCACACCTTTGAGAGCAAACATCAAGACATGGGCTGCTGACCTCTGATCCACACATGAACTCCAGCCCCTCAATCAGCTCGCACTCAGTAAGCCATCTCTGAGCAAAGCTATGCAGCAGGCACACAGTGTTAGTTTCTGCCGTCTTCACTTGGTCAGAACCCGCTCTCCTCCACTGGGAGCCCAGTGACTGTCATAAGGCCTTTGCCATGGTGAGCTCATCTCACCAAAAATGTTTCCAAAAGTGCTTTGTTAATCCACAGGCAACAGTGTAATGGCCCTTGAGAGCAAGGTCTCACAATCTGAACACAAAGCTCAGATAAAGCCATTTACCTATGTCCACGTTTCCATTTATCCCCTCAATGGTAGCAATAATCATCTACCTCATAGGTCATACAGGTAACATACCTAGACTGTGTCATAAACATGCCACACATAGGGTGCGTGTGTGTGTGTCTACACAGAAGCTGGCCTCAATAATTCATTACAAATTACTGCAAACTCACTAGGGGCCAGACTGAGCTAAATATCAGGATGCAAGACAAATGCAATGTGTCTTATGTCCTTAAGGAGGATCAGCATTATGCTGTTCAAAATTCAAAACACAGCGTCCAAAGATATGTTAAAATAATAACTTTGTAACCCTAGTGCCAAAAGATAAACAACTTCTAGGATTTATATCCTTATAGAATTTTAGGTAACTACATATATAAAATGTTTATATATTCTTAGTGAAGGTTACATATTACACAGTACTTTGTAATCTGATTTTTTTCATTTAAAAATATAGCATGAATGCATTTTTAAAATTAAGTACAACCTTTTAAGTGGCTGCATAGTATGCTACCATATATGTGTACACATTTTTTTTTCTAACCCACTCCTTTAAGAGTTTCCAACCAGAGCCAGGTATTGTGGTGCACACCTGTGATCCCAGCACTTGGGAGGTTGAGGCAGGAGTATCACTATGAGTTTGAGACCAGCCTGGGCTACATAGTGAGTTCCAGGGCAGTCTCAACTACATTAAGTGGCTGCATAGTATGCTACCATATATGTGTACACATTTTTTTTTCTAACCCACTCCTTTAAGAGTTTCCAACCAGAGCCAGGTATTGTGGTGCACACCTGTGATCCCAGCACTTGGGAGGTTGAGGCAGGAGTATCACTATGAGTTTGAGACCAGCCTGGGCTACATAGTGAGTTCCAGGGCAGTCTCAACTACATACTACATAGTGAGACCCTGTCTCAAAAAAAAAAAAAGTCTCCAACCAGATTATACTGAACATTTCTTCAATAGGAACTAGAAGATGTATTTAAGAGGAGAAGTGGTACCATGTGAGAACAAAGAAACAATCCAAGCAACAGGGAAGATCAATCCTAAGGCAAAGAATTCCAAGGACAATATTTCAGCTGAAGTCAAAAGGGATCTGAATTATGACTCTCACAAGGCAATGAAAGAAGAATCCAGCCTGAGAAGTCATGAGTTTGGATTTATAGAAGTTGGGGTTGATTATGGGGAACCAATACAGAAGAAGGGCCATGCCTAGATTTTGGGCTTATATCTTCACTAAGAGAGAGACCTCCAAGAATAGCACTTCTGGGGAGGAGGGAAGTGATGATAAGGGTGCACTCCAGGGCACATCGAGGCTGAAGTAAACATGCCACATCTCTGTGATGATCACTAGGGGAACTGATGTAAGCACTTGCATCTTCAGATTATGTCTCAGGGCAGCAGTTACGTAACTGCTTTTAGAATAACAGGATACATGGAGTATTGGGAAGGAAAAAGATGATCCAGGAGGGGTGTGACAGTGTGCAGCTACACAGGCAAGGGCAGCCAAGCACCAAGAATCTGAGAAGTACACAGAAATGCCCAAGCTGGAGGCATGGAGAAAGCTGGACCTGGAAATAACTGTGGACAGCATTTACCTTGGTGATTAGTTTATGCTGCCTGAGATCCGGAGAAACTCTGAGGGACTTGTTAGGTGTTCTGTGGATATGCCCTTCCCTGAGGACCAGCCACTGTGGATGTCTTAGTAATAAATGTTAGAACCCCATCAGAGGCCAGCAGTAGCGGGACAAGCTTCAATGCCTGGAATAAGCACCAAAGCATATGCTCCTCAGGCACATGCATACAAAGTGGCGGGGGGAGGCTATAATCAAATACATTTTGGAATAGAGATGTAAGCTCCTCAGCAGGACTTTAGTGCAGGACTTTTCAGAAATCTAAATACACTCATCATTCACTGATACTAACTTCTTCAACAGAGAAATGTGGTAGGTAGCATCTTCCAGACTCCTATAACCTCAGAATTTCCTCTTCTCAAAACACCTGTTGATGAGATCCGCAACCTCTTGCAAAAGCTTGGTAAGAACACTGACCCTGGAAAATGCCACACAGGTGCTCTGCAGAACTCAGAACTCAATCAATTACAATAACAAAACAAAGCAGCTAATTTATCTTGACTGCAACCAAAGAGGTCAAATTCCAAAGGAAGATGACCAAAGAAAAAAGCTGGGGAGCCTGTCAGTGCCTTACTTCATTAGTCCTGAGAAACACATTGCTTTTGATGTTTTTAGAATTTTGAAACCTGTCTCTGAGTTGCTGGCATCTGCCAGTCTTCGTCTGCCCCATAGTGATCATGACAGGTTCTCAGTGCTCAAGCATGACCCACATCAACAACATAGAAAATATCCTAGAAAAACAGAGATGCACTCTTGAAAAAATCAGAATCCAGTGACTGTGGGGAGAAGATAGCAGGTGGTGACTGAGATGTGTTCTGCTCATTTACAGAAGAGAAGTCAGGGCAGGTGAGCTGCATTGCAAAGCCAGGGAAAGAACTCAGGACCCCCAGCTTTGAGTTATCACACAGATTCTTATAAGAAATGATGTATCTCCAAGGTCTTTAGTGGCACAGAGAGACTCAAAATCATGGATATCAAAGACAATAAATGAAAGAGAAGCAGATTAACTTGGCTGTAGATATAGAAAAGCTTTAGCAATAGTTAACCAACTTTGGCCTCTTTTATTTCCCATTTTTCTACAGGCAAAAGATTGACAGATGAGAAAAACCTACATCAAAGTTCAAAAAGCTCTTTAGACAAGCAGAAAATAAATCCATTGATTAGAAAGTTTAATCAATGTATCATAGTTTAATACTAGACAATGACTTTTTAGTGGTATATAAAATAGCAGGGCATTGTAAATCAATTGTGACTTAGAAATAATGAAATGGGTTTTAATAAGTGTCATTTAGCAATTCTCCCTTTGCCTTTAAAACATTTAGTGTTTTATTCTTAAATGACTAAAACTCCCCCCTGAAACTCAATTCACTATCCTTACTGTGAAATCTTGGTTACTGCCCTTGGGCCCCTTATTTTTAAAGTTTCAAAATTGTCAGCTTCCTTTCGCTGGAAGTCACAGCAAGCCACCTCCAAGTAACATCTCCTTAACAGGCTTCCACCTCCCAGCTCTCCGCAAGAACAAAGTTTTGCACTAGACCAATTCTCAGGAGGCAACCTAGCCTCTTCCAAGTTTTTGTTTTCCTCTGCAATTTCCTTTTTATAGCTGAAGCCAATGGTAAGGTCATTTTGCTTCAGCTGATCTTAATTACACCCTTCTGTCTAAAGAAGGAGTAGGGGGTGACCTAGGACTCTCCTCATTCATTTCCTCTCTATAAAACAGGGAATTCGATTAGACATTCTCCAGGTCTCTGCAGCATTAGCATTCTACACTTTATATTGGCTTCTTAAAGAGACCCAAGGTTTTGTAGATTCGTTTCATTTGTATTGTACACAAAACAAGAATATTATATCAAAAGTAACCACTTCACCTTAATAAGCAGATATAGTTCTTTACAACTCAGAGCGTACTACCAAACATGATATATTACACATTAATATTTTTCAAAAGTCACATAACATATATCAGCACTGCCTATATTTTTCAGAATTATATATTTTCTCATTTTGAACATAACCAGGAATGCTGGATCTTAACAAGTTGCCTAAATTGAGATGGGCAGTTATGATGAAGTTAACTATTAATATTTTATCTACAGCCATTAGACTGCAGGACTGAAAGGTCAAGTTCACGTCCTCCTTGTTTGTTGTGGGGCATCTAGCACAGAGTATGCTACATAGTACATAATAGCTGTGGAACACTTATTTCCTGAATAAATAAACTGATGACCCAGTGACACCGAGAAACAGGAAATTAGAGCAAAATGAATTTTTAAATGTTTACTGCATGTGTACATTTACACCACTACAAATAAGCACAGATTGTTTAACTACACTACCCTTCTACTGGACAGTCTTCCCTCCAGGACCTAGTCCTGAAGTGCAACAAAATGTGCATTGTTACCTGCCTTAGGGCAATGAGTGATACTGAAATTTGTAAGACTGTTGATCTACACATGCATGTAGATCTTCTCAATCTCAGTTACAAACCGTATAACTTCAATTGTAGTGAAAGGGGAGTGTTATTTCTCACTTTTTCTATCTTCAGAGAAACTGAAGAAAACATTTGATGATGGGCTCCAGACACCAAGATTATCACTCTCAAAAAAAAGAATGTTGGTGATTCCTCATACTATAATGAGAGATGTTCTTGTTTTTTGTTTGTTTGTTTGTTTGTTTGTTTGTTTTTAGGTTATTTTTTTTAACAGGGTTTCACTATGTAGCCCAGGCTGGCCTTTTAAACTCAGTAAGCCTCCTGTTTTAGCCTCCCAAGTACTAGGATGACAGGTGTAAACCACCACACCCAGCCAGAATTTTTAGCCCTGACAAGGAAAAGGCTGGAGTCCTTGACCGAGATGAGAGATGAACTTTTGGGTGTGGTGTTGGAAAAGATGCACAGAGCCTTTAAACAGCCTTTGGAGGAGACTGAGGAGCAGAGGCCAAAGGCTGCACCCAGATACCTTCACCACTGCGAGCACGGAAGAAAACAACAACAAAATTAAAATAAAAAATGTTTTTAAAAATCAGTTTTCCAGAGTTGGTGGGGTGACAGGCACAACAGTAAGGGGCTCAGCTTCCAAGGCACCCAGCAAGAAAAGAGGGAAGGGCAGCGTTTGAATCCCAGTCATTTTGCTGGTTTGTGACTCAGAAACAAACACACAAAAACAAAACATTGGCATTTTTACTCAGAGACTCATTTTTTTTTCCTTTTTGGTATTTCTTGAAATGAATGGGAAGGATGATGTAAAAATTACTTAAAACTTGAGATATATTTACATCTTCACCTGATCAGTTTGCTGAAATCCCAAAATTCTTGTACAAGTTCTTTCTCACCAGAGTTCATGAAATTCATCCACCCAACTAATCTAAAAATTCTGTCGGAACAAATTTCTTTTCATATGTCAGCATCTCTGTTCAAAAAAACATTGATGTGCAGAAAAACAAAGGAATTGAGAGGTGGAGAACACAGACAAATATAGTTCTAGTAGTTTTCAAACCACGAGAAATATTTGAATTTTAGATTTCTGCATCTGTCACAACAATAGAAAGGTACTCCTTAGGCCTATACTATTTTGACTTTGCACTTATACCCCGTAAGTACCACATTATATATTATTTTGTCAGATTGGATAATTTAATTGGTCATCTGTAACTAAATACTATAGAACGAATAATACATTGCAAGCAGATGCTATTACTCAAACTATCTATGTAGACGAGAAAGCTATAAATTGAATATATGTATATTCAGGATGCTGCAACCAGCAGCACACTTTTTAAAGTTATAAGGTTATTTATTGACCAGAGAGAGAGGTAAAACTACCAAACATGATACATGTTTCATTCAACAATTTTACATGAATTTATTCAAAAGAAAAAAATGCAAATGCTATACTGTCATTATTTTTCAGGAGTTCGGAATGTGTATATTCACCAACATGGCATATCTTCACCTTTCTTTTGTTAGAGGACAGTTGAGTAGGAATAGAAGTGCATCTAAGATGTGTGAGTACAGCCTTGTCCTTACAAGTGTTGCCTCTCTAGCCTCCCCTCCTGCACTCTTTATCTGTGGCCACAAGTTGTGTCAAGCACTATGCTTAGGCCCATAGGAAGTAGGTTTAACTGATGGCCTCAGACCAAGGCTACAGTCTTTTGTAAACTTATCTGTCTTCCCACATAGGCCTGCTCCAAGGTGAAGAGACATGGGTGTGGCCAACTGAGTAAGAGCTTGGATCACAGCATATGCTATAAAGTAGAATTGCTTGTCTGTTTTGCCTCTCACCTCCAGAACAAAAGAAGAGGTAGCCTTCCGAACTCCTCTCTGTGGAAAAGATGATGAACACTCACCACTTTGAGCTCAACTAGGGCAAACATAAAAACCGTGCCAATTCTGAAAGTCCCAAGGTTTCCTAAAAAACTCTCATTAAGAGGAAATGAGGTGGGAGTGCTGGTGCAGGCCTGCAATCCCAGCTCCTGCGAGGCTGAGGCTAGAAGATCATGAGTTCAAATTCCACGTGGGCAACTTAGTGAGCCTCTGTTTCAAAATAAAAAAAATAAAAAGGGCTGGGATATAAGTCAGTAGTAGAGTATCCCTGGGTTCAATACCCAGACCCACAGAAGAAAAGCAGAAGTGAAGGAGGCAAAGGAAGAAGAAAAAGGGAAATAACAAGGAGAGGAAAGAGGAGGAGAGGAGGGGGGAGCAAGAGGAAAAGAGAAAGAGGGAAGAATATACCTCTCCCAACAGACTTTCACATAATATGTAACTGATAAATGGGTAGCCCTGAGTCCAGTACCATTTCATCATACTGGAAGCAGGAAAATGGAGAAATGAATCAAAGGACAAGCTGAGAAAATCTAGAGCTTAACAAAAATCCAATGCAAAGACATTTAGTTTTGTGTTTCCTGGAAATCACAGCTATATCCAATAGTAAATATTTTATATACTATTTTTAACAGTGTATTTTAATGGCTAAAGCTCTCCAGGAATGTGGAAAAATTGAATCACTAACACGAAGCCCATGTGAGGGTTCCAGCCATGATAAAGAATTAGCCCCTCCTTTGTCTCTGTGAAACAGCATTCTATGAATTAGCAAGAGTCATTCGGCAGGCAAAAAAGAAAGATGAATAAATGTCCAGACTAGCAATAAATGTTTCCATATATATTTATATCATTTAAAGGATATTCATATATGTTCTCTGACAATGTACGTCTTCACTTTTAAATGCAGGTCATGCCCCCAAACATCACAGAAATTCACCTGATGTATGAACTTAATCCACTTACCTCTGCCCATGTTTCTGTACAGTTATAGCCTTCAATATAGATGTGGGATATTGCAGCTTATTTCATGTTAAATATTTCCATTAAATGTTGCCATAAGTGAGACATTTTCATTCAAATGCTTTTAAAAGTCATATTTCATTTTTAAATCATCTGAAAAATACAGCAAACTGTTGTATTACTTCAATGAAGAGAAACTATTGGTCTTGGTTCTTTAGGAAAATCAGGAATGGAGCTGTATAAAAGGAAATAATAATTTTTACAGCAGCCTAATTCAAAAGGACTCAACTACTACAAAGTACATAGTGACGTTTCTCTTCCATTTATTAAAGAAAACGTCATGGAAAATGAGAGTTCTAAGTTATGAATGAAAAAGAAAGAGTTTGGGTGGCAGGAAAACATGTGCTTTCCCTACAAAAACTATAATGATTCAACACGTCTTCTGCTATTAGGTGGCTATGCAATCCTAAAAATGACATAAATACACTGTCCTCATTTTATAATGGAAACATTTTTGTAAATCATGTACTAGAGCAGAAAATATGAGATGAAAGATATTTTATTATTTTTAAATACAGTTGGCTTATAATAAAATATGCATGATTATATTAACCTAGATTGTTTTTTGTTCTATTTTGATGAATTAAATTTTATTATTTCCTATGGCAGTTGACTTATTCAAGAAAAATTTTTGCAATATTTTTAAATTCAAATTCGTATTATACCTAATGGACCCCTATTGTGATTCTGCGAAAGATTATAATTTTGAAATTATGTTATATTCAAACTAAACAAACAAGTCCAGCCTTGTCTTAAACACATAGCTTGAGTAGCTGAGTGTGAGCCAGCAGTAAGTAAAAATCCACAGAACTTCTGGCTTCCAGTACAGCATATAAGGAGCTTGGACGCTGTCACTCTGTGCTAAGAAGAAGGAAAAAAATCAGTGAGGCTAAGTGTGGTGGTGCACATCTATAATCCCAGCTACTGGGAGGCCGAGGCAAGAGAACTGCAAGTCTGAGGACACCATGGGCAATTTAGCAAGGCTTTATCTAAAAATGAAGAGTAAAAAGGACTAGGGACGTAACTCAGCATGAGGTCCTGGGTTCAATGCCCCATATGGGGGGAGGGAGCTTTAAAATTTCACAGCAATCCACAATTCTTCTTAGATATATCAGAGAAGTTAGGTCATAGGGTAAATCACTGCCCCTAAAATTAGAGACATTACACAGGCAGATACAGAGAATCACAACTGAACAGAGCAAAAATCTCACAGCAGAAACCAGTGCTGGGATAATAAAACTCAAACAGTAGATGAAAAATTGCTCCAAGTTCTGCATAAACAATCTTAGAGATAAAACCTCCAGGGACCCCAGTCATAAGGGTAATCCAAATTTTTGTGAGCTTTTCCTCTAGTTTTCATAGAGCATATCAGGGGAAAAAATATTCGTATTTCCAGGAAAAAAAAAAGAGGGGAAAAAATAACTGTTTTGGAATATCCGAGGGCCTTTGATTCTTCTTGATAGATCCTGCTAAAAAACAAAAACAAAATCCAAACAGCCCCCACACATACACATACAAACTATCTAAAGACCTAAAATATTGTATGTGGGAGGGCATCCAACCAAACTGGAGGAAGGAAAATATCCAACTTCCGTATGCTCTAGCCCAGTGGTGGCAAGCTTAGGGCACATGTGCTATTGTGATGTCAATGTAGAGTTGTTTTTTCTAAACTAAAACCTCAGAATTCAGGTTTAACTACAGTATTAGCACCTTTTAATAAATAAGCAGGTTTTGGGTTGCAGTTTGGCACTGGGTCTCTAAAAGTTTCACCATCACTACTCTAGCCTTCCACATGAAAGAAGGGAACAACTCAATTCCAATACGCTCTAGTCATCCTGCCCCACTGGAGTAATGGGTAAATTGAAAAACACTCATGAAGTTCGAAGTCTAAAGGGATAGCCTCTGTAAAAGACAGAGACCTAACCCTAAAACTATAGAATATCTACCTTCCCCTTACCCTGCACCATCACTTTTCTTTTTTTTTTTTTTAATTTTATTGAGTTTATTGGTACATTTTAGGGATACAGTACAGTTACATTCATTTTGGGATCATGTACCTTTACATGGCAAGTCTTGATTCTCATTTTTTCCCCTTACCTCTGCCCTCCCTTCACACCATCACTTTTCTACAGGCCTATCTGCTCACTTAAGTTTGTTTTACCCATTACATGTGCAATAAACATTACAAGGCATACGAAAGGGGTAAAAAAGTTTAAAAATGCAGAATAAGTATCAGAACTTGACTCATATATGGCAGGGATGTTGGAATTATCAGACTAAAAAATTTAAAACAACTATGAGTAACATGCTATTATCGCTTAACGTTTATGTCCCCTCCAAAATTCATGTGCTAGAAACTTTAATGTCTCATAGTCTTAGAGTCCAAGAAGTCTAAAATCAAGGTACTGGGATTTTGTACACAGTTAAGGCCTTATTGCCACATTCACATATAGCAGAAGAGAATGAACTCATTCCCAAAAAACCCTTTTATAATTGAATTTGTTCATTCATAAGAGCAGAACCCTCTAGACCTAAACACCTCCCATTTGGTCCCAACTCCCAACACTGATATATAATTTCTGTTCTTTATAAATTATTAAGTCTCAGATATTCTGTTATAGCATCACAGAAAGGACTAAGATACATGGTAAGTGTTTTAATGGATAAAATAGACAACATGAAAAAGCACATGATCGATGTTAAGAAGAGAGATAGGAATTGTAAGAATTGAATGTGTTGAATGTAATTTATGCTTACATATCTAGGAATAATTTCTGAACAATAATTCAAATACTTACCCAGTAGAATATGTAACTTTATTGGTGGCAGAAACATTAAGCATATAGCTAATAAATTAATTAAATCCTCATATTGCAGGGATGCATGCATACCCATGGTGATAGCATCACACTTTATAATAGTAAAATCTTGAAAGCAGCCTATATGTTGATCAACAGATGAATGGATAAAGAAAATGTGTGCAATAATATGTAACTATTGGTGGCAGAAACATTAAGCATATAGCTAATAAATTAATTAAATCCTCATATTGCAGGGATGCATGCATACCCATGGTGATAGCATCACACTTTATAATAGTAAAATCTTGAAAGCAGCCTATATGTTTTGAAAAATCCAAACAGCCCCCACACATACACATACAAACTATCTAAAGACCTAAAATATTGTATGTGGGAGGGCATCCAACCAAACTGGAGGAAGGAAAATATCCAACTTCCGTATGCTCTAGCCCAGTGGTGGCAAGCTTAGGGCACATGTGCTATTGTGATGTCAATGTAGAGTTGTTTTTTCTAAACTAAAACCTCAGAATTCAGGTTTAACTACAGTATTAGCACCTTTTAATAAATAAGCAGGTTTTGGGTTGCAGTTTGGCACTGGGTCTCTAAAAGTTTCACCATCACTACTCTAGCCTTCCACATGAAAGAAGGGAACAACTCAATTCCAATACGCTCTAGTCATCCTGCCCCACTGGAGTAATGGGTAAATTGAAAAACACTCATGAAGTTCGAAGTCTAAAGGGATAGCCTCTGTAAAAGACAGAGACCTAACCCTAAAACTATAGAATATCTACCTTCCCCTTACCCTGCACCATCACTTTTCTTTTTTTTTTTTTTAATTTTATTGAGTTTATTGGTACATTTTAGGGATACAGTACAGTTACAATCATTTTGGGATCATGTACCTTTACATGGCAAGTCTTGATTCTCATTTTTTCCCCTTACCTCTGCCCTCCCTTCACACCATCACTTTTCTACAGGCCTATCTGCTCACTTAAGTTTGTTTTACCCATTACATGTGCAATAAACATTACAAGGCATACGAAAGGGGTAAAAAAGTTTAAAAATGCAGAATAAGTATCAGAACTTGACTCACATATGGCAGGGATGTTGGAATTATCAGACTAAAAAATTTAAAACAACTATGAGTAACATGCTATTATCGCTTAACGTTTATGTCCCCTCCAAAATTCATGTGCTAGAAACTTTAATGTCTCATAGTCTTAGAGTCCAAGAAGTCTAAAATCAAGGTACTGGGATTTTGTACACAGTTAAGGCCTTATTGCCACATTCACATATAGCAGAAGAGAATGAACTCATTCCCAAAAAACCCTTTTATAATTGAATTTGTTCATTCATAAGAGCAGAACCCTCTAGACCTAAACACCTCCCATTTGGTCCCAACTCCCAACACTGATATATAATTTCTGTTCTTTATAAATTATTAAGTCTCAGATATTCTGTTATAGCATCACAGAAAGGACTAAGATACATGGTAAGTGTTTTAATGGATAAAATAGACAACATGAAAAAGCACATGATCGATGTTAAGAAGAGAGATAGGAATTGTAAGAATTGAATGTGTTGAATGTAATTTATGCTTACATATCTAGGAATAATTTCTGAACAATAATTCAAATACTTACCCAGTAGAATATGTAACTTTATTGGTGGCAGAAACATTAAGCATATAGCTAATAAATTAATTAAATCCTCATATTGCAGGGATGCATGCATACCCATGGTGATAGCATCACACTTTATAATAGTAAAATCTTGAAAGCAGCCTATATGTTGATCAACAGATGAATGGATAAAGAAAATGTGTGCAATGCAGTAAAGAAGAATAAACTTGCCATAAAGAAGAATAAACTTGGATCATGTATAGGAAAATGGATGCAACTTGAGAGAATAATGTTAAATAAAATAAATCAAATACACAAGCTTAAATATTGTATAGTTTCTAGGGCTGGGATTTTCCCAGCAACACTGCCTGCCTCACAAGTGAGTTTGATCCTCAGTACTGGAAAAAAAAATTTGCATGGTTTCTATCACAGGAGAAACCTAAAATACAAATAAAGAGCAGAATAAATGATAGATAAGAGGAAATAGGGAAATAGAACTCTTTCAAATGGGAAGGGGAAGAATGAGGGAGGTGAAGGAAAGGACATCAAAAAAAGAATGACAATGTGTTATGTACACGTACCAACTCCCCACAAGGAATGTGATCATTATGTACTGCAAACATACTCATAAAATTAAAATTGGAAAAAATAAATGATAAGAAACAAAAAAATTATAGCATAAATCTGTAAAATAGAAAATCAACAAAAATGAAAATCTTGTACTCTGTAAAAATTAATAAAATTAATAAACTACTAATAAGGCTAGATAACAGAAAAAATGAAAGTATGCAAATTACTAATATCAGAAATGAGAGAAGCATCATTATGATAGATCTCATAGACATTGAAAGGATCATAAAGAAATATTATAAACAACTCAATGCCTACAAATTTGATGACCTTCTACAACTACAACAAATCGCAATAATTTAAAAGATGCAATCTTCCAGAATTCACATAAGAAAAAAAAAATTTTTAAAGACTTGTATACATTAAATAAATCAAATCACTTAAAAACATTCCAAACATGAAGGATTAATTTTAGACAGATTCACCTGATGAATTTCACTAAATATGTAAGGAAGAAATGATCCTCATTCTCTATAGCTTTTATTCAGATCACAACAGAAGAAGTACTTAATAACTCATATATGAGGCCAGAATTACCTAAATAAAATCAAAGATGTTATGAAAAGAAAATAAAGCAACAAACCAATATTTGTTATGAATACATTACAAAAATCTTCAATAAAACATTAGAAAATGAATAAAAATGTGTAAAAAGAATTACGTATTATGATCAAATGAGAAATTCCAAATTTTCAAGCCTAGCTCAACTTTCAAAAATAATTATTTAATCAAGAAACTAAAGGATAGAAAGCACACAATCATATTAGTATACACAGAAAAATCATTTGACAAAGTCTGATACCCCTGCATGATAAAAATTCTCACCAAAATATGAAGAAAGTAGAACTTCTTCAACTGATAAAGAACATCTCAAAAAAAATAGCAAAAATCATACTTAATGTTGAGAAATGTGAAACTTTTCTGCTGAAATCAGAAATAACAAGGCCATAGGAATGGAGCTGCTTAAGCCCTTTGGAACTCATGTCTTGCAGTTATTCCCCAGATGCTGGATATGGAGCTACAGTACTGAATGTTTGCCCTTCTTGGTTTCAGTCTTGTTTGGGATCCAATTCTATTCTATCCCCCATTCCTCCCTCTTAGAATGGGAATATTACCCTATGCCATTGTAACTTGAGATTGTGTAACTCATTTTCTATTTTTACAGAGGTTCAGAGGTAAGAGAGAGCCCTGAGTGTCAGAAGAGACTTTGACTTGAACTTTTTTAAAATGCTGGAACTAGAATGAGAAAGTAGGTTCATTCATAGGTAAATGGGTACATTTTGAGGATATACTCCTAAGTGAAATAAATGAGTCACACATATGCAAATTCCAAATAGTTTCTCTGGTGTGAAAAACTAAAATAGTACTCAAGATCCTAATGGGGCAATTAGCAACGTGAAATAGGAAGAAAAGGACCAAAGGTGTAGGGACAGTGAGAAGAATAGGGAAAGGGGAATAAGGGAAAAGGAAAAAAATATGAGAAAATGTAAAAATAGAATTAAAGTGTTTGAAGGTGGGGAGGGGAGGAGGGGGTGAAGGGAGGGTGGGGACAAGGGGAAAAAATGAGAACCAAGACCTGGCATGTAAAGGTACAAGATCCCAGTAATGAATGTAACTGTACTGTCTACCTAGAATGTACCAATAAATTCAATTTAAAATTTAAAAAAATGCTGGAACTACTGGAAGAGAAGGGATTATTGCATTTTCAGGTATATGCAAAATAGTTGTATCATGTTAGGCCAAACTATTAACTTATAGTGTTTATTTAGAAGTAAGTACAGTTTAAGGAGATGCACTTAGGTGTCAGGATTACAAATGGTGGGATATAATAGTTATGTTTAATTATCAACTTGATTGGCTTGGAAGCTGCTTAGGGGATTACTAAAGTACATTTCTGAGTGGGTCATGGAGGGCGACCTTGAGTCCCTCACTTCCTCTCTGACACTGCTCCTCCAGTCTGCTTTCTGTCCACCATGAACTAAGCATCTTTACTCTGCCATACCTTTCTGCCATGATGTTTCTGTTTTGGATTGACTCCTCTGAAACCATAAGCCAAATTAAACATCTTAAAGTTGTGGGTATCATGTATCATGTCCCAAAGACATGAACTGTAATATGCTGCCCAACTTCAAGATTCACAATAAAGCTACTGTAATTAAGGCTGTATAGTATTGGTAAAAGAATAGATAAATGGTACAGGGCAAGGAGCCCATAAATAGAACCATATAGATATAGTCAACTGATCTTTGGCAAGAGAGCAAAGGTGATAAAGGGAGCAAGATAGTCTTTGCAAAAAATTGTAGTAGGACAATTGGGCATCTACACACACACACACACACACAAAAAAAAAAAAAAAAACAATGTTTTAAAAACAGACTTTATATGCTTCACAAAAACTTTCTCCAAATGCTTTATAGGCTTAAATGTAAAATGCAAATCTTCAACACTCCTAGAAAATAATAGGAATAAATCTAGGTGACCTTGGATATGGCAATGACTTTTTAGGTATAGTATCAAAGAGAGGATCTATGAAAGAAATGATCAATAAACTGGACTTCTTAAAATTTAAGGCACCACTTCTGAAAAATACACTGTTAAAAGAACAATAATATACAGACTGAGAAAAAATAAATATTTGCAACAGATATATCTGAGAAAAGACTACTATCAAGAATATACAAAGAAGTCTTAAAACCCAACAAGGAGAAAACAAACAACCTGATTAAAAAATAGAACAAATACTTGGACAGACACCTCACCAAGGGAAATACACAGATGGAAAGTAATCACAGGCGAAGGTGCTCTATATCATATATCATTAGGGAAATGCTAATTAAAACAACAATAAAATATCATTGCATACCTATTAGAATGGATAAAATCCAAAACGTAGTACCAAATGCTGGCAAGAATACAGAAGAACTCTTATTCAGCACCAGTGGAAACACAATATAATACAGCCACTTTGAAGAACAATCTGTCAATTTTTTAAAAAACTAAACATGTACTTATCAAATAATACAACAATCATGCTCCTTGATATTTATCCAAATTAATTGAAAATTTATGGTCACAGAAAACCTTCACAAAGATATCTATAACAGGTCAATTCATAATTGCTAAAGCTTGAAACCATCCAAGATGTCTTAGAGCAGGCAAACAGGTAAATTGGTACAGCCAGACAATGGGATATTATTGAGTGTTTAAATGAAATCAGCCATCAAGCTATGAAAGAACCTCTAATTCATATTGTTAAGTGAAAAAGCCCAACCTGAAAACCTAAAAACTGTGTGATTCCAAATATATGATATTCTAGGGAAGGTAAAACTATCAAAATGGTTTTTTAAAAAAAAGATCAGTAGCTGTCAGCAACTGGAAAATGGGATGATAAGTAGGGAACAGTGGATTGTTAGGTTAATGAAAATAATGTGCATCATGCTATCTATACACATAACACTGGGCAGGCTCTGTTGGGAATCCAAAATAATAGAAGGAAATTTGCTCTTCAGACCATAATGCAAAATAATCACAACCATGGCAATAGCACAATTGATACAGCAAGATGTACAAGTGCAAGGGCAAAAAAAGAAGTACAGATAATGGTTGGATGAATTTAAAGGAAGGTGTTAAGGATACTAACAAATTGGGATAGGCCACTTACGGGTTAAGGCAGACCATTATGGGGTTGGAAGATTCAGCAAAAAGTTCATAGAATCTGTAAGAACTGTGCAGAAACACATCTGATGTCAGAAATGGAGCAAGAAGAGAAAACCCTCACTACTGCACTTGATATTCATTTCTCTTCTAAAAACATGAGTCTCCAGGTACACACAAGAAGGATTATCAGGGGAAATGGTGAGCAGGTGATAAAACTGGTGAAATCAGAGGTGAAGCCAAATTACAATGAACTCCAGATAATAAATGTGGGCCCAGGGGAAGCAAAGCTTCTGAAGGTTTTGGAAAGTGGAAGTGGAATGACAAAGGCAATTTTTAAGAAAGGCTGTTCTAGCAAGAGTACGTAGATTTCATGGAGGAGGAAATTCCTTCATTCACCAAATATCTATTGAGCTTCTGTCTCTCCGTAATGAGAGGAGTTAATACATAGAAGGTATTCTTTCTAAAATAAAAGACCACATGAAACTAAAGTATGCACTGACAAAAAAAGACAAGGTTGGGACCTACCTGAAATGTGAATAATCTCAGGAAACCAACAAGCTGAATTGTTTTCATCTGTTTGCATTTTTTATTCAGAGTCACATGCTGCAACTTTACACATGAATCCATAAAACATGATACCATCTGCATTGTCCTACAAACAGCACCAACTCATATTTAGTCAACCACGAAGACAATGCTAATAATCTTAAATTGTGCTCCAGAAGGTTTGTGGTAGAAGAAACTGCAGCTCAATAAGATCATAACTATCACCCAGTCATCAGAGAAAACAAAGAAAAACAAATACAATTAAGTAAAATTGTATTGCTCAAATATCCAATTACATAATCAATGATATTTTCCTTGATAATGTACCGTATAATGTGTCTCACATGAATTCATAGATTTCAGGATTGATTGAGCTAACTACCACCCATTTTACATCAGCAGGTTCTGTATCTTTTGGTGTCAGAAAAAAAAAAGAAAGAAAAAAAAAGACAGTTACTTTTACATTCAAGATGAAATCACATTGTATTTTCAAAGCACATGTCATCTCAAAAATTATGCTTAGGCAGGATTTTTCATATAAATAATTCTCTACTGGGCAATCTATCAGAGACTGCATTTTTCTTTTACCTGTTTTTATTTTTTTAAGTTGGCTTAGTGAGGTTTCCTTTTCTTTGTTTTTTAAATAAAAGAATAAGCCTTAAAGGCTCATCTCTAATTGTATGTATGATTACAAAAAGAATAGAGAATGTTTCTCTAGAAGAAAATATTCTTAAATTATTTTAGCATATCATCTACAATCTTGATTCATAGGGAAATTTTAACCCTTATCTTTCATTAGCATGCTAAACCTGTGGCTATTAGGTACACAGATAATGTTTATTCATTCTTTCATTTCCTCTTGATATTTCCACTTTTTATTTTCATGAAACCAGAGAATTTTAAATTTCGATTATTGGAGATATTCATCCACTATCCTTTGTCCATGGTGTACTAATCTAAAAACTAAAACTCATTACTTTTGTGTTATTTAGTGTAATTATCAAAACAATGTAAAAACAGTACAGAAAAGTTACAAAATAATCTTCTTTGGATGTCTACCTTTTAATATAACTAATAGATAGATTATTAGACTATTTCCTTCTAGTTTTTCCTCATATATAATATTTTATTGTAAATATAGTAATTATAACATTTGGCAGACTGCTTGTTTAAATTTTGGCTCATTTCTAGTAGCAATAATCATTCTTTGTAACATGGGCTGATGACTCCCCATAGCCAAGCCCTTGCCTATAAGCAGTAAAGTATGGAGACTTTGGGGAGAACCCTGCCTCCTTGGACCTAGAGGAGCACAAAGAAGAGACCCTCTACCCTTGGAGAATATGCATGGATCAGATTTGGGGGAGTAGGGTTGAAAGTCTGATGGAGGAGTCTAGACTTGTGAACCATGTGAAGCCACAATTCTTGGCCAGGAACATGGGCTGTGGAAAGAAAAACCAGCAGTTGAATAGGGAGGGAGGGAGGGTGGAGGGAGAGGACACAGGGAACTGTGCCAGGAAGAACATAGAGACTCCTTGGTCTATGGTTACATACAAAAGAGAAAGCATGACTCTGAAACATAAAGTTATGGATTGCCAAGATGGACTAGAAGACTTCATTTAGCAGCTGAAGAATAAAACATCCCAGGGTCAAATTTGCTCTCACTTGCCATCCCAGGAAACCTCTTACCCTCCCCTGCCCTCACCTTGGAATCCCCGCCCCCAGGAAGGACACCACTGTTCCTTCCTATGCAAACATGCTGAGCCACAGAGGCTACAGGGCCACCTGCATGGGTGGGTGAGTCGCCGCTCCAATGCCAAGAGTCCAGGATCAATTCTTTGTTTCACTCTTCTTTCTCCCCATTTCACAGAACTGAGATCACCACCAGTCCCAGCCTTTCCAATCCTTTGTGGACTCAGGGCTTTCACTGGTCCTTGTTCTCTCTGTAGGCACTCAGGAGCCCTGGTTCCAAGGCCTAGGTGCAGAGAAGTATGTCCAAGGACAGACAGGAAAGGAAAGAACAAGGGAGAGCAGGGTAGGAAAGATATCTCCATTAGCCCCTGGAGAGTCAGCAGTTGTCCAGCTATTAACTGGTACGCTCCACATCCTGTTGAGGTATTATCTTGTGTCTGCATCCATACTTTGGAAATCCCAAAGGGCAGAAAAGGGAGGACAGCAGTATTAGATTACTGGGCCTCTGGATTAACTCTCTCATAGCACCCAATAACCCATTAAAACCCATCTCTTCTCCCATTAGTGTCTCACTGCTAGGTGGCAGGCCTGGACTGCCCCTAGAGTGTCTAACTCAGCCCACAGACATGCTCTTTGTTACATACCCACCTTTAAAAATAAAAATAAAACTCTTAAATGTTTAGATTCCATTTTAGAAATTGGAATTTCCACCTCCTTCTTAAAAGTTATGCCATTTGGCAATATTGATCCTAATCCACAAGTGCCAATATGAGAATGGAATGCAGCAAAAATGCCCCTGGTCATTTCCCCTTAAGGAGAGCTGCCTGTGGCATTTCCTGCTACCAAGACCCAGGACAGCTGCCTTTTATTTTTATTCTCTGGTAGATGGATTTCTTATAGTAGCTAAGCAAATCTATCTTGTACCTCTGCCTCTACAAAAGTTGGAAACATGAAAGACTAAACAAACTAATATTTCAAGAAAATGAAGCTATTCCTACATGTTGAATATGAAAAATTCTCCTTTGTTTAGTTATCTTCTTTGTTGATTTACGCATGTAAGCAAAATGATATGATTTTTAAAATGCTAATAAGGATAAGTGACTTTTTTAATTGAAATTAAATTAGTCTATGTTATTCAAGTGTGCACAATAAAAAAGAAGAAAAATCCAAAAACTTTGATTCAAATTATTCTTATTATTATTCTCTAATTTATGCAGAGGTTACTACCAGGAATATTTACATATAAATGTCATTTAAACTTTTTGAGGTAGGCTTCATTCTTCTCACTTAACAAAGAAATAGACTTAGGTTCACTGAAGTGTCTCTAGTAGTGAAACTAATAGGGCCCTCGTTAGGAATTGAACACAGGTCTACTTGGCCCCAAACTTAAACTTTCCCAATATTGTACTGCTGGATACTGTGATATGTAAATCACAACCCCAAGGGGAAAGTATCATGACAATTACTTCTGTTTGTTATTTAAATTCTATATATTTTATTGTACAAAAATTAAGGTGTAAGCCAAAATTTGCATATCATAGAACGTAAATAAACTAGTGAAATACATAGCCAAACTAGTTTCGTACACTAACCAACTGGTCAGTGGTAAACAAGGTCACTAATGCACATTTTCAGTGCAGGAGGTTATGGTTTAAATCTTAAATGCCCCCCTTAAGTGTCATGGTTTGAAACTTGGTCCCAGCTGATGGCAATCTTGACAAGTGACGAAATATTTCGGTGGCAGGGCTTTGCTGGAAGTAGATGGACCCCTGGAGAGAGTGACCTTGAAGAACATATTGAGTTTCCAATCCCTTCTCTTTGTTTCCTGGCTGCCACAAAGTGAGCACCTCCTCTGCCACAGCTGACTACCGCTTTGCCAAGGGCTCAAAAGCAATCATATCAAGTCACCATGAAGTAAATCTCTGAAAAATGAGCTAAAGTGAAAAATGCCTTCTTTTAGTTGTTTATTTCATACATTTTGTCATAGTGACAAAAAATTGACTAACACATCATGTTGGGATCTTGGAGGTTGGTTAGCTCAGGAATCTTCAAACTGTTTCCTGGACCCCTGAGCATTCACCAGAGGAGCATCTACCCCATTCGGCCCTACTTTACCTCAAATAATTCACTATCATTTGCTCTATTTGCTTACACTTCCCAGTAAGTGTAAGTTAAAAAAAGTGTGACAGCTATAAGTTTGAAAACCAGTAGGCTAGTCCAATCTCCTCACTTTGTAGGAGAAAAGGAATATAAAGTTTTAGCAATCAGAATTGACTTCCTCTAAATCCCACCCAGCTGTTACACGCAGGGTTGGCTATAAAACTCCATGACCATATTATGAGGCTAAAGGCAGATGTTCTTGACTCTGAAGTGATTCCTCAGCAACCAGTAGTTGTGTGAAGTGCTATTGACATTGTAACTCTGTGCTGACTGAAACAGGTTTCACTGGCTAAATGCATTTCTCCCTAGTGCTAAACCAGGTTATATGTGTGGAGGCTCAGAAGAGCTGAAAGATACTGTTCTTTTTTTTTTTTTTTTTCCTCCAGTAATGTCAAGGTTTCTTGATGCCCTCAAGTGTTTTTCCTTTGACTCATCTCTGAAATCTATATTATGCTCAATCCTTTCCAAATAAGACATTAGCTTGCACTGCCCAAAAAATACAACTTAACAAAACTTACATAGAAAGGAAACCCTCTACTAGAAACAATATTCTATTAAAAACTAGGTAGGTAGTAAAAAAAAAAAAACAATTTGCAATTCATTCATCTGGTAACCTATACAGATATACAAAAGGGAAAAATTGATATAAATTAAAGGAAAATGTAAGAGCAATAGTAATAGGATACTTCATAATGCTCAAGTATGATTATTACTTATCATCATGTGTGCTGTGCAAAACGCAGTAGTAATTTTGACCAAAGTCAAGCATTTAATTCAATAATTCTACACATACATAGAGTTGTCTTTTTAAGTTGGCATGAGAAGTTTTTTTTTTCACAACTTTAAAACTGACTCAGAGCCACAATATCACAAGAACTAATGACTTCCACTCTGGTGATCCAAAGCCCAAAACGCTCCTGATACTACAAGACACCAGCTTTCGAGTTACTGATTTCAGCATATTCAATGAAATTAAGTTTCTTACCTCACAACAGCATTTTATTAAAATACTTTCCACCTTTGGTCCTATGCTCTATAATATAAGAAGATCATCCAATATAACCAAGTTTTATTACATATGGAAAATATGTGACTCAGAGTGTATCCACACCAAGCTCCTAGTTCTCAGTACTGTACTAACAACACTTGTAAGAGGACCTATAGTTCTCCTCACACCTTCCCAACATCTCACTCAGCTCCAGAATGAGCATCCTGAGGGGCCTGGGACACTCTTCCAGATGTTTCCTCTTTCCCATTCTCTCTCACTGTCTCTCAATCTTATCGAAACTCCTCTGGCAAGAGAGTTTAGTGATGTAAAATCATCACTGCTTTGCATCACTTTCCACTTTGCCTTATGTCATCTGCATGTTTCAGCAAACCTCCTGGACTACAGGGTCCTTGGAGACAGAAACTTTTACTCTCACATGCCTCACATGTGTCATTATTCATTGAATCAATGAAGGAGTAGATTCTTCCATTTCCTGTCCCCAGGAAAGAAGGAAAATACCACTGAGTAACTACAAAGTATCAGGCACTGTATAGAAGGATGATGAAAATATATGGTGAATTTTTAAATTAAAAGATGCATCACCGTGAAAGACACTTTGTCAATGACCCCTTCGGCACACTCCCCCCTTTGAATGCACTTTATCCCATCGTTCTTGCCACTTCCTAGAGCAGAACTGTAGGTCTTTTTTCACGAGTATCTTTGCAAGGTGTGAATTTTTTTTTCAGAAATTTGGTGAATGCTGCTGCTGTGTGCCATCCAATAGAAAGATAAGCTGTAAAAATTTTTCAGTGTGTCTTCATCTACTTTATTCACCAGATCTGGTACTTTGTAACTTCTGGCTCTTCCCCAAGTCAAAATGACCATAAAAGGTAAACATTTTGGATTGAACCAGGACACTGAGGCAGCCACCGCAGCTCAAATAAAGATGCTCAAAGAGGACTCCCAGAATTGCTTCAAAAAGTGGCATGGGATAAGTCTGCATGAAACTAGGCAAGAGGATTTTGAGGGGGATTAATGGCAATGCACCTTTTACTGTAATCTGTTATTTTTTAATTTATGCATTCATTGTACTTTTTATCATACTATGTGTGTTCTACAATATAATACTCTTTAATACCACAACAATATGACTGGTCACTACTTTTTTACAGAAGAAATCAAGGTTCACTGAGGTTGGGGGCTCAGCTCGTTCCCTCTGTCTGGACCGCTTTTGTGATACGCCATCTCAGAATCTAGACTCTTCTCACTTGCCTCAATACAAAGCATCTCTTCTCAGAGAGTACTTTACTGACCACCTACTCTGAAGAGCCCTCTAGGACCTATTCTAGCACCCTGGCATACTTTTCACTTTTCATCTCGCAAATGACATTTATATTATCTGAAATTACTTTACTCATTTATATGTCTCCCCTCAGGTGAGCTCCATGGAGCAAGCATCCTGCATTCCCAGTACCAAAAGCTATGTCTACACATAGCAGCTGTCTATTAAAGATTTATCAAATATATGAATTGATGAGTGAGGGAGTGAATAACTAAGGACAAGGAGGTAGAGAATAAAGTGACTCAACCAGCAAGACCCAGGGCAGAACTGAAAACCAGGGCTTCCTGATTCAAATCTTTTGCTTTACCCATCTGGCCGGTGGCTGTCCTACCTGTTAATCACAAGAAAGCCCTTGGACTGTTTAGGGAAATGCAGATTCCCAGTTTCCTCCCCAAAGATATTCTGATTCAAGGGGACCCAAGCTTTGTATTTTAATATGAGTGATTCTTGCATTCGGGCAAGTTTAGAGAACACTGCTCTATACCATGCAGCATTTTATTGTTTCAAGAGGACAAGAGAATTCAGGAGCAGGAGGCTACTAATCAAAGTATGCACTGCTTGCAGCCATAGTGAACAGGACCAGCCCTGAAAGATGCAGTCTGTTTTTCTTACTCACAAGTAATTTTTGAGTATTTATTGAGCTCCTCTGGTGAGCCAGGCACTGGTTAAGGAGCTAGATACACATCAGTGCACAGAAGAGAAAGGCTTCTGTCAATAAATAAGAGGGGAGAGTTAAGTCGAGCTACAAGGTGTCTTGTGATGTGGAAGAGCAGAGACAGTGGTTAGGATGAAGTGACCAGAGAAATTATCCACCAAGGGAGCCAAGTTAACCTCAGGGCTGAAGAATGGAAATGAGCTATCCAGGCAATAGCCCAAAGAGAATGCAATCCAGGCAAAGATAAAGGAAGAATAAGATCCCCGAGTAAAAAAAGAATTTTGCATGCTCAAGGCCATATGGTTGGAGCACTGTAAGATGGAAACAAATGAAATGACCTCTCCAAAATGTCATCAAAAACCAGATCAGGTTGGGGCTGGTGGGCCATGTTAAGCTATGGAGCTATATTTTCCTCTGAGTGCAAGGAGGGGGCCACTGAAAGTTGTTACCTAATGATTTTAACATAATCAGGTCTAAGATATTTCTAGCTATATATAACATGAAAGTAAAATCAGAAGAAGAGAAATTGGAAGGTAGGAGATGGTGAGGAGAGCATTGTAATAAGCCAAATATGGAATTGTGGTAAATCAGTTAGCACTTGCTACTTAACAAACTATCCCACCAAATTTAATCTTTTAAAGCACAGTCACTTATTTAGCATATAATTCTGTGGGGCAGAAATTTGGCTGGGTTTGGCTCAATAATTTTGCTAGTTTCACTCATGTTTCTCCCTATGGTCACCTACCAATCACCAAGCTAAGGTAGTGATGAGGGATGCTGAACCTCTTTTGTCTCATTGTCTGGATGTGTTCAGATTTCAGTGGTCACAGAACTCTGACAGCAGTCAGAAAGAACAAGTCCCAGACAAGATTCTCCTTAAGTGTGATTGTTATCATCCCATTGGCTAAGGTAACTTACATGACCAACCCTAGAGTCACACAGGAAGAAGGTACTCAAGGGAGTGGATTCAGGTTTCAGTAATGAAAAGTTCATGGTCCATTACTGGAAACTTCTTAATGAGACCTGTACTATGATAGTGGAATTCGAGATTGGGATGGCAAGAAGTAGGATGGCAAGAAGACCAGTTAATTTAGAGAGGAGAGCAAGGGGGAGAGAGGGGAACAGTGATTGGTTTCTAGTTTGGGGCTTTAACAACTAGACATAAGTAAATGATACTGGTGCATAAGTGGAACATAGGAAAAGCAGAAATATCTGCCCTTCCCAACCCACAGCTGTGTATAACAACAGTTTTCAAAAATGTTGATTTAGGATCCTTTCAAACTCTTAAAAATGATTGAGAACTGTGAAGAACTTTTGTTTATATGGATTATACGTATTCTAATTTAATATTAGAAATTTAAACTGATACATTTTAAATATTTATTACTCTTTAAAAAACAATAAACCCATTACTTACTATCATAAATAATACAATTTTATGAAAAATTGCTATTTTCTAGAGAAGAAAATAGCAATAAGAATGACATTGTTCATAGTTTTGTAAACTTTTTTACTGTCTAGTTTAACAGAACATAACTTAATTCTCATTTCTGCTTTTGCCTTTACTCTATTGAGATATTTATTTTGGTTGATGCATTGAAGAAAATTCAGTGTGACACAGATATGTAGTTGAAAAAGGGCAAAGTATGGCTTCCTCAGATAATTGTGAATATTTTTCAATACTATGCCAAATCCCAACATGTTGTAGCTGCTTAAAGATTAGTGGTTTAAAGGAATCTAAAACCACATTGGTGAGCTTTCCTTTATTTTGTTATATTAAAATCCATTTATCTGTTTTGCACTTTGAATGTATCTTTTACTCATGCTTTGATTAATTGGAAAATATGGCTTTGTTAATTTATGTAAATCTTTCAATCGTCAACATACATTACATAATAGCAAAACAAAATTCATGCACATTAATATTACCACCAACCTCACAAGAAACATCTTAAAGCACTGGAAAGCTGTCATGCTCAGAGTGGTGGCTACAAGTTCTTCAAACCCCTAATTTTTGCTTGAAAGCTCAGATTTTATCATTGGCAGCAAATCCTGTCAGTTGTTTTCCTAGAAATGACAAGCTCCCTTCATTCATTTTTAAAAGAAAATGTCTGCCAAATACCCAAGTCTGAATAACTAGTCTGTCTGTCAGACATTTTCAAGTAAAAAATAGTGTTTCGTGAAAAAAGCAGCTAGTTCAGCTCACAACTCAATCACACAACTGCTTTCCTTACAGACAACTATTGTATTGCACAATACAGCAACAGCATTGATGTGCATTCCTACTGCTTCCTACATCATATTAAAATGGTGTGCATTACAAGCCTAAGGCTTAATCATATTCATCATTTTTACTGCTGTATCAAGGACATTCTTCAGTGAAATGGGGGACATTGATTTTTTTGTTTGTTTCTTGCATTTTTACACTTCACCTATCAGGTTTGGGTGGTACAGAATATCATGATAGTATCTCTTTGGAGAGCTACTGCTTTGATTCATGCTTAGGATCTAACATTTTTGTCCCATCATTGGTTTGGGGCCAGCAATATGAATGTACAAATTTCAGGACAATGACATCTCATGGTATTCTGAAAATACTGCTTAAATAATGGTAGTTCCCTTCTTCTTATACACATAAGGGTATGTGGATCCCGTTTTTAGAACCAATCAACATAGTGCAAATCTGTACAGATGAAATTGATACATTTTAATACATGAATTTATATTGACAGCTTTTGCTTTCCCTAACCTTCCCCTATGTGTGTAGAAGAGGAGGTGTCAGCCTCTAAGAACATGCCAGAGAGATTAGTTATTATTTTGACAAGTGTTAGACACATATCGATCTAAGCAATTTCTGTGCATAAAAAGTCAAAAGCACAGTACAAATGGAAAGATACAGCATGCCAGATGAAAAAACCCTAGGCTGATCATGGAACAACCTAGGTCTGGGTACAAGAGGAAACCCCA
Organism: Fukomys damarensis; assembly: GCF_012274545.1. Lineage (NCBI taxonomy): Eukaryota > Metazoa > Chordata > Mammalia > Rodentia > Bathyergidae > Fukomys > Fukomys damarensis. The sequence goes on along the minus strand of NW_022900926.1, from coordinate 27,804,074 downwards.
ATGTCATGCTGGAGAGAGCACAGGGCAGTGGGCTGCAAGAAAGAACAGAATGGGAGTTTGAGATGAGGAAGCCTCTCAGAAGCCAAATGATGACCTCTTGGAAGACAAATTATGAAGGACTGAAAGGACTGCATAAAAAATACCTGTCCTACAGAAATTACCGTAAGCATAGCCTGTCATGAAAGAGAGAAGAATGGTGAAGAGTACCAGCTCTGAATTCTGGTCCTGCCACTATTAGTTAGGGAGCCTTAGGATTTCAGCTGAATAATATTACCTCTCAACGCCTCAGTTTTCCCAGTTATAAAGTTCATATAAAAACAGCGCCTATCATGTAAGACAATCTTGAAAATGAACGTGAGAATGGCTGTAAAATACTTTGCAGAATATTTAACCTCATGGCAAGCTTTCAAATTATGTTGTCTGGTAGCACTAGTACCAGACAGCAAGGGGAAAGGATGGGAAATAAAACAGTATTTGATGAAATACGGAGGAGGGACAGAAAAGGAAAGCAGCTGAGGTGGAGTAAGAAGGGATAAATGATGACTCTAGAGAAAGGGGAAAAGGGCTGGAAAATCAGATAGAGTAGCTGGCGTCAATATTTTGGTGCACAGCATGAAGCAGGGCAACACAAGAAGCTCTGTGAAAAAGGCAAGTTGAAAATGTAGATGGAAACTTGTTTTGAAAATTGTAAAACAAGAGGAATGTGAGACTAAGAGATGACACGTCCTTGGTGTGGCAGAATCTAGGCCCAATCACTCCTGCAGCTGCCTGCTTTTGTTAATCATTGCCCTCTGATGGATCAATACATTTCTTTATCAAGTCTTGGAACACAAGCCTTTCCTCACTTGGGGTTGAACACTAAAGTGCACACGTGCCCAGATCCACTCACCACTGGTTGTCTAAGACATCCGGTAACCTCTAAGGTCCTCCTGTCATGATTAAGATAAAGTCAGTCCTCTTACCAAGGCATACTACTCTTATGACCCCTGGCCACTCTCTAACCTATTATTGGGACTGCCCACCAGGTATTCCTTGTCAGTAGCCTAGAAGCCAGTTCCAACAAGCTCAAGGAAATAAGTAGGCATGGGAAGGGGAGAAGGGAGTTTATGGTGTGTGCAATTGATAACCCGGAGTTACCTTCCATGGTTGCAAATGAGTTGTAGTTTTCCGAACACATACACAGGGCTCTCTTTTACCCCTTGGACTGAGGTCAGAAGGTGCAGGCACAAACACCTTCCCTGGGAAACCCCACCAGCTTCCCTCTGACTCATCCTTCACCTGTAATTCACTCTTCTGCTCTACCGGGAGGTCACTTCCTCAGCTTAATCCACCACTCTCCATGCTGAAGTGCCCTTCTTCTTTCCTTTCTCCAGCTAGTTCCTTTACTATTTCTGCTTGAATCTTGTCCTGAAAGAAAGGGCACTTCACTTGTGGATCACAGCATCACTTGTGGATGTGTTGGAATTCCCTGAGCTTGGATCCTACTCCAGACTTCCTCTGAATTGAATATACACTTCAATGAAATTTGAAAGCCATTGTTATGTATGTTACCATTTGAGAAGCACTACATTAAGAATTTAGACAACTTCTGCCTAACAACTGCTTATTTACCAAGTCTCCTTGAAGACAGGAGCTTTGTGTCTCCACTTCTGTCCCTCCAGGGGGCCCTGCCAACTAATAGGTCTTCAAGGGATGCTTGCTGGGTACATGAAGGAATAATGAGTGACCGTGTTGAATGTGATTTATTCTTATATATCTAGTTGTAATTTCTGTATAATAATTCAAATACTTCCCAGTTGGAAAATTCATTTAACTTCATCAATGGCAGAAATATTTAAAAATATAGCTAATGAAATAATCTTAAGGTGTTTATTTGTAAATACCTACTTATTTATATCAGCTGCAACTGTCCTTATTAAAAACTTTTTTACACTATGGAGAAATTAAAATATTTTGATAATAAAAAATTTCATATGCTCTAACAAGACCATACAACACACACACACACACACACACACACACACACACACACGTGTGTTTAATTAGGCCTTAAATATTAACCAGTGAATCTTTATGACAATTATTGACTTTGTAAAGTTCTCCTTAGATTAATATGCAGCAAAATCTGTGCATCTATTTCTTTTTTCATCAGTTTTCCTTTGGTTCGCCCTACTCTTTTTGTATCCTTTCAACGAAATAGGCAGTGGTATGAGCAATTTGTTATTTTCAAGATGTGAGGATTAGGCTCTCACTAATTGGAAGATTTTCCCATTACTTAAATGAAACTTGTTTGAAGTTTCATCATCCATGTGGATTTAGGAAGGGAGAGGACTGGTCCATCAATTTGGTTAGAAAAGAATAAATGAATAAGGAGACTGATGCATTCTATCACCGGAGGCCCTCTGTTACCGTATTGTTTCTCCAGTATTAGTTACTCACATGAATCCTTTCCCCAGGACTATCTGCCCTGCCCTGGGCTCCCACATCAATGACCCCTAGCCCTCCTCTGCCTGCCTTTGCATCCCCTAATGTCACCAAGTATAGTGTGCTAATATGTTCACTGCTAACAACACACCTGGAAATCAAGGCTCCAGACAGCCAGAGTCATTTTGGCTTTGGGCTGCTTCTGGAAGGGTGGCTAGCTCAGCCACACTGTACGAAGGGCTCATTTACAATCCTAGCACCCCTTTCTCCTTTCCTCGTTAAGATTTCATAGATGCCTCCTGGAAGCCGTATTTGGGTCTGAGAGGAGCTGTACCACAAGGTGTCATTGGCAAGTCACCCAGTTCAGACAACCAAGGGCATATGATTGATGGAAGAGGTACAGGCACCGCCTCCATCCATGAAAAGGTTCTGAACAGTTAACACGTCCCATGCCTCCTGCCTTCCTTTCATTCCTTTGGCCTGGGAGAGACTCCAGCCATGCGGATGCAGAGAATGCTTCTGGAGCCTTTCCCCACTTCCACCATCAATTGTACAATGGCACCACAGCCAAACCCTGTACTTCTACCTCTCTTCAATTTGTTTCAGCTTCTTTTTGTTTCCTTGCCAACTCTTCCTTTTAAATCTTCAGATGACTATGTTTTCTTGTCCAATCTTCAATTTTCAGAGTATCTACCCCAGAATGAAGTAGCATTCCTGCTACAGTCCGTTCATTAGTATCTTGTCTGTGATTTGGTGCCTATGCTACATTTCAGAGTTGTCTCCAGTATGATCCGCCCCAGGGCTCTAAAATTCCCAGTGGTCTTGCATGTTACTGATACTAAACCATTGCAGTTTTAAAACTGGCTTTGACGGTTAATTTGGTGTCATGGTCTTTACAGTGATTAAAAAAATAATTAAAGCATTTTTACATTTTTAAAGACATTATTTTTCTTAGAATAGTTTTAAATTCCAACAAGTTAAACAGAAGGTGCAGAGATTTCCCATACCGCCCCAGTTACTACTTATGCACAGCCTTCCTCATTATTGACTTTCCCATCACAATTTTTCCAACTGATGGACCTGCATCATTACCATTCAGAATTCAGTTTACATTAAGGTTCACTCTTGGAGTTGTAGATATGAGTTTTGATAAGGGTATAATGGTATGTATCCTCCATCATAGTATCACACATTCTAGTTACACTTCTCTAAAAACCTTCTGTGCTCAGCTTATTCATCGCTCCTTCCCTCTAATCTTGGTAAGCACTAATCTTTTACGATTTCCACAGTGCTTTTTTCTCTAGAAAAATTTTTCTTTAGAATTGAAATCATACAGTATGTCACCTTTCCATGTTGATCTACTTCACCAGAAATATGCATTTAAATTTCTTCCATGTTTTCTTGGCTTGATAATACCTTTCCTTTAGCACTAAATAATAGTGTATTGTCTGAAAATACCACATCCACCTCCTGAAGGACACTGGACATCCTCATTGCTTCCAAGTTTCAACAATTCTGAATAGAGCTGGAATAGACATCTGTGTGCTGATTTTTTTGCGAACATATATTTCCAACTCCTTTGGATAAGTACCAGGAAAAACAATTCCTGGATCATGTATTAAGAATATGTTTAGTTTTAAAAGAAACCACTAAATTTTCTCTGCCTGTACCATTTTGCATTCCTACCAGAAATAAATGAGAGTTCCTTCTGCTCAATGTCTTCGGCTGCATTTAGTGTTGCCAGTGTTCTGGATTCTGGCCATTCTAAATGTATAGTGGTATCTCGTTGTTATTTCAATTTGTACTTCTCTGGTGACACATGATGTGGAATATCTTTCCATATGCTTTTGTTGCTCTCTGTATGGGATTTTTATTTTATTATTGTTTATTTCTGAAGGTCCTCTATATATTTTGGATAAAGGTCCTTTATCAGAAATATTCTATGCAAATATTTTCTTTCACTCTGTAATTTGTCTTTTCATTTTCTTGGCAGTATATCTTTTAGATCAGAAATTTTATTATCAGTGAAGTCCAGCTTATCAATTCATTCCTTCATTGATTATGCCTTTGTTATTATATCTAAAAAGTCATTACCAAATCCAAAATCATCTAGATTTTCTGAAATGTTATTTTCTAGGAGATTTTTAGCTTTACATTTACATTCAGGTCTATGAATCATTGAAATGTTTTTGGGGAAGGAGTCAAGACATATATTTTCTTTTCTTAAATGGTCCAGCACCATTTGTTAGAATGACCATCTTTGCTCCTTTACTTCTGTAATATCACTTGACTATATTTGTTTGAGCCTACTTCCAAGTTTTCTATCTTGTCCCATTGATCTATTTGTCTATTCTTTCACCAATACCACATTATACCAATACCATAGCTTATGTTAAGTCTCAGGGCTGCATAACATCAGTCCTCCAACTTAGTTCTTCTTTAGTATAGTATTTAGTTATATATTCTGGAAATTTTACCTTTCTGTATAAACTTTAGAATCAAGCTTTTTAATATTCATAAAGTAACTCAGAATTTGATCTGGAAATTTATAGATGAAATTGGGAAGAATTGGCATCTTATTAATATTAAATCTTCCTATCTATGAACATTAAACATCTCTCTATTTATTTTGTTCTTTGATTTTCTTCATTGGAGTTTGATAATTTTCTTCATACAGGTTTTGTACATATCTTTTCACATTTATGACAACATATTTCACGGTTTCAAGCTAATATATTTTGCTTTTAATTTCAAATTCTATCTGTTCAGGGCTGATATATTGAAAATCAATTGAATTTTGTATAGTAACCTTGTATCCTGCAACCTTGCTAATCACTTACTAGTTACAGGAGTTTTTTCAGATTCTTTTGTATTTTTCACACAATTATGTCATCTGTGAACAAAGCCTATTTTAGAGGTCTTTTGCCCAAATTGTATAATTATTCTCTTTTACTTTGTTATTGCTTTTAGCAAGGGATTACAATTTAAAATAAGTGGCAGGAAAGGACATTCTTACTTTGTTCCTGATCTCAGTGGAAATATTTTGAGAACACACATGCATACATACACACACACACACACACACACACACACACACACACACAGAGTTTTCTTCCTGGTAACAGAGAGTGATTATTTTCAATAGACAAATCTATGAATTATCTCAATGTGTTATGCATTGAATAATATGCCCCTCTCACCCCAGAACTTCAAAATGCTATATTATTTGGAAATAAGGCCATCATAGATCTAGTTAGTAAAGATGAAATCACACTTAAGTGGGATGGGTCAGTCCTTACACCAAAATAGTTGGTGTCCTTGTAGAAGGGAAGAGATGCAGGGAGTGACACAGGGAAGAACAGTTACGTGCAAGTGGAAGCAGGCTTTGGAGAGGTACAGTGGTAACTCAAGGAGTGCCAAAGATTTCCAGCAGTCATTAGAAGTTATGAAGAGACAAGAATTTTACCCTAGAGCTTTCAGAGAGATCACATTCCTCCAGAGCTGGGAAAGAATAAATTTATGTTATCCATTTCATGGTACTGTTTGACAGTTCTAGAAAACTCATTTGCCATGTACAAACATCCCAGGATCTTTGGGAATTTGCTTCTGTGTTACACAGATCTTAGTTTCTCTCCAACCTTTGTCTTATAAGCATGAATGCAGTAATTTTGTGGTTGTGTTCCTTCTCATCTTCTCAAGGATTGGCTGGGTCTCAGTTACATCACCTTCTGTTCTTTATTTTAATCAACATAATCCTAGATCCTTTGGCTTTTACCTATCACCAAATTCACTGAATCCCCAAATCATTTTCATTGCTTTCACTTTATTTTCTCCATTGCTACAATATCCTTTCACACCAAAGTGACAAGAATTGAAAATGATATTCTAAATGAGACTCTGCTAGTCTTTTTGTATATTGGTAGAATAATTTTCTTTGACTCAAATTCATTGAGTTCTATTCACACCTCTCAAAACTGTTGGTACATTTTTGTATTGCTTTATCACTGTGGTCTCAAGTACTACCTATTGTCACACAAGATCCACAGATGGCTGGAGGTTTAGTGGTTACCACCCATTTGCTTTTTGCCACTCACTCTATTATATCTTGTGTGAAACTGAATCCTAATAATAGATTGAACATGCACTTCATTAAATGCTTTAAATTGTCCATAGTAATTAGGCCAGGTATAGAAATTGGAAGCCTCTGTCATTCCAAGGTTAAAGCAGGAACCAAAATTAATGTTTACTGAACAATATGTCAGATACTACACATATGATGTTCAAAGACCTGTGAAGTAGTTATAATTATTATTAATATTTTTTACTAATTATATTTTATACATATAAACTCATAAAATGAAAATAGCTTGACCCAAAGCCAAGAGGAAGGATTATATAAAGGGCTGAAATCCAAATCAGCATAATGCCTTGGCTACATTCTTCTGAATCTCACTACCAGCTAGCAGAGGAGAGTTGATATTCTTCTCTTCTGTCTGAGAAAAACTAAGACCCAAAGGAGCACCAATAAATCCAAGAAGTGGAACTAACTAGAAACTAGTAGGGATTAGGATCCTTTCTCTTAAGCTTTGTCAGCCATGAGCTTCTAGAGAACATAAACTGAGCTTCATTTACTGATTGCTGTGTATCTTGAGCAAGTCACTAAACCTGTCTGGGCTTTAGACCTGCTGTCTGCTAGACTGAGAGGTTTGGAGGGGGCCATCTTAGTTTTCCTGATGATTAGCTCTAAAGCAAGAATTCAAGGATTGGGCCCAATTCAACCCTATGTGCCCTTATTTTCTGTGTATTTTAGGTGCTCCACATTTGTTGTACTTACATCAGAATACTTTTCCGTTTCATGTTAATTTCCTTCCATTTATTTTTTATTTTTTCTTCAATTTCTTGTTTTCTCCTGTAGGAAGCACATATAGCAAAATAGAAAACAAAAAAGTCACTTCCTCCTCCCAGTGAAATTCTCATGAGGGTAGGGCCAGACTGAACCTGTATGGCTGTATCAGCAACAGGAGGACACTGGAGAGGGGCTGCGGGTCCAATTCCTGCAGCATGGCTAGTCACCTCTGACCAAGCACAGCAGATGCCATGGCAACCATGTCACTGTGCTCCATGGAGGCCATGGGTCACCACTGCAGACCCCACCAACCGCAGACACATGCTCTCCTCCCCTCTGTGGCATGCTCTGACTCAGCAGTTCCATCTATGCACCCCAGCACCTGGCCACCAAAAGCAATTACAGTAAGATCAAAGTCAGATCGGAAAAGGAGCTTCTATCCCCTTTTCTCCATCTTCCCCATTATAAGCACTGCACATACAGCAGAAACCTCTTTCACATGATAGAGGAGAACCCATGCACAACCCTCAGGACATTCTATGACAAATATCTCTGCCCCATAGAGAAAATATTAAAATGTCAACATTTCCTCATGGTGTTATGAATTAAGAATTATCCTCCTTGCCTTTTGAAGATGTGGGTCTCAGCTTTGTAGATTCCACCAATGCCTTCAGTGTGTACACAAATTACAGTACCTGGATACCTTGTTAATATGCAGATTCTGGTTCAGAGGTCTGGGGAGGGGCCCAAGAGTCTGAATTTCTTCCAAACTGCCAGTGGCCCGTGCCACTGGTCCCTGACACTCAAAGCTTTGCGTTGCAAAGCTTTAGATTACTCTAGCTCCTACTATACATAAAGATGACCCTGCCCAATCCCTGCCATTTATCATTTCAATAAGGAATCAGAGTAAATATTGGCTGGCTCAAAGCACACATTTCTGCAGGGCAAAGACTACATCTGCCTGGAATAAAGATAATAACTGCAATTTATTGGAGGCTTGCTCTTTGCTAATACACAACACACATACACATACAAACATGCATATATATATATAT
>NW_022900926.1:27768205-27795589 GCF_012274545.1 Fukomys damarensis | reverse complement strand
TACTTAATCAAAAGTGAAAGATGAGGGAACTGTTTTAGACCTGTTATGCGACTTACCCAAAGTCACACTGTCAGTGCATGGTTAAACTTACTCAAATCTATCTAAACCCAAGTGCTTTGTTCTCACTACGCTGCTGCTCAGCATATGAACGTAGTACACAGAAGCACACACAAGAGGTCTTAGTGCAGCTCCCTCCCAAGAGTAATGATCTTGTCACAAGCTTCCGTGTCCTCCAATTGCCACCACTCTGGGGGAGAACAGTAAACAAAAACCAAATAGGAAAATCTTGTATTCACCCCTGATCGGCGTCATGGCTGCTGTTGCAGGAACTAGAGCTTTAATCTATTAAACAATGACTTATTAATCATTTACCATGTACAAATCACCTAAAGATTGGAAGAAATGAAAACATAGGGTTTAGCTTCTGCGTTCTAGCTCTCATTCCTGATTTTTAATCTCTTTTTCTTACCCAAGTCCCAAGTGGGACCTCTGTGTCCGCCCTGTCCAGGTCAGACTCTGTCAGGACCAGCTTCTGTCACCCTGTCACAGACCAGGAAGTGTGTCTACCAGAGCTCCACTCAAAGGGGTCACTTGTGGGACAAAGTGACTGGTCGGCACTGGTGGAATAATGAGGGTCTGTGGCAGTCTGATCCCAGCTGGGAGGATTGGTTCAGTCTCTAGAGTCAGATGTCTGTCTCAAATTTAACTCTACCGCTTAGAGAAAAATTATTTAACTTCTCCTCAAGATCAGGATTTTTTATATTAATGTTGGGATTGTTAACATCTACTTCAAGGATTTTATTTGCAAGTATGCCAGTTGTATAATTCCAGGCTAATAATAGGCTTTGGTGAGAACAATTTTTTTTCTTGTCATTACATGGTGCCTGGTTTGAAAGTGAGAAATTAAAGGTAAGTCAAGATGTAGAAGATAAGATGTAATAGCAAGGCAGAGCTGAGGAAGGAATTACATCCACTTCTACTTATGAGTGCAAGCTCACTAGTCTGAGAAAGGTCAGAGGAAGGAATATTGCAGAAAGATATAGCAGTCATTTGACCAAAACTATAGCTGACAATCAAGAAGCAAAATAAACAACAATGACTGAGCCAGCCATATTCAACACTGGGATTCTTTCTGGAAATGAGTTATACCAATAAGATGTTAAAGCAGGTTTTTATTTCTCTTTTCCTCCCTCTTTTTCCTCTTTTCCTTCCATTTTCCTCCTTGTTTCCTTCCTTCCTCTTTCCATTTACATTGATGATCTCTTTTTGAAATCTCCACCTAGTACAGTTTCTCCTTGATTTTGAAATGGCATATTGATTTAGGGCCAAGGATTTAGCTCAGGGGTGCTGCCACCTGCCTCACAAACACAAAGTCCTGAGTTCGATCCCCTGCACTCGCCCCCCCCAAAAAAGTTGTTTTTTAGTGCGGATTTAGCTCAGTGGTTTCATGGCCTGAATTGCAAGCACAAGGACCTGGGTTCAATCCCTGGTACCAAAGAAGAAAACAAAAACAAAAACCTAAAATGGTATATTGAGAGACTTAGGGAAATTTGCTGGGTTCTTAACTATTCCCCATGGTCCTCACACAAACACTCCAGTGTTCTAATCTTCACCCACTAATTCTAGAACCATGTAAAATATGTATTTCCACAGACCTTTCACACAAAATACATTTGTCTCAGACACTGTTTCCCCTAAAAAACACAAAGAGGAGGATTTTCCATCACTTTTTTAGATAAGTAGGTCAGTCCTGGTTCCTCTGCTTATTCGAACAGTGCTTCTTCTAGATGCACCAAATCTATTGCTCCTCAACTATCTTTCCCAATCTCTTTTGCAACTGAGTAAGGCCATGAACAGGATTCTAGCTGACTGGATGTGAGTGGAAGTGACAGATGTCAGTTTAGGCCTGGTTCACCGAAGCATCCCACACAATCCTCGCTTCAGTTCTGAAGACACAAGATGACAGCCACAAAAACAAAGCAGTCTGCTCTGATGCTGGGATAGCCACCTAACCCACATTACACTATTACATGAACAGGAAATATATGAACACTTGGTATAAGCCCCGAGATGTGGGGAAGAAGATTTACTCTTATTATACATTTTAATCCTTATTAAGATTAAAGAAGGGCCAGGGATTTAGCTCAGTGGTTCTGCCACCTGCCTCACAAGTGCAAGGACCTAAGTTTGATCCCTGGTACTAAAAAAAATAATAATAATTAAAGAAGAAGGTTACCTTCCAGAATCATGGTAGAGAGTGTTCTCCACCAGGAGACCTAGAGCCAAATCTCAGCTCTAGAATGATGGTGGTGGCAGGAAGATGGAAGATCGTCTTAGTAATGATCTAGTCCTAAAGTTTTGACATTATTTTAGTCATACAATCCTCTCTTCCAATGCAATTTTGCATAAATCTCAAAATTAAAAAAAAGTAACAAGTCTTATGTTGAGGAAAGATGAGGTTTTCAGACTCAAAGCCCTTTTATCAGAAACTGAAAGACTCCTCCACACCTTACATCTTGTTAATGACAATAGCGAGATGAGGATACAGATACCTTTGCCTTAATTGCCACTATGCCCAAATATTTAAGGCAGTTTCCCAAAAAAGTGGGGTGGTGTAGGGAGTTAAAGAGGACACGCTTTATGGTCAAATGGAACTGGATTTAAATAATGACTTTAGCACTTATGACCACATGACCTTGAACAAGTTCCTCATCCTCTTTGCATTTCTATTTTCTCATAAATCAACTAGAGATAATTCCTACATTTCCAGGTTGTTGAGAAGATAAAACACAAAATTATATGCAAGAAGTCCAGATAAATAACAGGTACCCCAAAACTGGTGGGCCTGGTTTACTTCTCCAAGAGCACACTTAACTTTTGTGGTGATTACTTTTGATTGTACCTACTTGAATAGTTTGAGAGCTGCCCACAGAATTGATAGAGCACACTTCCAGGTTTGTCTGTATTGGTGATAGAGGTCTGACCTTGTGCATTGTATATGGTCCCTCACACTTCCTCCCTTGCACTGTTCCATTGCTCTGCTTCCTTGCCACCAAAAGCAAGCAGCTTTCTCTGCCCCTCTCCTGGTATGATGTTTCTGCCTTGGAGCCAGTCCACCATGGACTGAATCTGGTGAAATGATGAGCCAAATTAAACCTTCCTTAAATTGTAGATGTCCAGTATTGTCTCTCAGCAACAGGAAAGCCTATGAAATAACACTTAAAATATCTGCTATTTTACAAGTTTCGCTCAATCACCTCAGATATCATTCAGTCTAAGGAAAACCCAACCCCAGATACACTATGAGGTATGGATATCATCTCGTCACTTCCTGACTGTATTCATTCATCCAGGCTTATGGATTAGGGTCGTGAAGAAAGAAGCATTCTGTCCTCCTGAGACATGTTTGACATCTAGACAGGACACTTTAAGTTTACACTAAATGGGACAAAAAATGGGTTTCAAAGGTTTAGGGTTATGCTCTAACCCTCTATTCCTCAGAGATCTACACATAAGAGTCCAGTGACTTAAAAGGGGACCAGGGCTCAGGTAGAGAATGTCCATCCAGGACACTCTAGTGTGACAACCACACTAAGGAGAAACTTGTGCATTTTCTCTGCTCTTTATATGTCATAAGAATGTGCTTGAGGTCTTTGTATAGTGTGTCTATGCTCATTTTTGGAAAAAGGCTTTAATATAAATGAAGGGAAGGAGGATGGGGCCCAATACCAATCATGCGCATATGTCACACATGCTTACAACATGTGACAATGTCAAAGGTCATCAAAATATAAAAAGACCTGGGCCAAACCCTGACTCCTGTAGAAGCAGCTACATAATGAAATGGAAAATGAAATGGGAAAAGGGAAGAACTCCACACCTCCATTGTACTACCAGCCATTTTCCTCCAAAGGCCAGCAACACATGGGTGAAATATCACCATTTTACCACATGCATGAGGTATGGGAACTAAGGCCATGACAACTGCAAAGAACACTTGCTAAAGGATACAGATTCCCTGAGTCAGGATCTAAGGTGGGAAGCCAGGAACCTATAAGTTAAACAAACTCTCCAAGAAGTGCTATGTCAACACATACAAATTTGAGAACTACTTTGTTGAGGAGTGGTGATTATTTACTCTGCAATGAAGATAGTGTAACCTGGTTACGGTTGCTCTGATTTAGATGTTTTGGTATTTCTGGAGAAGGCTGGCTTGGGTTGGCTATGACAAGGAACTCTGTGCAATTAGAGACCTTCTGAAAGGGGAGAAGAAGAGTGAAGAAGTGGGAGTAGCGGTGAGAGGCAAATGCTTACCATGCAAACCTCAAGACCGAAGCTCCCTCACTCTGTCAGTGCAGTGACTCCAAAAGTCACACCTGCAAGTTTGCCTCTTCTGTTGCCCACAACATGCTCTCTATCATTATCTCTGTGAATGCCAAATGCTTTCTAACTTTGTAAGAATCTCAACTCATATCCTACAGACTAGGGAAGTCAACACAATTCTTCATCATAGTTAAGTGCTGAGGCTTCCCTACTCCACTTGTGACTGTGACCGTGCTCTTGGAGTCCTTACTGGCAGTGCAGCTCAACTTAAAAAGAATTTCTTTCTTTTTTTTCTTTTTTTAAAAAAAATTTTATGTGTAAATACTGAATAGTTTCTCTGGTGTGAAAAACTATAATAGAACATAAGATCCTAATGATATAATTAACAATGTGAAATAGGAAGAAAAGGGCTAAAGGTGTAGGGAAAGTGGGAAGGGTAGGGGAAAGGTAATGAGGGAAAAGAAAAAATATGAGAAAATGAAAAAATGGAAATAAAATGTTTGTAAATGGGGAGGGGAGGAGGGGGAGAAGGGAGGGCAGGGACAAGGGGAAAAAATGAGAACCAAGACCTGTCATGTAAAGGTACAAGTTCCCAGTGATGAATGTAACTGTACTATATACCTAAGATAAACTCAATGAGAGGAAAAAAAAAGTCACCACGCCCTAGGTTCTGGACTAAATAAACCAGAATTGTTAGCAGTACTGATTCAGGTGTCATTATTTTTCAAAACCTCCCAATTGATTCTAACATACAGCCAGGATTTAAAGCCACTTGTTCAGATCAGAGGCATGGCCAGGAGCAATCACTGGAGGAAGAACAACTGGATATTGCCTTGTGGGTGAAAGCAAAGGAAAAAGGAAAATACTGTATTCTTCACTTAGAGCACAACAAAGAGGGTCTCTTTTTTCAGACTGATTCAACTACATCTATTTTTGCCTAGCTTTTCCAACTGTTGTTTGGTTACCTGGCTGCCAATATTTGTGCATAGGCTCTAGGAGTTTACTGTCAGTAAAGTATCCCACCTGCAGACTTAAACAGGGCTATTATCTGGCCCAAGGTTGGCATGATTGCTTCTGTATCGCAAAATGATTTTATCTGCTGGGTTTTTACTCCGTCGTTCTGAGGGAGAAATCAGAGCCTAGAAACCTCAGAGCAAGTTAACAAGCCTAGCCATAGACATTTATTTGAGATTTCTGAGCATCCATGACCCACTTTGAAGATTTTCCTCACATTTGTGATCATCACTAACAAGATTTTTTTTAATATATGTGGAATATTTCCAATAACGGATATTTAGGACTCTCTAGTTTTGAAATGTCTTGAATTGGTTTATTATCTGTTTAACATATAAACCAAAGGGAGAAGTTAGTAATAAATTGTGTTTTTAAAAGGAGAAATATCCAGTACTTAATAAACCAAAGCATATACATTAAGAATAAAGATCAGGGTATCATGATTATTCAGATTATACAGTAAAACTAAAGAAAAGCCAAAGTAATTAAGATGCTCTACAATTCTTTATCTTGAGACAGGCTCTCATTAAGTCACTAAATTACAAGGGCTGGGCTTGAACAGTAATCCTCTGCCTCCACCTCTCAGAGTGCTGGGATAACAAGCATGAAGCACCACACCCATTGTCTACAATTGTTTTTTTAATTCCTATGTTCATTGGTTATTCCTACTGTTCTCATATTCATTTTGGTTCAGATCTTCTGATTAAAATGCAAGTCATGTCATTCCTCGTGTTTTGCAAAAATAGGGTTTTCTTTACAGATTTTGTAATCTCCCTCGATTTTCCTTTGTCTGCATTTTCTTACACCATTCCATTCACTTTACTGCTTAAACAGCACCTTTTCCATAGGTTAGATGACAAGGGAGAGGGCATATCAGGAATGGTCCGTCCCTGTTCAATGTAGTAAGAATTCTGATGAAATATCAATGTTGGGGGAGTAGAAAATATTAATTAAGCTAGTGTGGATAGCTGTCTTTAGAATTTGAATATAATTCATTCAAGTTAGGGAAGTACTATAGACATTTTTAGTGTCTCTCTCAAATCAATCCCTCCTTACCATCAACATCATTTTCGTTTCCCATGAGCGATATCCTCTTCCAGCTTTGTTCACTCAGACACAAACAGTGAGTCTGAACAAGGAACTAATTATAACAAGCCATATTTGCAGGAAGCAGTTTGTTGGTGAGCTACAGTGATAGAGAAGGTCCTGTTGTAAGCACACCTATAATTACCAATTCTGCTAACTGAGAAGTAGACAGTAGAGGAATTTTCTTGCACATACTGCATTATGGAAATTCAGAAATTTCTAGCGAACAGTTGTGAGCAATAATAAAAAAAGGAAAAGGAATTGAAATGCTAAGCATACATAAATATTACAACAGCAAAGAAGGAGAAAAGCAGCAGAGGAAAAAAGACAGAAGAAAAAATTCCAAGAATGAACTGTTTTTACATGAGAATAGTATTTTAGAAATATTTTATTTAATTTTCTAAGTATTAAATCTCATATAAATATTTTTAATGTTTCAAAATTCTTTGACAGTAAATGCAATGATTTAAGACAGCTGTTCTCAACGTTGCCACCAGTAACACACCTTGATCTTCTTCAAGTGCTGCACTAAACGCTGCTTGCTGCAAACTCAGAGGAAGAGGAAAGACGTCCTATTTATATCTCACAATACCACCAGTAGATATAGTTGTGGTAAAATGTCTCTCTCTTTCTGCAAAAGGATCAGTTACTTAAGCTTTATGTAATGGGGAAAACAAACACATTTAGGAATTTTCTTCTTGCAGTTTCATTTTCTTCTGGGGAGGGGGTGGAGTATGAGTGAATTGGAAACTGGTAGGGAGTGGCATCTGATATCCACATGTGACAGAGTTCAACACGGTTCCTTGAACTGCTCTGTCTATCTGGTCAGCAATACTGCAGTTATGGCCCCACAGTAAATGAAGCCAAGTCCAAGGTAAGAATGAGGTTGGTGTGAGAAGAACCAGGCGAAGAGTTTCTGATAACTCCACTCCTCGATTCAGCTGTGACTAATAACCATTACAAATCAAGAGGAAAGTAAATTGATCCAGAAGCCTTGTTTTCACTATACTCTTACCTTCAGTGTATCACTGTTAAACCCAATCTTTGAAAATGTTGCCATCTCTATAGCATTTTATTTCTGCAAATAAGGTCTGGAAAATTCCTGGGTATGAGAGTGGTGAGACGGAATAGATGTTTGAGACAGGAATCTCAACATCCCTAATTACAGGTTCCATTATTTAACCAGTGAATAAACCAATTCAAATCATTTCAACAAACATTTAGCAAGCATATGTGATGTGAAGAGATCTATGATTTTACAAAGCTAAATATACAAATTATGATGAATATTATTTTCTGTTCGGCTAGATAAAACGAGAAGAGACTCTAATGAACCAAGAAAACATTTCTTGTGAATTACTGCACGGTAGTGGAAGCAAGGTTGTCTGGACAAAATGAAGGTTGTCCCACCTTTTCTGAGGTACATGGACTCACATGCATGTGGCTCATGACACATAAGGCAAACTGAGCCAATATTTGAGGTGTGAAAATTCTGTGTTCCTACAAGGCTTGGTTCAGTTGGGTGCCATTTTCTAGATTCACCTAGTATTTCTCACTGAAGAAATCAAACATTGGCCAACACAAAATTCACATTGTGTTCAAATTGTCCCAGGACATATCAGTTGTACTGGAATCAATTTGCAGTTGTAAAATGTGTCCCGGCTGAACAGACTCAATATACATAGATATGGATATATCTCTCTCTATATATCATGATATATAGATAGAAATGGATATATATTGAGATATGTATAATCCATATTCTAGTCTTTTACAAAACAATGTTCCTCCTCATCTACCATGAAGCCTATCTAATTATAACTTTTGTGTACATAATTCAAACAATTTCCAAAACTCATTTGTGATTTTAAAATAAAATAGTAACATTAATTGCTGAAACTGACTAACAGTGATAGCAGTCCTACACCAGCAGTAGGTTCCATGTTCCATCTGTATCTTCAAGCTCCAAAGAATACTGATTTAAAGCTAGCCTGGGACCTCAGCCCCTACCTCAGAGAGGTTTCCTTTGCCTCTGACAATGAGCACTGCTTACCCCTAACTACCTTCCGAAGCACTTCTGTTTAAACAAGGGAGAGATGACGATTGTACATAGTGTCCTGAGAATTATCTTCCATTCATCCTCTTGTCCCTTTTTATTTCTACGACTTTAGGACAAATAGCAACTTTTGTCTTTATGTGTCAGTTTTAACATCGTCTATCTCATATCCAGTATGTAGTGGGCATTTGGGCCAAGAAGTCAAAACAGATCCTTTAATATTTATATAACAATCTAACTACCCCCCATACCTCCTTAATTATTTACCCTGAGTAAGTGCATATGAAGGCACACGCTAATGGGTGCAATACTTTTTAGATAGATTCATATCCCAATAAAGCATTACAATTGTCTAGTGGTAGTGAATCCACAGGGCACTGGAAATGAATCCATTCTCTATAGAAGCCAAGCTGTTTGGGGTTATATCAGAAAGGACAGTAGAAAGGTGTGCCCTAAACCTCGTGGATGTAGAATATTCAGCACATGTTAATCTGCTAAGGCCCACAGAACATCCAAGGAATTGCAGAAATCATAAACCTCATTTTGACACTAAAACCAATGGCATTTGCCTTGAGATAAGTTCACCAACTACTCTTTATATGTTTTGGCTTAATTTTGCTTGGCTGTGCATAAATTATTCTATGGGGTTTAATTCCTACAAAAGAAAATATAATCCAACCTTCTGCTATAAATGCAGCTAAAATTTCATTCCTGTGCCAAGCAGCAGGGAGAGAAATCAAACAGTTGGCCCCTTGTGAATTAATCTATATGCCCCAGTTTCCTAACACGAAGCACGCCTCAGACAACAGACTGGGTTTTAACTCTTTCTCATCAAGTCTCCATCATCAGCAGTCAGGTTGCATTCTTCCTCTCCCTTCTCACCCCATTACTCACAAAGAATATCTTTTTCTGTGAAAACTGAGCTCACGTACACAGCAACCAATGCAGAGTGAGCTGTGAAAAGTTAGGTCTCATAGTCAGAAGCACATTAGCCTACACAATATTTCTATGAGAAGAAGGAAAAAAAAAAAACTGGTCTGCAGGAGCTGCACACTTCATTGTCTTAAATGTTTCAGTTCTCAGTCAAAATTTCCCCCCACCTCTACTCTGAAATAATGCACGTTCAGATCAAGGTAACCTTTTATAGCAATAGTGGGCTCTGGGTCCAGAAGGCACTAAAACTATATTCCAGTTAAATTCTGTGGAAACGGGTGGAGTCTTTTGGACAGAAATAGAGATAAATAGAAGGAAACAGCTAATTACTGCACATTTTACAAGAACAGTTAGTTTCAATAAACCTTACTTAGTAAAAGAGAAATGCCAATAATAACCCACACTGTGATATCAGGAAGAAATCTGAGTAAAGGGATGCGAGTTAAAGGGAAATAAGAGTGGTTTCACAATATCCTGAATTTGTGGCACCCTACCCAGTGGTCAGTCAGGCAGGCAAACGAACAGTTAAAACATTCCACTGAGCCATAATCCCCAATCGTTGTACTTAAATGGTTCTTCTCAATATAAAGGAGGCTCTTCAATAACCATAGATCTAATTTCTGTTAATTTTATGTAACTCTAACGGAGTCATTAACATTCGTGGAACCCACGGCACATGCAGCCCCTCCTTCCCCACTCCCCTTATTTCTCCTAAGAGCGCATCTCTTGAAAATTTAATTATTACCAGTGGAATTCCTGCACTAACTAAAGGCTTTTGCAATCAAATCAATAGTTGATGAAAGAGCGGTCAAAAAAAACATGTTAAATGCATTATCCTCCTTCTATTTCCACATCATCAGTGTGACTCCTTTTATGATGTTACAATTGGAAACCTTCATAATAACATTACTTTCAGGCAGTTAAAATGTCTAAGTGTTATCCAGAGGTGGCTATTATATTATTTATAAGGATTCCCCTATATGCCTCTTCTAGATTTATTAAGTGCTCTAAGGATCTGTTTGGCTTATACCAACTACCACAGACTGATTTGAGAAATCCAGGAAGATATACTCAAGGGCATCTCCGGGCAGACAGAGAAGTGTCTGTATGGATCATGCCTGCTACAAGGAGAATGGCCAATTCTAAGTGTTACTTAGACATTGAAATAAGTCATCTATCCCCTTGCCTTCTTCCTCTTGTACCCCCCAGTGTTCAGCTCCAGTGGAAGATCCCAAATGCTGTGCTGTCTCTGTGTTTTTTCACCTACAAAGAGTCTCCAGCACAAAATAACGTGCCTTTGGGGAGAAAGAGATGCTTCGGTATTGTTGTGTCCTTTGCTGCTATAGGTGGAATGAGCTTTGGTGCCTTAATTAGGCAACTACCGCTGCACCAGAGATGGTTCTGTAAAGAAAGCATTTTATCCAGGCCATGTGCAGTTTACCTCATGGCATTCTGTAATACTCCCATGCATGAATGATTTTAAGTATATGACACATATATTTGTAAATGGTTACCTCATTCTCCAATAGGGTGGTCAAAGAGAATTGCAGACAGTGCAATGTCTGATTGAATTGTGTACATTACTAGATAACCAGTGGTCAGGCTGGAGAGGCAAATCTAGATGAATTCTCTGAATAAACCAGAGTCCTCTCCTAAAGGGTTTACAGCCTGAATGAATGAGCTAGAATACTAATAGATAGGACCAGGTATACAATGCAGTCTGGATCCTCTCTTCGAAGTGATAAGGGATTCAGGTGCATGTTATCTGGAAAATTCAGCCTGTTACAATTTTCCTGCTAAATTGTCCACATAATTACTTCACTCCTCCATTTCCCTTTGACTTAGAAACCTAGTCATGGGGCAATAACAGGTCATACACTGCACAAGTTTATTTGCTTATTTATTTACAATACTTGCCTATCAACAAGCTATTCCCCTGTGCTTTGTACTGCCTTCAGGAAGTTTTATCCTAATGAAAGTCACAATTAAAAATTTAGAAAGATCAACGAACATGAACAGAGATCCATGAAGAGCCGCATTCAGTGAAAGGAAAGATCACGTATGAGAGTTGAAAGCTGGAGCTCTGTGAGTCTCCTTGGAGGAGAGAGGCTTGCTGTAGACTCTAACAAGTGCTAAGTATGTTTGTATCTCATGTAGAACTGTACAAATGGATGAAATTGCTGGCAGGCAGCAGTGACCTGAGATGCCAGCTACCTCACATCAGCCTGGCAGCCTCAAAAGATGGAAAAGATCACTCCTGGTGATACCTGGTGCCTATTCAGTACCCTCCAATGAAGACTGCTTTCAAGCAGGTGGTGTTGGGATTTAATTAAGCAGAAGAAAGGATATGAAAAGAGGAAAATTGTGGGATGTAAACTAGCACATTATTCTTTGAAAAGGAGCTTGTAGTTTTAAAGAGAAATGGAACCAAGAAATAAAGCCTCAGAAAGTAGTCTAGTCTACTGTTTAAGTGCCCAGGCTTGAGAATTAGAAAGCTCTGCATGATAGATTCTGCCATATAAGTAATAGGTACACATCCTTTCACAAATTATTGTTTCATTTTTCTAATCAGAAAAATGGGATATCATAGTCTCTATATATTACTATAATTATTCCTATCGACCTATGTTGTGAAGAATAAGTGAGCAAATGTAATAAAGCACTTCTCACAGATCCTGGCACATGGCATTTTCAGATGCCAGCCATGATATTAGAAATACAAGTGTGGCTGTTAATGTTTTAAGCTAATTTAAGAGGTAGAAATGAGGGATGAAAATATGACTTTTAGAATATATTTTGAGCATTTGCAGGTGCAGAAAAAAGAAAAGAAAAACTCATTTCAGAGGTAGCAGCTCTGGACAGTTGAGAGGAACAAGAAAGGTGTCTGACAGCTGTGTAGGGCCAATTAGGACTCCTGTTTCAGATGACACATTCAAATGCTCATCTGCAAAGTAGCCTGTTTTCTATTCTCCCATACACATGTGTTCACTTTTGCAGATGCATAGAGAAGCAGATAAAATGTTCAATGCAATTGCCAAAGGGACTACTCATCATTGTCTCACTGGCTGCACGGTATGCACTGAGGGATCTCCTCAAGTGCCATCATATTAATGCGGAAAGAAGAATAACATCATATATTGGGACACAATCCAGAAATGTACAAAATAATTATCTATTATCCTCTCTGGAGCCAAACCTAAGTAAAGTTGGTTCTGTAATTTGAAATAAAGTTGTAATTTCCTGAACTGAGAATATGAATATGATTTGTAGGAGAATATGACTTGTAGCCTCATCAGTTGTGACTATTAAATACACCTAATTGTCCAAAACAGAAAGTAAATAATAAACCATTAATACCTATCAGAGCATTATGTACTACATGATCAATTTAGACTGGCAACAGAAAGACGGAGAGCGCCTCCTTATTTGTAGTATATTTTCATCAAAAATATCTTGGGAAGAGAAAAGCCTTGCAAGTACAAGACAATCCACTGTATATTTTTTCTTGTTATTTAGAAATATATACTTCAATGCCTAAAGAAATGTCCACATAAAACAACGTACATCACTTATAGGTTACTTTGTGTCTGTTTGTCACTCTGAACCGCTCCATCACCTGGGGGAAAATTCAAGAGCATTTTTGACCGTACTTAACAGATGAAGAAATTGAAACTAAAAACATTAAGTGATTGTAGGGCATGTGACTTGAAAGGCCCCCAAAGGAGAACTCAGATCTCAATCTTCTATTGTCCACCCTACACCATCCATTCAGCTCATCCTGCATTCTTCCATTGTGAAGGAGGCATCACCCTAGGAACGATAAAAGCCAAGGGAGAATAAGAGTACAACTATCTCATGTGGCAGCTAGGGACATCCATCCAAGCTAAGAAAATACAAATGGCAAAGCTCCAGCAGGAAGAGCACGTGCACACAACAGTCTGCTGGGTAGACTAGCCCCACCTACCGGTATTTAAGGGAAGTGTGCAACATGGGCCTGGAGAAGCCCAACCTGAGAGTTTTTAACTGGAAAAATCATACAATTGTGTATGTATCCCAAAAAGATAAGTTGGCCAGAACTGGAGCCTGGATGTCAGAAATTAAGAATGCTTCAAGAAAGGGACACCAAAACACATAACTACAGCTCCTTAGGAATGTCATCTATTGCAGCTTGGGGGCAGTTTGATTTATATTGTTCTACAGTGGGAAAACCCATTCTTCCACTGGACTGTATATGCAGGAATTTATATTTTACTCACCTATATGTTCCTGTGAATTACACATTCCTAAAGCTACCTACAGGACCTACTCTCCCACAGACTCTAACAGGGCCTCAACCTCATCGGGTTGAGTATTTCTATCTGCACCTGTACACCACTCCTTTTCCTACCTTCTCTCTTCTGATGAATGTGGCATTGTCACAGTTCACCCTGAAAACCTTTTTCCTCTCATTCCCATTTATTCACTTTGCCCATACATAATATCCCTCCTTTTACCTGCCTCAGGTCTGTCTCCCTTCTCTTGGATTATCATGGTTTATTCAGAAGGCCTTTACCAAATCCTTGTCTGCCAACTGACCCCTCTTGCATCTTTCCTCAACACTATTACCAAGGGCACCCTTATAACACAAACATATGCACATGCTACTGCTTTGGTTACAATTATTTTTTGATCCAGCATTGTCTGGATTATGCCAAAGCCCTCACTGAATTGGCTCTTCATCTGTAGTCACCCCCCTTCAAGGTTCCTTGGATGCAGTCAAATGACTCACCTTGGAACACCTGGACAGCCTACAGAGTGAAGTGCTCTGCATCTACATATTATACACAGCCATCATCTGCCTGGAAATCTCACATTCATATGACTTCCACCATCTTCTCTTCTAAGAAAACATTTGTATGGTCACCATTATTCTCACGCCCCCAACAGAGAAGTAATCTCTTTTCACTTTGTAAAACCACTCCACTGCTTACCTCAAGGGTTCTTATCACATTATGTTAAAGGCAATTATTTTCATACTACTGGAGGAATGGGATGCTTTCTAATTTAGTTTGCACTTCAGTACTTAGACACTTTTCTCATTTCTGAGTCACAGTGCCCAATGCTCCATAAAGGAGGAGAGGTTTATTTTGGCCAACAGTTTTTAAAGGTTTCAGTCCATAGTTAGCTGCTTCCAAAGCAGGAAGGAATGGTAAAAGGGCCTTGGTACAGGAAAGTTGTCATGGTTGTTAGGAAGCAGAGGCAGAAGGTAGGAATCAGGGAGGGAAATACAGTACCCTACTAGGACATATCCTCAACAATCCATCTCCTCTAACCCCACTTCTTAACATCACATTTAGCCATAGCACCCCCTATGATTCAATCACCTTCCAAAAGCCTCACCTTTAGCACATGAGGCTTTAAGGTAGTATATAGATATATGTACTATCACATGGCATCTTCCACCTCTAACTCCCAAAAGACCCATATGCATCTTTTCAAACAAAATGCATTTAGTCCATCTCTAAGAGTCACCAAGCTCTTAACAGGTTCAACATTGCTGAAAATTCCATGTCCAAAGTCTCCTCTGAGATTTAGGGCAAACTCTTAGCTATGAGCCCTTGTAAAAATAAAAAATAAAGTTCAGCCTTCTGGCATACACTAGCACAAGATAAACATTCCCATACCAAAAAGGAGGAACGGGGGATAGAAAGGTATGGGACCAAAGCAATATGAAACGCAAAAGAGCAAGCACTAAATCTTTTAGCTCCTAGATCAGGCCCAGGAGGAAATATGTGAGCTCCAAATGGCTTGGGGGGCCCTTCCTCTGTGGACTTGCTGGTAGCTGTAGCCCTCATGGCTTCTCTCTCTGCTGGCTTTGCTCAATGCCGGTTGCTTTTCTCAGACCTTCTTCATTTCTAATTTCTCCAACTTTCTGGGGTCTCCACTGCACTTTCAGCTTCACTCTTACAGTTTCACGCATAGCCTGCTTGGGGGCACAATCCATAGCCTCCAAGGCCTTCTTCTGAGTGAAAGTCTCCCTGAGTCCATTTTCTACACCTGTAAAACCAGCAGCACATGGGTGATGCCAAGGTCTGACGCAAGCTCCAGCAGTGGCCAGGCTCCCTTACATTGTGGCTGCAGAGGTCTCCAAGTGCCTGATTGACTGAGCTCTTGAAAAGTCTTTCCTAGCTAGCCCAGAATAAGCTGGATTCCTTGAAGTTCTCTTCTCAAAACAAATTCTCATTTTTACATTTTGGAGCCTGTGAAGGGTAAGGTCATGCTGGTTCCTAGGATGCCTCAAGGTATCCTTCCTATAGTCCTATAGTTCCTAAGTACTTGTCTTCATTTTAATGCTAATCATTTGATCAACCAAATTCTTTTCTATAGTTACTAGTTCTTTCTTTCAGACAAAATTAAATGAAAATTTTACTTCTGGTTTTCATTGCAAATCTCACTAAAAGCAGGAAGCAATACCCATGCTATAGCTTGAACATTGTGCTGTTTTGAAATTTCCCCCACCTGATAAATTAGTCCAGTTGTTTTAATCTCAGTCTCCCACAAAGTCTCAGGACCATAAAAAAACACAGAGAAATATTCTAACCAGAGTATAACACATGATCTTGAGTCTAACTACCAATGGAGTCCTTGTCCCCAACCAAAACCACTAGAGCCTGGCTTTATTGCCTGAATTTCTATTAGCATTCTGTTCTCTGGGCTCTGAGCAGAATTTCCCACCAAGCTCAGTTTATAGCATTCTACCCTCTTTCTAGCCAGTAGATCTCTGGATCTTTCTAAACCCCTCTGATAACCCAGTTCCAAAGACTCTTGAAGAATATGGTTGGTTATAGTCATCAATGGCCCCATTCATGGTATCTAAATCTGTCTAAGTCACTTTCTCATTGCTTGGACTCAATACCCAACACCAACAAAGTAAAGGAGAAGAGGTTTATTTTGGATCATGTCCATAGTTGGCTGGCTCTAGGATAGAAGTAGCCTGGGGACCAGGCCTGCCATAGAAGAAACATGTTTAGGTCATGGCAGCCAGAAAGCAGCGAAAAAAAATGGGGTGGGTGGAAGACCCAAGGAGGGAGGTGTACCTTACTATGTCATATTCCCAGAGATGTGCCTCTTCCAATAAGGCCCCATCTCCTGACAATGCATTTAGCTATATCACTTCCATGATTCAATCACCTTTCAAAAGCCCCACCTATGAGTGCATGAGTCTTTGAGAGCATATCCAATTATAAAACAAAAGCATATGAGCATATATGGTTTACCACATAAGCACCCAATATTTAGTACATAAGAGGCACTTCTTAAACATTTTCACAAATTTGTACATGCATACTTTTAAAGAGTAAATTATTGAACTTAAAAGTAGGTGAATGCTGGTAGATCTTTCCTTCTTTATCCTCAACTACATGAATTCAATAATTTTACCTACAGAATCTGAAGTGAACATTTAAAAGTTAGCTATAGCTAGATACCCACATATATTTGTGTGTGTATGTGCGTGTGTGTCCTGGCACTTTCAACTTCATCATGATATGGTTATACTTTATATGTAAGAGGTTGGCCCTTGACATTGTATCTGGATGCATTTATAATAAGACTTAAAGAAGAGATCGGGGATGTAGCTCAGAGGCACAGTACCTGCCTGGCAAGCACAAGGTCCTGAATTCAATTCCTTGTACCAGAAAAGAAAAGACTTAAAGAACCATGATTAAGATATAAATCTCCACATTTCTTTAAATGACTTGGAAGACACTTTCTTTGTAGTTGTTTTATTTCTCTTTCCTTTATCAAAATTTTAGCCTTTACATGTTAAAAGAAGTTGGAGATTTATCTCATGGATGGTCAGTGAGTGGATTAAAGTATATCACAGAGTGGTATAGTTGGCAAACTATACCACTCAGCTTTCTGTCACCACAATAAATACTTGAGATCATGAACTTATAAAGAGGAAAGGCTTATTTTTGTCTTATAGTTTTGGAGTTTTCAGTCCATGACCAATTGACCTTGCTGCTTTGGGTCCATGATAAGGCAGCACATCATAGCCAGAGTGACATGTGACAGAGCATAGTCAGTTACATTATGAGGCAAGGAGAAACAAGCAAGAGGACACCAGAATCCCACAACTTTTTTCAAGGGCACATGCCGAAAAATCTAAGGACCTCCCATTAAGCTCCAGCTCTCAACAGTTCTACAACTTCTTCATTTACCCTCGAAACAGAGTCTTTCACACATGGGACTAGGGAGACTTTCAATGTCTAAATTATAGAACTTAGCAACTAAGATGTACAGTTTACCAAGACTGAGCCTATTTGATTGGCTACTGGATAACTAATGAGTTTGTTAACAGTGACTTATACAGTCTTTATTCCCCAAGCCTTAAAGTTTCAAATTGGAAAATTGTGTGAGTTGCCTTGAAATATTCTAAATGAAATACAATTATACAGTCTTGACTAATACAATGCCTGGTGCAGAGAAACATTTGATAAATGTTTGTTATTGCTGAATAACTCCTCCCTGCTTATTATACAATCCTTGAGAGCAGGAAGTGAGTCTTACTAACAATACAGCCCACCCCTCAATCCCCACCTACTGTGTCAACTATTTTGCTCAGTCTTTGTTGGATGCACATACGTGCTCAAGGGCATTCCAAATTGGGCAAAGACAGACATATTCTTCAAATAGTATTTGGGTTCATTCCATTACCTTAAAAATCAAATTCATTGGTCTCTGTTGGTCTCTCACTATTAAATTGAGCACTCTATTTGACTATTATGGGTACAAAAAGTACACACACACACATGTGAATACTAGCTTCCATCTGGCACTAGAGACTTAAATGTAAGACCATGGTATTGTCTCAGGAGAGGTCAGCCCCAGAATCAGGGAACAGAAAGGGTAATCCATAAATGTGTTTCTCTGTCGGCAACAGTGATAAGTCACAAATAAATAAACTGAAAGAATTATCACTGTTAACTGTTTCAGATCACCATCTGCAAAAGAACACAACAGAATGGAAATTGTTTTTACAAAGTATTCAATATGAACTAAATATCTCATGATATGCAATGGAGCTCTCCAAGATGTGCCAGATGCTATTAAATACAGCATGCGCTATGGGAAACTCATGCAAAACACATTCACCAATTGAATTATACTGCAGAGTATAAAGGACCAAATATATAAACAAAGGCCCCATTACCTTAGTCTGTGGGCATTTTTCCTTGTAACTTTTGAATATAGATCATGAAAAATAATAATGAATATAATGCTTTCATTTTCTAGTCAACAATACACTTTTAAAACCCACAGATACAGCAAAAAAATGCATCATAGAATATACCCATTTCTCATTTAACAAGAAAGAAATTTCCTATTCACATTTATATTATTTTTACTTAATACAACAGCCTTGTGAATTGTTTCCCAAAGGAGCCACAATGGGAAAGACATTCAGTAGCTAATAATTATAAGCATCTATGCATTAACTATTTTCAAAATCAACAAATAATGAGTGCATTCAGGAAATTCTTTTAATCTGAATGTAGCACTTAATATTTGCAAAAATTTTTATATTTTGCATAGAATTTTCACTTTTTCATATTATCCTTTAAAAAGACTAACGTGTGTCACTGGCAAGTATTAGTAGACAAACCATAAACATGAACAAACTAAGATCCCCAGGAATTAAATTTTATAGCCAAGAACATGAAAGAACAAAAGCCAACAGCAAAGGATACCAGATAAATTTTCCTTCCACACCTTATATCCTCCTTACCCCCACATACCTCCCTAGGCACTGACTGGTGTGAGGGAAGATGCAGGGGCTCACAGGTCCCCTAGTTCCCAAAGAATATCTCTTTTCTGGATCATGCAGTTGAAAAATCAAACCTTTCACTTTAAAATGTTATTTTTTAAACTTAAAAAAACTTGCTTAAAGCAGATGTAGGGTTCAAAATACAAAATATGAAATGCACATGCTGAAATGATAAGTTGTGCTGGGACATAAAACCCAGAATAAGTACCCTGAGCCCAAACCAGGTATGAGAACAGGAGAGTGAGCCAACCCACCCAAGTCAGAGTGTACAGTCGTTGACCCTCTAGAGGACTTACCCTCAGTACCCACTTCCAGGGCTCCCTCTCAGCAGGGGTCTAGTCTTCCAGTGCGGCACACAACTGACATATCAACCCCATCTCATGTAAAAACATTTTGCTCAATTCCCTGTCAGTCAAATAGAATTTTTTTCTTTAAAGTGGGGTTTGCAAACTAAGTCACAAAACCACTGGCATCTTTTCGGAAAGGTGGATGGGGGATTATTTTGCAAACTTATAGACATCTGTGCTTCAAGGCCTCTCTGGGCTAAGACTCACTTATACACTGAGCTGAGCAAGAAGAATCATAAAAATGGACCAACTCTTTAATGACATATGAAACAGAGGAATTTACAAGAAAACTCACCCAATGAGAAATATTTATTTTATTCGTACGTCATATGTCATTTACTTTATGGATGGCAAATTGGAACAGAGGCTGATTGGAAGAAATATTGGGTATGAGATAGTGACAGCAGCAGAAGGAGCCATGATGAGCAGATAGAATCTACATGGTGATAAAATGTTGAAACTTCAATGATTATGTCAAGTTTTAAACTGGGAGGAGGGGAGAATCAACAAAGATGAAGATGTCAGGTTGATCAAATTGGCTGGAAAGGGTGGAGGAAGGACCTGTTATGGGGATGTAAGCAGGCATCAGACTTGTACTCTTAAGATGGTAGTGTGAGGGGAGAAAGGGTCCATGTGCTAATCACATTTCAAGTGAGTTTCAAAGCCTTGGAAACCTCCAGATGAGTAGAAAAATGGATGGCTAAGCACTGCGTTAGCTTTGGATGACCTTTAGTTCTAAATTTTTCTTTATTTTCCCTTCCTGCTGCACCAAAGTACTAAAAAGAAAGGAAAAGAAGAGAGTTGACCAAATAAACTCTTGAACTTATTTGTGAGGACTCTCCTACCTCTGGATGTGTTTTAGCATTTCTGCAATGAGAAGAAGAAACATGGAGGAAATCAAGCACACGTAGAAGCTAAGAGGTAAAAATGCATGCACACCCATGTGCATATGCACACGTACACACTCACCCCAAAAGAAACCGAGAGACAACGCACTAACCAGCTATCTGCCCATGGCTATCATTCAGTAAATACACGGATAAGGATCTACATATACATATATATGTGCTGAAAAATATATAAGGTAGGTAGCCAATCCAATAAATTATTTCACCATATAGTCTACCCAGCCTTGCTGCATAATGGGAAACAATAAGAAATACTGCTAAGTGGACTTTAAAATTTTCAGATACATATGGTTAAATTTGCATGGTTTAAGAAACCAAAAATATAAATCAAATAAAAGAGAGACAGTAGGAAACAGGGAGGTAGACATTTTGGAGATGGGGATGGGGGAGAGAGGAGGGAGGGAGGAAAGGGAATAAAAAATGATCAGGATAATATATATCCCCAAATGAATGTAGTTACTATCTATCACACACATATATTAATAAAAAATATATGAATCAACTCAAGATTTACAACACATTCTTTACAACCACTTACACAAGGGCCATGATGAATTTTGACCAAATTTACTGAAAGGAATTTGGTAAAATAGGACCTAGATCTCTGCAGAAATTGGAAGGGAAGGAGAAAGGGAGGGCATGCGAGTGAGCTCACCTGAACTGGACTGCTGTTGATCCTCAGCACCATTTCTTCCACCTCAGAATCTCGGTCTCCCAGTACTCTGGTCATGTTCCTCCCAGGAGGAGCTCCCGCACCAATGTGGAAAGCAGAAGAGAAGCAGACATCACACTACTGCTCGCCTTGCAGTGGGGGAAGGCCAAAGGAGGGCGTGAGCAGACATGGTCTGTTCCTGGTGAGTCACTGTGTGTGTCGGATACTGTATAACTCCATTCCTTTCCTCACGATCCTGCTATGTTAAATCCTATCCTTAAATGCCTAGTTATGTCTACTTTGTTAACATCCTTGACGATTGATGAAACTTAACAATACACGTCATTCTACTAAAGGACAGAGAATGCTTTTTTTAAGGGAATGATACAGTGGAATCATTTTTTATAAACCCGTCTTCCCTCACACCTTATTCATCAGCAAATCCTCTCCCCTATCCTTACAAGTTGTCTTTCACAGTCACCTCCTGACCCCATGACAATCAAGGGTGCACTGTCACAGTGCTGTGCTCCCTAGGCCCCACCCCTTCCCCACCTGTGGGCACAAAGCTGAGCAGGACCTTAACCCCTGCTTCTCCTTTACTTCCTATATTGCCCTTATGGTAAAGAGTCACCATGGTTATTTCCTTCCAGCCCACACCAAACTTCACATCCAGTCCTTCCATGGCTACCTGTTCCGAATCACCTTGGCCGCCCAAAGCAGTCACTTCTCTGACTCGATGGAATTCCACCTGTCACTGGCACACCATCTTCACACAGCTTTGGTCCATCATGCCTACCTTCACCAGGGTTGGCACCAACATAACCACCATGTTTCAGAGACAGCTCAAGTCTTTTCTTCTCTGTGAAGCCTTCACTGAAAAAATTCCCTTGTTACTTCAGTCCTCTCAACTGATATATTCAAGTATAGCAGAGACTGCTTGCTTGGTCCAGCCCAAAGCACTGGCCAAAGACTTGTGAGCTATATACATGGCTGCTGTCCTAGACTCTTCCATTTCGGGAGTTTCTCAGCAGAGACTAAAGGACAGATGTCACTCCAATTCATACAGTATACCTATTTCATCTGAAGAGCAAAGCACACTCTTTCCTTGCCTGGCCTCATTCCTCCATCGCCCTACCACATCACCACCCTTATCATCTCTTCAATTCAGTCACTGCTCATTCCAACCTCAAGGCTTTTGGCTCTCTGTTCCCTCCATCCAGAAAGCTCTTTTCTCGGGCCTCATGTGACTTCTCCCTTTCTGCACAGAAATCTCTACTCAAATGTCATCACGCCATTTCTCTAACCACTCTCTGAAAGACCATCACCCTCTGTCTCTGTTCCTTGATCCTGATTTATTTCTCTTTATGCATGTGATAACTTCTCTGGCATATGTATCTGTTTAGCTTCCATCACTCTAAAATAGAAGCTGACCACTGCCTTCATAGTGCTGCAAACCATGCCAAAAACACAGTAGTGACTCAGGGAAGATTCGCCAGCTGAAAATGTGAAAGCTTCTATTTCAACTTCTCAAAGAATGTTTGGGATGCACAGAGTCTTATGTCCTAGGACTCAAGTTAGGCTCCTACAACTAAGAAAGCTTTGTCTCTAGAAGCATGTTGCTAGTGATGAATAGATGGAATCAAATTTAGAAGTTGTTTTTCTTCCTATGACATTGTAGTCATTTTGATGTGACACTGACATGGTTCTTGTTATGTTGTTTCCTTTTTATAACATCATTTGCATAATTTAAGGACAACTCTGTAAGATTTACACAATTGAAGGCAATGTCAGAAAATGTCATTTCAAGAGTCATGATTTGCAATTGCCACCAGCTCGTGTCTTTTTGTTGTGTCTTGTGGTCCACCCTTGGAAGAGGAAGAGGATCAAATGCTTAAACATTCAGACATAGAACCATGGCCTGGCTCTTCCTTTATCAACACCAGCAACATTCAGAAATGCTCAGGCCACTTCCAGAATTACAGGCTGCCCAGCCTTTCTAGTTACACTTTAAACTGGCCATTTAAGTATCTGAAGTATTTTATTATAATGGCTCTATTTACACAAAATTGCATCAATTTTTATCTTCTGAAGCTAAGTATGACCATACAAAGTAAGGTTGAAGAGTGATTTTATCAAGTAAGGTAGCTAATCTCAAATAACAAGTGACAAGAAGAACAAGGTTTAAGGAACAGAGCTGCTTAGAAAAACTGTACAGTTCTAGCCAGGCATGCTGGCACACCTATTATCTGAGCCCTTGGGAGACTGAGGCAGGAGGATCACTGTGAGCTTGAGGCCAGCTTGGACTACATAGTGAGTTTAGGCCCAGGCTAGAATACATAGTGAAACCCTGTCTCAAAAAAATTTGTATCCTCTATAACTCTGAAATAGGTCCAGGCCTAATAGTATATTCGACAGATAAATAATTCCACTGCTTATGGCATTTTCAAAACTCCATGGATAAGTTAAGAAACAGGTACAGAAAAATCATATTAAATAAATAAAAATGATCAACAATAGCTAAATGCCTCCTAACTACAAGACTAGAATGCACTTATGTTAGAATCAAAAGTCAATAATTTATGTGAGCATTAATAAAACATAGGAGTTTTGCTGAATTAAGAAGTCCTTGTTTAACTGTTCCATAAGTGCAGGAGTTACTCATGCTATTAATAGATAACAAATCCCTCCATTCATACTAAGATGTTCAAGCACACAGGAGAAGCACTGCTACCACAGACACCCCCGGTTGGGGCATGTTCCTAGGGGACACACTGCAGGCAGCTCCTCTTTGCTGCCATCATCACTTTCTCTGAGTCAAGAACTTTTTAAACTAACGTTCACTTTATTGTTATATATTTAAAAAGCCTACCCATGACAAAAAGAGCTGGTTGGATGCCACAGAGAGCAGCCAGATCTTAAGATAAATAAGCCAAGTGGCATGGAAGGATCTAGCATTAAGTGGGTTGGTAGACTTTACAATCATAGGATATTTTATAAGAAAAAGAATGTTTTTTTTAAATGTAGAATTGTTGTTTGTTAAATATATTTTATACATAATTCAGAAAGTAAGTCTCAATAAATTACATAGTTTAAGTTAACAAATTAAAAACAAAGTATAAAAATCCAACAAGACAACATTTTTATGAATTGAATATTTGGTATACTTTTCTTCACTTTTGACTGGGTGTCCTTTGATCAGATCTCTATAAGACAAAAATGTTTTAATATGTTCTTTATGGAGAAGAGAAAGACAATTCAGTCTTCCTTCTTGCACAACTGATAGATGCTGCCTTACAAATATATTCCTGACAAGAGTGGTTCCGTTTTGATTAAGTGTTGATAAGAATGAAATCTGCTCCTTACAATGGTATATATCTGATGAAATTTTCACCCACTAGCCTCTGACTCTATCTTACTCTGTTCTCTGTTGCTAATTAGATTGCCACAGACTGTGTAATTTATAAGGAAATAAGTTTATGTAGCTCACAGCTCTGGAGACTGAGAAGTCTAAGGACACCATGGTGATGTCTAGCAGGGATTTATTACTATATCACGGCATGGCAGGAGAGCAGAAAGGTGAATGGGCAGGAAAGGGACAAGGTGGGTGAAGCAAACTTGTTTCACACCAGATATCCACTGTCCCTGTACCTAACCCACTCTTGGAATAATGACATTAACTTTTCTATGAGGGTTCTGGCCCCATGATCCAAACACCTCTCTCTACACCCCACTGTCTAACACCACTGCCTTGGGAATCAAATTTCCAACACATGAATTCTGGGGAACAAACATTCAAACCATAATGAGTTCTACACATTGCAAACTATGATGGAACATCACTACCAACACACTTTGGAGACAGCACGGGAGATCACGGTCATCCTAAAATACATCAGTGTTCACAGAAGTTGTTTCTGCACTCTGACAGCTGCAGTATGTGATCATAGGTGACTGCAGATCACAGAAGTACTCCACTAAACTAAAAGTAAACATATTCTCAGCTCACCTACCCCTTCAGGATCTCGTAATTGTTTGGGGACACTCCAATATTATTCAAGATAATGGAAGTGTGTGTAGAAAAGATAGAGTGCGTAGAGGTACTGGTTTTCACTGACTGAGGTTAAAAATGTCTTAAATGTATACAAAATATATACCCATCTGAACACATACTTGGGCCTCTCTCAAAGCCTCAGAAGTGTCCCTTACAAGTGACAGGCCTGATGGTTAAGCTTGAATAGCTTTACACTATATATATGCATGATTCAGAAATTGAAAATTAGAAAAGAAATCCTAAAACCAGGACAGAGATTGATCAGAATTGAAACAGCACAAGAAGTCAGCAGCACATTCCTCCCTCTGCCTTCATCATGACCTGCCTTGCCAGGCTGCCCAAATATCAGAGGCAAAGAGCATCCAGACGGAATGTAGAGAAAAGCAAAGGAAAAATATGTTAAATTATACTACCATTTATAAGTAAAAAGGTAAAATAGAAAATTTATATGGATTCACCTTATAAAACTTACTGAGATTTAATGAATTCTTCAAATATATGCCATGTTACTAGCACTCCTAGGCATGGATTGAATTTTATCCCCTCAAAAAAGATATGTTGGACACCTAACCTCCAATATCTCAGAACGTGATCTTAGCTGTAAATGGGGTGTTTACGGATGTAATCAGGTTAAGATGAGATCATTAGGCTAATTCATTCTGGCCAGTGTCCTTATAAGAAGGAGAAATGTGGACCCACATAGACATTGATAGAGGGGAAATGACATGAAAAGACATAGTATATCTACTACAATCCAAGGCTACTAGGAGACAGGACAGGGGAATGAATAGAACCTTCCCTCGAAGCCCTCAGAAGAAACAGATCCTGCCGACACCTTGACCTCAGATCTCAGACTCTAGAATACATTTCTGTTTAAGTTTCTCAGTGTGTAGTTCTTTTTGCAGCAGCCCCAGGAAACTAATACTAAAACATTGCCTCCTTAAATCCTCACTATGTTCCATAAGCTGAGTACTGTTACTATTCCATCTATCTCAGATTGAAACTGAGGCTCAGAGAAACTGTTACACTCCTCAAGGTCACAGGAGTAACAGGAGATGGAACTGATCTTTGAAACCCAGAAATCTGGCTCCAAGCCCATGCTTTTGACCATCATGTAATGTCAGCCCAGTGGGGTTATTTTTGTACTCAGTGATTATCATTTCTAATTAGCAACATCCAAGAGTAATATGAAGAACATTTAAACCCTTAAAACTACTGAAATACTACTTTTTATAACCTACTATTAGCACCTACCTGGCAATTGCAAGGCCCTGAGTTCAATTCCTGGTACCAAAAATAAAAAATAAAAACCCACTATTATCTAGGATTAAAGGTCACCTTATTTGAGAATAACTGGCATCAAAAAAGAGGGGAAGCCCTTAAAGTGAAATGAAAGACCAAAACTAGTCATAAATAACAATGAGAGAATAGCTTTGAAGATTATATTTTGAAGAAAAACTAAGGATTAATATATTAACTATTAGGGTGAACAAAAGTGAACATTTGAGACAGACAAATGGTACAAAATTTCTAGTAAACTTATCTGACACTCTTTATTTCACATTTGATTTTCACAGCTTGATTATAAAGGTCATTTTAGGGAAAAATAATGTGTGTGTGTGTGTATATCATTGATTGCCCAAGGGTCATCTATTATTTTTGGACATTGAGAATTTTGTCAAAAGAATCCATGTAGTCATTATCCTTATTGAGTTTCTTTCTTCAACTCTCAAGTAGGTTAACTCTCAAAAAATGTCAGTTGTAAATAGCTTGGGATAACACTGAAACTGTACTCCAATGTCACTTTCATGGACTTCATGAAAGACCTGTGGTTTCACCTTGCAGTTTGAAATACATGCTGCAGGTCCGGGATTTAGCTCAGTGGTGCCGCCACCTGCCTTGCAAGCACGAGGTCCCATGTTCAATCCCCAAGACCAAAAACATAAATTAATCAATTAATCAATTAATTAAAATAAAATAAAATAAAATACATGCCGCTGTCAGCTGTTTACAACTTGGAGCAACCATAGGCATTTTGCTCCAGAAATATACCTTAAAGCACATGGATGAGAGGACAGCAGGTAGACACTGCATTATGTGCAGAGGGATACTGAAATGGGGACTGATACTACATACTATGAGAAAAATACACTTTTCCAGGTAACTACATAATGTTTGGGACCCTGATAATACACACACACACACA
>NW_022900926.1:27757466-27768116 GCF_012274545.1 Fukomys damarensis | reverse complement strand
CATACATATGTATGGAACAGAAAAGAAGAGGGAAGTTGTGAATAAGAACATTTGGGAAACACTAAGTTAAATACAGATAAATTAATTTAAATGCTGCAAGACTTACCTGAGACTATAATATACTAATAATGTGCATTTTGAGCTTCTGAAAGCTAGATACAACATGTAGCCTTCCATACTTGATGATAAACTGTATTGTATTGCATATTTAATGATAAATCTGTCTTTTCTAACATTTCTTAAGGTCAGTGTTCAGAAGAATGAATGGAAAACACTGGCTTAAAAAAACCTTTTCTCTATATCTGGCACAAGTTTACACTTTAGTAAACTTAATGTAAACAATCTCAAAATTTAATTCTGGGACTTCCAAACTAGTACGACTTCACTCTCTTTTGTCAGAATGAAAATCAGCTTCAAATGGTTTTGAGATTAGAACAATGGAATATCACAAGAAAAACATGACTAAAGGGAGAACTGACACAGTTCTTTTATATTGAGGGGTTTGGCTTCATTGTACAGCACGGTAGACTGGTGAAACCCTAAGCTCCTGGGCAATACATAAATCCAGAACCAAGGAAAAGGGTGACTCAGAGCAGCAACACATGCTAAGGACGGTGATTTCAGAAGTCATAGAATTGAAAACACAGGATGTCTTATTTCCCTAAGGCCTGGTCTAGTTTGTAACAGCATAGAGATACAGATAGGTAGATTTCTTTGCAAAAAAAATTAATCAATTTAAGGGATTTTTTTTTTAAAAGACTCTTGCCAAGACTTAAGAGTAAAAGTGCAATGGGGGAAGGGAGAAAAGGTATTGACAGAAAGGATGGTGGAGGATGATGCAAGATATAAAGTTTGCAATTCTCAAATAAAGCAGGCAAGAAACAAACTAAAGCTTGAGAAAGTGTTCCTGTCTGAAAGAACCCTGAAAAACCAAAGAAAATGTCCTGGTGCTTCAGTCATTTACTTTCTCATTCTACAGATAGGAAAGGTTCTATGTTAATATGTTATTAAAAAGTCATTAATTTTAAAACTTCATATCTCTTTTTTTGCCTGTCATTTATTTATCATTTTTACCCTGCTCATATCCTCGAGGAGGTGAGTTGTCGTACATTATTAAATCATATAGAAAAATCCAAAGTAAAAGACAGATCAAAACTAATTAAGAGGCAAGCATCTGGGCTTAATTAGTCACTGCCACTGCACACTCTAACAGGATTTCTATTAGCTCACACTGACTTCCTAGAAAAAGGAAGCAATCAAGTTCATGGAAAAGAGGTTAATTTATTTTCCAGGTACTGTATTCCAAGAAGATTATGTTGCCTGCATATTTATATAAAAGGCAATGGATAAGGAAAGTCTTCACCTCTACTACTGGCCCCTGACCTACCTGTCATGTTCCCTCCAGCCCAACTAAATCAAGGCTTCTTATATAGAGGTTGTCATAGCTTGATGTTCACCTGTTTCACACTGCAAAATTTCCAAGAAAGAGTTAGAGGTTAAAGGAAATTACCAGCCACCTCTTACATCTCTGGAAGGTGAAACTTAGGCCCTGAGGTTCCTTTCATTTAGGAAAAGCTATGTATTTGTCAGCTGTGCATTACTATAGTAAAATACCTGAGATAATCAAGTTAATAAAAAAGTCTTATTTGAACTCAATTTAAATGGCAGTGAAAGACTCACCCACTCAGACTGAAGCTCATCAAGGATCCATCCACTTTCTTCTTCTTTCTCTTTCATTCCATTCAAACTATAAGTCAATTTGTTGGTACCAACCAAAGTGGTACCACTCAGAGTCTTTACCACTCAGTTTGCTGGTCTACATGTTAATCATCTCTGAAAACACCGTACAGACACACCCAGAACTGTGCTTCACTAATCTGCTAGGCATTCCTTAACTCAGTCAAGTTGATGGTTCATGATTAATGCTGACATTTATGAATGCAAGTGCTACGGGAAGTGGGAAGGGTGGGGGAAAGGTAATAAGGGAAAAGAAAAAAAACATGAGTAAATGAAAAAATGGAAATAAAGTAATTGTAAATAGGGAAGGGAGGAGGGGGAGAAGGGAGGGCAGGGAGAAGGGGAAAAAATGAGAACCAAGACCTGTCACGTAAAGGTACAAGATCCCAATGATGAATGTAACTGTACTGTATACCTAAAATGTACCAATAAACTCAATGAGGAAAACAATGAATGCAAGTGAGGTTTCTATGTCACTAAGAAAAACTCAGGAAGAAAGGAATGCAGTATGAACTTAAGCTTGGGTCTCTTTCTTGTGATGTATTCATCAGGACTTCACCCAGTTAGATTGCAACTGTATACAGTTTTGCTAAAGTCTCAGAAATACTTTTAATATGAATGTTCCCTCCACACCACACCAAATAAAGCTATATGAAAAAACTTAAACTATCATCGCCATGCTCACATGTTGCTCTACAGTTTTCTCTCATTAATTCAGCCTATTTTAAGGTCTTATTCCATCACCTCAATTTGGAAGTATTTGGAAAACAAAGAACAAAATGTATATATTTAGAATTGTTTTTCTTTCAATATCTACTCAGTAAACCAACAGAAGACTAGATGAGCAAGTTTTCCTTGAATTGTCAAATAATAACCCATATCACCTTTTGGAAGTTTGCTTATTGATTTTAGAATTAACATCCCTGACAAGAGCTCAGTATGAATAATATGTCATCAATTAAAGAGGAATTTGAGTCTTTGGTGGCAGATGCAAACCTGAGGTTATTCTAGGAAGTGAAAGAAGCTTGGTTCTCATCTTTATGGACCATCAGCCAGAACCACACCTAGGATGGCCTCAGGATGCCCTGGAGTGGGGATTCTTAACTGTAGTGTTATTGACCTTAAGAGTCAGGTCATTCTTTGGCGGACTGAGGTGAAGAAACAGCAGTCTTGTGCACAGTAGAATATAAGATGTTTGCCGTCTTACTAAAGGCCCACTATGTGTCAGTAGTACCCCGCCCTAGTCTGAAAAGTAAAACATGCCAGATGTCCTTTGAGGGTGGGGAGAAGAACAACCCCATCAAGAATCATAGGCCTAAAAATGGAATTAAAGTGTTTGTAAATGGAGAGGAGAGAGGGGGTGAAGGGAGGGCAGGAACAATGGGAAAAAATGAGAACCAAGACCTGTCATGTACAGGTACAAGATCCCAGTAATGAATGTAACTGTACTGTATACCTAGAATGTACCAATAAACTCCATAAAAAGAAAAAAAAAGAATCATAGGCCTAGATGCAAGGCCAAAGCCCTCATAAAACCACTGCTGTGCTTTCGCTCTAAACCTTGCCCCCACATCTCAGGTATTCGGAGGTGAGACTTTTGGAAGGTGACTAGATAAAGAAGGCTCTAACTTTATCTGTGGGTTAATCCACTGATGAGAGCATAATTTGATGGCACCATTGAGGGTTCAGGCAAACAGGAGGCAGTTTACTTGAAGGCAGTGATCATGGAGTGTGACCTTTGGGACTGTATATAGTTTCTGGCCCCTTCCTCAAAGCTCTTTCTCTTTCTGTTTCCTAGCTGCCATGAGGTAAGCAGCTTTACTCTGTGATGTACTTCTACACTGATGTATCTGCCTTGCCATTGTTTTAAGAGCAATGGAGCCACTTGATGATTGGCTGAAACTTCTAAAATTATGAACTAAAATAAACATTTCCTCATTTCAGTTGTTTTTCTTAGGCATTTTGTATAGTGATGAAAAGACAAGTACTCAGAGAGATTTTAGATTGTTATCCCCAAATTTCTAGGCCAAAAAAGGGAAAGGAAACACTTTTGTATGTAAAACTTTAAGGTTATTTTTACTGGCTGGCTGTCTCTATAATTTTAAAGTCCCAATATGGCTGTGGGAGAATTACAATTTTTAGATAGCTCTAAATTGTGATGAGACCCCCCGGATTTTAGCTACCATAGGTATCCCTAAAGAACCATTAAAAATTCTTTAAAATATCTAGAGCTTTATATTTTACCCAAAATGTTTACATTCATTACTTAAATCTGAATGAGTTTCTCATTTAGAATTGCACTGTTAGCACAAAATAAAGCTCATCTCTGAGGAATCTTGGTCAGTCACCACAATTTCAATATTCAGATAGTTAACTTTGATTCTTTCTGATGATCAAGCAGTGGGCTCACTGGTGTTTTACAGCCACCCAGTAGGAGAGATTAAAATTATGTCATCCATGGCCAAGGATTTAGCTCAGTGGTGCCACTACCTGCTTCAAAAGTGTAAAGTCCCAAGTTCGATCACTGGTACCAAAAAGAAAAAAAAAAAAAAAAAAAAAAAAAAAAAAAAAAAAAAAAAAAAAAGGTTATGTCATTCACATGGAAGTTATATGTGTCTTTCTAGTTCCTATGATAGGCAAAGAGGCATTCAAATTATCTAATGTATATGTGTGTGTGTGCATTATTCTACACCACATAAATTAGATTTTGATCTGTCAGAGCACATGTCTTTCTCAAATAGATATTGACAATAGTATCATGAGTTAGCCTTTGAGAAGCATGAATAGCCTGGCATGTATGATGAGGTATGATAGATGATTAGCTCACAAAAATGCCTGTCTATATATTTAAAGGCCAATGAAACAGCAATGATCCTTGAGAAAAAGTTTTGTGTTGTTCTTAACCATGCTATTAGTAGCCTGAAAGAATACTGCAGTGATCAGCACTATACTAGTTTTGCATAAAATTTAGACCATTTTAGGATTAGGTTAAGCACAAAGCTACAATTTACATAAATGTCTCACAGAGTACTGACTCTATAATTTGTGAGCAATTGAGATTCCCCTCATCCTAGCCTGATAGAATGAAACCTGAAGAGTTAATTTAACAATGATTGAGTCCCATTTCTCAGGGAAGGCCCTAAACTCTGTGGGACAGAAAGAAATAACTTCCTAAAATACTTTTCAGGTGAATAAAGCGCTTTTAACATGCAGTTGTTTTTTGCTGTATTGAGGTAATAAGGGGTGAGGAACATACAGCACACAGCAGGTCTGAGTAGAGAAGTCGAGAATAATTAGTCATCTATGGTCCATGAAGATTTGTTCTCCTGCCATTACAGAATCTTGCATGAGTGGCAACATCCCCAAATCTACATTTGCAATTGTTTCTGACAAGCAAACTCTAAGACTCCCCTTAAAATCTATTATAACCTGATTTTTGGAAAGGATAAGTCGTTTATGAAAACATTTGAACCTAATAAGCTTACATATGACTCGTCTGGGTTCCATTTGTGGTGTTATCTTGATGACACAGCCAGTCTGTCAGGCTTCCTGGCAGGCCTCAGCCAACAAGGAGACAGTAGCCCATCTACTGCCTGGAAGTGGGACCTTCTAGGACAGCAGTTCTGAAAACAGTCTGAGGACACACTGTCTCAGAATCATCTGAGAACCTCTAAAACTGCAGTTTCCAGGTCCCCTCCCCAGATTTCCTGAATTTGTATTCTGGGGAGAGAAGTCTCTGGAACCTCAAGTCCAACAAGCATCCACAGGTGACTGGAGCCCAGTAGAGTCTTATTCTAAAAGATGCTGTATGAAATTTGAGGAAAATTTCAAATTGTTCCCAGTTTGATTTCTTCATATCCAGAGGCTTAGCTTTTTGGTTACATGTTCGGTCAGCTGTTGTAACTATATATGTTGAGAGCCATATTAATTGAAGAGAACAGTGCTAAGTTTAAACCCCAAGTGTCCACAGCCACTTCCTAGTTCCCACTCTGTCACAACCACTTTTATTTGAGGTACTGTTTTGCGTCAGAGCCAGCACA
Organism: Fukomys damarensis; assembly: GCF_012274545.1. Taxonomy (NCBI): domain Eukaryota; kingdom Metazoa; phylum Chordata; class Mammalia; order Rodentia; family Bathyergidae; genus Fukomys; species Fukomys damarensis. Next base: position 27,762,339 of record NW_022900926.1, on the reverse strand, counting down.
CACCCACACGTAGCCTTACAAGAGAAGATAGAAGTGCTCACCTGACTTTTCATGGCTTCCACTTAGGCTAGTTCATTCAAATATGTTAATTTGGACCTTTTCATAAATGTTAATAAATTTTCCAAAAGAAAAAGAGAGTTTTACCTCTTCTTTCCCTGTCCAATTACAATTCGTCCAATTTTAAAAGGTACTCTTCATTCTGCACAAAACATTTGTAAAAATTACTCATCATGTGTGTTTGACATTAGTGCTGCTCCCATACACTGAGGTAGATATTTTGATAATTAAATAGAATCTTTTGTCTTCTTTATGGGTGACCCTATAGTCTATAGTTATTGTTATCAAATAGCAAGATCCATACCAAAAAAAAATAGGAAAAACCTTTGGGGAAAGAATGTGCACAGGAAATCAAGGGCTCTATGCCTCCTTGTCATTAAGAAGGCACAACACATGAACATAGCATCCTGTCATTTGATAAGGGGACAGCGCATTTTCCAAGGAAAAGAAATATTTAGAAATCTCTACTTAGAGCAATGATTTTAAATTAAATTTTGAGAGAGTGCATAATGCATCATATCTAATTTTCACTCCTAATTTTAACCATTTAGTAAACTTTTGTGTCTGCTTTCTTTCCTACACATGAAAAGCCATCTCTGTCTTCTGGAGAATCCCAAACGAAGACTGCGTTGTACAGTCTGAGTCCTCCGTACACTTTGCAGAGTTAAAAATTAGACATCCATTCTCTATCACTGTGAGAGAAACAATTTAAATGGAAGAAATACTCATTCTGTCTTATAGTTTCAGAGGTTTCAGTCCATGATCCCTTGGCCCTGTGTCCTTTGGACCTATGATAAAGCACAACATCATAGCAGGGAGTGCATGACAGAATGTTATGGTTTGGATCCAAAATTACCCCTCATAGTCTCACGTCTTTACACGGTGATTGGATTATGGGGGTGCTATAGCTAGCCTACTGTTAGGAGGTGGGGCCTGGTTAGAAGTGGGTCACTGGAAGCCTGATCTGGAAGTGTTTATATCCTCCTCTCAATTCCTCTTTTCTGCTTCCTGGTTGCCGTGATGTGAGCAACTTTCTCCACCCAGACCCTTCCTCGGGTTGTTTCTGCCTTGCAGCCAGGTGTCCATGGACTCATACTTCTGAAACTGTGAATTAAAATAAACTTCTCCTTTAATTTTTCAGGTGTCTGGTATTGTATATCAACAACAAAATAGTGACTAAGACAGACAGTAAAGTTGCCTACCTCAAGGCAGCCAGGAAGGAAAAAAGAAGGGGAAATGAGACTGGCCAGGGTTCCAGTATTGTCCGTCAAGGGCACACCCTCAGTGACCCGGTCACCCTCCACTAGGCCCAGCCTCCTAAAGGTTCCACAGGCTTCCAATTGTAACATCATCTGGGGCCCAACGCCTTACTACATTAGCTCCTTGGGAGCATTTAAGATCCAAATCATGCCATCCATCATATCACACAGCTCATTTCAGTGCATGAACACAGCAATGAGACAGCAAGGCAGAGTTTTCCAGGGACCCATGGATGAAGGCAAGGATGGGACCCCCAACCTAAATCAGTCTGTCCTCAGGGGGCCTTCCCGACATCCAAAGCGGCTGACAGTTGCTGAGGAATGATGTGTTAGTGATATCCTCCTCTTGTGAAATTCTGTTTGTGCAGAAGGATTATATGCTCAAATTCAATGAGAAAACACAATCAACTACAGATTTACAAAACATATTGTAATATCAAGGCTCTGAAAACTCATAAAGACAATGCTGATCTTGTCTGAGATGACATTCCTTCAACTTGTGTGACCACAGAAGTTTTTCTCTCATCACATTTATTCACATCCCAAGGATGCTCAGATCTGTAGTGTACACTGTTAGGCAGTTCTATCAGCACCTTGATGTGTCCATGTTTCCAACACAACTGCATAGAATCCTCCCATACCTGGCCACCAAGGGACCGGGGCCCACATTAGTCCACAAAAACTTTGAATGACTGAGCCTCCAGACCACAGAGAGCTTGGGCAGTGTGAGGAAACTCAGGAAAATGGCACATAGGTTTCCAGTGCCTCCCAAAATCCATTGGGTGGATATCGTCAGGATGAACCAGACAATAAGACAGAATGCTATATTGTCTGTGGAAATACAGCTTATAAGAAGACGGGCACATAAATTTACAGTTAACCCTGGCATCCACAGAAAGCTACAGAGCATGTGGGGCTAATATTGAGCTGGTGCTGTAAGGAAGGAAATCCAACAACAAGGTGAAAGAATTCGGTAACTGCGATGCTGTGAGGTTAATGGAATCTGGAAGCAAAAATCTGAAAGCTGAGCTTTCAAACCCAGAAAATGGGAGAATAGTGAGTATCTTAACACAATTAATAAAACCAAAAGAACCTCATACTGCCTTGGTGATATTTTGATGAATCTGAAGAAAAGCAGTACATTTCTAGTGAATATCAGTCATTTTACTCATTAGCATACACCCACACAACTTTTCATAAAGCAGTGCCCAGATTTTAAAGCTGCACAGAGTGGCGGGATTGATTTACCTCTAAAGTTATCAGCTTGGAGTCACATTTCTCCCCTCAGTGGCTTGACAGGGAAAGCAAAAGCATGAGTATTTTTGCAGATTCTAGCTAAGCTCCTGGCTATCAGTCCCACTGCAAACAAGGCAGAAAAAACTGATGAGAAAACCTAGGGCCTTGGTTATATCATGGGAGCCCCTGGGTCAAACCATACCTGAAGCTGTTTAATTTGAATTTCATGGATAATGAACTCCTTTATCACTTAAGACAGTTTAATCTGTGGTGTTTTTTTTTTTAACCATTGCAGTAAGCATACACATAGGTCTTAACTGACAAAATGTCCAAATATTTTGCACTGATAAGCTGAGCTGCCAATAGGAATTTGGGAAGCCAGCTCAAAAAAGTGAAGATGAAGCCAGGAAAGCTAATTGATCGGGGGGGAAGAGGATGGGGTAGGGGAAGAATTAAGGATGGAATCATATGAATTAGCACAGGTAAGGGAAATTTGAAGAATAAGGGAACCAAATAAGGAAATGGAGGGTTAGGAAGGTAGAAAGGAGCCCAAAAGACTAAAGTACTGAAATCCACAGGATGTGAGTAATAAGAGGAGTACAATTTTCTAATTTTTTCTCAAGAAAATATTTTTATTCAAAAGAACAACTACTACTATTTATTGAGACTGAGTACATGCCAGGCTGTGTTCTAGGCACCATTGATATAACAAATCATTCGATCTCTTCACCTTTACTATGAGGTGGGTACAATCACTATCACTTTACATATGAGGAAGTTGGAGTACAGAGGAGGTAATTACTTGCCAGTAGCCCCAAATGTCAGAACTAGAATCCAACCTTGGTATTCTGCCTTTAGAGTTCACTCTCTAAACAGGTATACTGTACCTATCTGCTGTGAATGTCTTCTGGAGGTGCAACTTTTGTAAAGAGGCATAAAAATGCAAGTGAAGATTTATTTAATCAAAACTTTACATCTCACATTCAGTCTAATTTGGATGAAATACTCATGCACATTTATATAACTATTGTTCTCCCTTATGTTGCTCAGTTAGAATGTAAGTAGCATTCACATCTTAGTAAAAATGAGCTTGACAGAAAATTTTCATGCCATCAAAGTAACCCGGGATCCTATAAGTGTGCTAAGAGCATAAGATACTGCAAATCAAACTACTCAGAAAAGAGAATTGATATCCATTTTCCTTCACTATTCTAGGAATCAAGATGTGATCCCTCCTATCTAACCTCTGTCATCTGAAGCCCAAGACTGCATGCTTCTCTGAGCTCAGGTTTTGGAAGAGGAGGGTTTCAGTAGGAATAAAAATTAATAATAAAAACTTCAAGAGGCAGGCTTTCTAGGTAAAATACCAAATGTGGAGAATGAATATTAATAAATTTTTAATAATTTTGAATATTTGAGATGCCATATCAGATCATTTTTCATAGTTATAATGAAGTCTCTGATGCTGGGTGACTTTAAAAAGAAAAGAGTTTTATTCGGTTAACAGTTCTGAAATTGCAAAATCAAATCCACATTTTGTGCTGGCCTGTGACATGGGCATCACACAGAGAAGAAAGAGTGTGCATGTGTCTCTTCTGGTCTCTCTTCTTCTAAAGCCATCAGTATTTAATCATGTGGCCTCCATCTTATGTGACCCAAGTCACCTCCCATTGGCCCAACTTCTACATACACTCCAGTCAGATAAAGTTTCCACTCTCTTAATATTCACAGTTACATGAATAAAACTTACCACAGTTAAATGTAATTAAATTTTAATACATGATCTCTTGGGGGACACACGCAAACTATGTCCAAACCATAGAAGATGTTATTTTTTGCTTTTTTTTTCTTTTTATTGAGCTTATTGGTACAATCTAGGTATACAATACAGTTACATTCATCATTGGGATTCTGTACCTTTACATAATAGGTCTTGATTCTCATTTTTCCCCTTGTCCCTGCCCTCCCTTCACCCCCTCCTCCCCTCTCCATTTACAAACACTTTATTTCCATTTTTTCAGTTTCTCATATTTTTTTCCTCTCCCTTATTACCTTTCCCCCACCCTTCCCACTTTCCCTACACCTTTAGCCCTTTACTTCCTATTTCACATTATTAATTATCTCATTAGGATCCTGTGTACTATTATAGTTTTTCACACCAAAGAAACTATTTGGTATTTCAGTTAAAGAAATCTCTGTATGAACATTAAAAATAGGGAATCCTGAAATAAAACTAAAAAGGAAAGTAAAAGAGAAAAGGCAATAATGTAACATTAAAATAATCCTTAATTCTGGAGATGAAAATGGTCCCTGAACATATT
>NW_022900926.1:27751466-27757338 GCF_012274545.1 Fukomys damarensis | reverse complement strand
GATGTGTTACCCCTGTATACATGGAAAAAAATAAAATAAAAATTAAAAAATTAACATTTCTAGACCAATATGGCTGTCCATTTCTGTACAATGTCAACTCAACATAGTAAATTGGGATGACTTTTTCCAAAATTGACAGCACCATTAAAGTTTCCCAAAATTCAATTTATATATATATATATATATTTATATTTATATTAAAAGACTAATAATAGTAGTATGTTATGTATCGATAGCAACAACAGCTTTTCCAGGTTCTGCAGTCATCTGAACAAAATTATAGACATTCAACACATTCCATTAAAAAAACAAAACAAAAAGAAACAAAGAAAAGAATAATATCCAGAAAACAGCAAAGTTCTGTTGCTGTTGTGGTACCTGGCACCATTTTTTTTATTAGCATCTTAATCATCATCTGGAAAGAGAACATTCTACAGTAATATCATTAAATGTAGCTCTGATAAAGCAGGTCCCTACTATGTATCATAAAGCAGGTACAAGATATTTTACATTCATAGAGGTATGATACAGTACCGTCCTACATCAATAATACTAGAATCAGTTTTGTATAGAAGATGTTAACATAGACTATGAACAAAACTTTTTGAATAAATTAATAAAAAGCAAAGAACCGAGTAGCAAAAAAAATTTTTTTAATCTAAATATCGGGAACCCATTTATACCTAGATACTGCCTGGGGGACCTCTTAGGATGTTGCCCATCCAACAGTTGGGATGTTCCTAAGGATTTCGTCCATCATTTCATGTCCATTTCCCTCTCTGTACCTTATATCCACAAGGGTAAGGACCATCATGTTCACCATCCCCACTTAACCTAGAATTTGGGTGTAAAACTGGCTCTCAGGGATTAATAAATGAAAGCAAAGAGCGGCTACTCTAAATTAATGAACATTTCTAATAGTCAATAAATAGGAAGCACTATAAGAGAAAAATATGCAGAGTATGTACATAAAAATAAATTCAAAATAAAATAATGACACCACTTTTCACCCATTTCCTTTCCCTTCAAATACAAAGCACAAAATAAAATGAAAGATAACATATATCCCCTAGACATGGAAAATAGTCACTGTGACAGACTGCTGTAAACTTTCCGTGGGGCACCTTGACTCCGTATATTTACATCTCTAAAATGTGCATGCCCTTTAGCTCATCAATTATGCTCTCAGGAATATGGCTTAAGAATATATACAAATATTTATCTAAAACTGGTCAAGGCATCACTGTATATAATAAGTGACAAATATAAATAACTGCTGAGAGATGATTACTTATGATTCACATTACTCAAGTGAAATTGTATGTAGTATTTTTAGTTAACATACTGAACCCTCTTATGGGCCAGACAATACACTAAGTATTTAACATACTATGTCTGATTTAACCCTAAAAGCTCCAGGAATTGGGAATTAGGACCATTGTCCATGGGAGGAAATTGTCATTCAATGAGATAAAGTCACTTACTTGCGGTCACACAGCTAGTGAAGAACAGAAGGAGGGGTGACCTCCAAGGCCAGGCTTGATATCAATGACTATCTTTCCCCATGTAAAGGTATTAAGTGTGCACCTAGAGGCATGGAAAGGTGGCCCTGAGTTGCTGATATGTTAACTAAAGAGACAAATTACAAAACAGTATACAATACGATCACCTCTTGGTAAAATACATCATATTATATAATATCATATGTGTATGTTACCATGTTAACATACACACTGGCATATCCATCCATGTTTACCTTTGCACAGAAACTAGGGGAATTTACATCCCAAGGTTGTCTCAGAGTTAGAAGGGTCATGGGATAATTGAGTTTTCATTTTATTTTTGTTTACATTGATGTTTTTGGTTTTCTAGGGTGTGAATAAGTCTTCTATGTGATATTATTTTAAAGAAATTCTTTTGTCATTTCACTTGAGTATGACCTCAATATGCATCCATGTTCCTATGAATGACTCTAGTTCCTCATTCTTTATGGCTGAGTAGTACTCCATTTTATAGAAAAACCACACCTTCCTTATCCAGTCTCCAACTGATGATACAGTGTCCTGTATACTTTAAATGTACCAACAAACTCAATGTGAGAAAAAATAATTTTTTCTCTCATTGAGTTTGTTGGTACATTTTAGGCATACAGTACAGTTACATTCATCATTGGGATCTTGTACCTTTACATGACAGGTCTTGGTTCTCATTTTTCCCCTCGTCCATGCCCTCCCTTCACCCCTTCCTACCCTCCCCATAAACAACCACTTTATTTCCATTTTTTCATTTTCTCATATTTTTTTCTTTTCCCTTGTTACCTTTCCCCTACCCTTTCCACTTTCCCTACACTTTTAGCCCTTTTCTTCCTATTTTGCATGGTCAAAGTAGCCTAGAATTTCAGAGAGTCTTCCACATCACCCAATCTCATCTCCTTCTTCTGAGCAAGATGTCCAAGCCCAGAGAAAACAAATGAGTATATCACAGTCTATTGGCCAGTCCATGGCAGAGCCAGGAGTAGGACCTGTGCTCATCTCCAGCCCAGGTTCTCAGTGCCATCCTCGGTGCTCACTGGTGCAGTGAAGAATGACAGAATAAGCACCAATTGGCCCACCTTCTCTCACGGAATGATGGATATTCTGAAAGCTACCCGGTTGACTTAGGAGACACAGACTTGCAGGAAAGTATACCAGGACTGGTTGTCAGATGGTTTCCTAACACTCCGGATTGTTTTCCCTAAACCAAGGCCTCTTAACAGAGATAGGAATCAGCAGCCCAGCAACTTCTTCTAACAGTGATGTCCCTATGGATACTCTGACTTAATGGGTACAAAAGGATCAATGCCAGAATATTCTGAAGCACTCTTCTGTATGATATTAATGGACACCCCCAAAATAAGAAACACAGGTCCATATACACCTTCAAGTGTGTTAATTGGGAACTAAAAACTATTGGTTCCATCCTAATACCTAACTTTGTGTCTGTTATTAGAAAGAACAGGCACATGGCTCTCTGCCAGAAGCCTTGAAAGGGATCCATGTTCCTTGTAATTGTGATTTCTAATCCTAAAGAGATGAACCTGATGAATGGTCAAGAGGACACTGGAATGCTGTGCTGCTCAAACAGATCTGGCCAAGCCCCACTGGTGACTGAATTGTGGGCACATGGGGAAGCTGCTGGAGTACCAGGGCAGGGAACTGGAGCATTGTCCACCAGGGAGAACCGGCCAATTGTGTTCCCTCCACATAGCAACAGTGGGAAACACACTTGATCTGAGCCAAAAGGCTGAGAAGCAACACAACAGTTGAAAATAGACCTGAGGGCTCCAGAACAGGCTGAGAGCGTTTGGCTCATTCCTGTTAGCATCCACCATCCAAGGCAGTGAAATGATTCTGAAGCAAATTTTCCCTAGAAATAAGAGGATGTTGGTTGGTCCTCTGTGGATCCTCTTTCGTGAATTAGACTTGAAGGAAGAACTACCATATCATTAAGGCTTTGGTTTTTCACCTGCCTCTTCCTGTCACAAAGGATTGATGGCAAAGGAACAGTTCTACTTTAGGGGAAAATGGAGAAGAGAGACGGACACAAAGTATTGCCTAGATGACTGCACCAGGCATGGCTTTCAAACGGGATGAGCTGTCTCGGGAAAGCCATGACCCTTCTCACAGAAGGAGCAAGGACAAAATTACAGAAAGATGGTCCCATCCAGAAGAGAAAACTTTTATAACAAAGTGGGGTGAGAAATGAAAAGTAGAAAGAAATATGAGAAAAATTTTGCAGTTAGAAAGTACTTGCCCCAGGGATTTTGCTACACCAGTAAAATGTAGCAGAAAGAACACTAGCCACAAAGTCTGAAAGCAAAAATTCGAGTCACAGTGAAGTCTCTTAACTTGCACATGTGATAAGAAAACTCTCCGAGCCACCATATCCTCTCTGTAAATAGGGATAATGCTAGCTCTGCCTCTGTCCTAAGATTAGCGAGAAAGTAGATTTGTGTTCACGCACTTGGTTCTCTGCCCATAGCTACACATGCATGTGGTAGATGGCTAGATGGGGACACACATAAGCTCTGCATGCTGCCCACCTCTACCTCTGGTCCTACCTTCAACTGTCATCCCAAAGTGTCCCTCTCCTTGCACAAGTGGCCCAGCCATGTGCTGTAGAGCAAGCCTGAGAGTGCTTACAAGAGACTGTAGGAAGGAGACCTGCTCTCCTGACTGCCCATCTGGATGAGTTCCAGGCTGGCCTTGCTCTGCTCCAGCCCCGGTCTACTGACCCCCAGACAGCAAACACCACAGTTGTTTCTAATTCTGGCCAGTTATGATGCTCCTACTTATGGATTGTTGCTCATGGTAATCTTTGCTTTCTGCAGCAGGAACTGGTTGAGTCAAAAAGCAAGCTCCACAATAACCGTGCTAAACAAATCATGCAAGGCCTGGTATTTTTAGATACGAGAAAATTCTCTCTGAGCACAGTGTGAGGGCCTGCAAAACTCAGGCTGTTTCCTGTGGCTGGGCGAATACTGATAAGAGCTTTATCCAATTTACAATGCAAGAGAAGGAAATAATCATGTGTGATGGAATTGGACAAATAGCCCAGCTCCAAACAATTATGAAATATAATGTAATTATAGAATACTGTGCTGGGGTCCTGGCAGTACTGGATTCTTCTCTTTCATGAATCAACAGTAATACAGAGTTTTGAGGCACACAGGCCTTGTGAGTAACCAAAAACTGTCGGCAAGTAAAATTCAAAACAAAACCAAAATACATACACATGTGTACAAAATACACAGCCTTTTCCATTACTGTGAACTGATTTCGCAGTGCTCCATCAAGTAGGAGAAAGCACTTCAATGAACGCCAGTCCCCCAATATCATAAGAAAGAAATTCATATTCTACTGATGATTTCTTAGAGAGATGGGGAAGAAGTTTCATCATAGAAGCCACAAAGCACAATTGGATAAAGTTCCTCTGTGGATTTTCTGTTTCCCACCTTTAGCTTCCCTCCCTTCCTGGCTGACTTCACCTCCTTCACCCACAACTTTCCCCAGCAGGTGGAAGGTGGCTTGCTCCCACTGCAAAAGGTGCATAGCTGACAGCAGCACCTTCCTTCCTCTGAAGCTTGCTAATAAACTGCAGAGATGGAACATGGGTAGGTAAGAAGGAATCTTCCCTCTCTCTGAGTTGTAGTTCAGCCTGCAGACTGGGGGAAACAAAGGAAGAAAGAGCACATCAGGAAGGGAATGGAGAAGGCTGAGAGCAGACATCCTCCTTTTAAGGTGGGGAATGGACCCACCTACCTCTCCTCCTACCCCTTGTTCCTCACTGCGCATTTGATCAGCCAGGACACCAGACAAAAACCACAGGGACTAAGGTAGCCTTACCCCACATTCCTTCATCTTACAGTTCTCCTCTCCGTCTAACGACCTGTCCCACTGGAAGGCTCAGATGTACACTGGTCACCTCTCCAGTCTCCTCCTCCAAACAGAGCTGGGCTTCTCCCTGCAGTCATAGAGACCCACGTGCAAGATGACTTTCCAGGTCCCCAGAGGAGACAGCAAGACACTAGGAGGACCTGAGCCCAGAACTGAGGTGCTGGCTCCTCATCCAGACAGCTCTTCATTCTGACCTAAGCTTCTTCCAATCATGCCATCTGGTGAATGCCATGACAGGGCTCTTTCACCCCCACAGCTCTGACAAGGGTGAAGAGTAAGCTCTGTCCATACAAGCAGTCATCACCACTTCCTGGCACCCGCTATGGTGAGCTCCCAAGGCTGGGCCACTGGGACACACACCAGTCTTCACATTGCCATGAGGGTCAGCTTTCTAGAATTGCACCTCTTCCCTTCCCTTCCCTCCCCTCCCCTCCCCT
>NW_022900926.1:27596463-27751248 GCF_012274545.1 Fukomys damarensis | reverse complement strand
TCTGTTCTCTTCTCTTCTCTTCTCTTCTCTTCTCTTCTCTTCTCTTCCCTTCCCTTCCCTTCTCTTCTCTTCTCTTCTCTTCCTTAAACACCTTCAGAACAGAGCTTCCTTCTGCTTGCAGAGAAAAGATCAAATCTTTTGATGGCTTACCAAATCCCTCCTGATCTGGTCTCTTCTTTTAGCAGCCTCGCTACTTTCCAGCCTCATTGAGCTTCGTAAGGTTCCTTGAGCATCTCAGATCCTTGCACATGCAGCTTTTTTTCTTCCCCCTCCATCTCCTCTTCGTTCTCCTCTCTCTTCCCCACTCTTGTTCTCCCTTTTCTCCCCTTCCCACTTCCTCTTTCTTCTTCTCTCCCCCATTCCTCCTCCCCCTTCCGTTCATTGTCCTGTTTTTCTCTTCCTCCTTCATTCTTTTTCATCCTTCTTTGCCTCCTCTCTGAAAAGAGCAAGTTCCTCACCATCTTTCAGGTGTCACTTAATTTTGTGTCCCCAGGAACCTCCTCCTCACCGACAATGTTAACTATATTGGTCTTCCCACATACAGACCTATACACAGTCATAGTTCTCTGGCACAGAAAATGGCCCCCAGATTCAAAATAACTCCTTAAAAACCTAATTGCTATTATCTTCATTGTTGTTGTTTTAATTACTGCTTTGGTGTCCACCTAAAAACTTACTGTTGTTTCCAAGACAGCACAGACTGTGATTCATTCACCAAGCACCAGCACCATTCACGACATAAGTTCCTAAAATCATGATGCTTGCTAGGTAAATGCTGATGATCCAGTGAAGAACACAGCCAGGTTGAATTTTGGGGTATTGGGCAGAACCTCCTGGAGTAACTCCAAAGAACAGGCACCATCCAGTTTCTTAAACTAGGTCTTTTAGGGGGTTAGTGGAATGAACTTAGGTGGGGTGAGGCTGGTGGGGAGGGAAGAGTTGGGAGGAACTGAAAGAGAATGGCTGAGTATCTGGCTATAGCAATGGACACTGTGACCAAGCAGATAGGGGAGGTGTGCTGCGTCCTAGCAGTGTAGGCATGACTCACACGCTTAGGCAGGGAAGGAACAGGATCTAAGAACAGGCTCTGATTGGGGCAGCTGGATGGGTGGTGGGAGTGGTACAGGTGTCAGACCTATCGATGTTATGGTAAGATATTATCATCACTAGTACTTCTCTTTCAGCCAAGGGTAATGTGATATATTTTTAAATAAAGCATTGTATTTGAAAGATCTGTGAAATATTTTGTAAACTAAGACTTCTTAGTAACAAATAAAAAAATTAAAGACACCCTGAGATATCATGAGACTAGGATGAAGAATTATCACTTAAATTGATTTGACAAAAATGGCATAAGAAAATGGTGCTTAAAAGATGTGTAACAGCTATCAAAGTACCAAAGATAAGAACTTTCTTCACCACTAACATCTTTCATGATAAGGTAAATGCTGCCCCAGAAATTTTAGAACATATTTCACTAAGAATAACCCCTCACCTGCATATTCTATGTGGAATACTCAGTTATGACAGTGTTCAAGATCAAAAACATGTGGGCTGTCTGATGTTGACTTAGATTCCCGCAGCAGTAGAAGAGATTTCAGCACTGTAAGTAATTAAAGTTATTTTATGCCACATCTAAGTTTCTAAAGGAGGCTGAGGTGATCTGTGCCACATGTAACACTGTTAGTCCAAAACCTTTATTTTTAAAAAAATATCTAAGATTTCTTTTTGGCTCATCCTTACCTGATCATTGTGTGTGTCTTCAGTCATGGAGGCAAAGATAATATTTCCACAACATCCATGATTGCCAGTCCTTAAGACATTCGGACCCAGGCATTATCCAATGCATTTCTTTTTTCCGTCTTTCTTTTCCTTTTCTGTGTGTCTAGAAGAAGGCTCTCTGGAGGGAAGGTACCACCTGTGAAATTTACAGTTGTAAATTCGTAATACAGTTGAAATTTGTAGTTGTGATTCAACCACTGGCCAAACGTTGCAATTGCTATGGGTAAAGGGACTTTGCTCAAGGGCAGAAGTGGGGACAATTTTGAAGTGACAGGCATGCACCCATGTCCACTGTGCATGGTAGAAGCTGCACCTGTAACCAATTGACTTAATTATCTTTCATCGCTGTAAAAAAAAAGCAAGAAACATGTTTCTCACCCTTTTCTGTTAAAGAGACTGTTTTGTCCTCTACATGAGAAAGGGGCTGAAAGTAAAGGAAGGTAACGTAGTGAATATTTTCAGGGTTTTGTTTTTTTGGTGTTTTGTTTTCATTTTCATTTTTGTGTTTGCTTTTGCCTAGCCATGACTGTCAATCAAACCTACAGTAAATGGTAAATTCAAGTCTACAACGCCACCATGGCCAACACTAATAAAAACTAACCTCACTGGCTAAAGAATGAAGTGTGTGTTGACACCTTTGCAAGGGCTTAAAAGAGAAACAGAAAGTAAAAGGAAAGCCCCAGCGTTTGCATTTCCTTTTTGTGCCATAGCCAGCTAAGAGCTTTTATTTTTTGTTTTAATAGACAGTGTCACCTGATTTGAGTCTGGGGAAGGTCAGCGTTTAGGTGTGTGGGGTAATCCTGTCCAAACAGCTTGGTTACCTCTGTTGTCTGAAGCAACAGATTTTGGAAACAGCAAGTGAGCTTTTGGTTAAATATCAGAAACTATTCTTTTTCATAAGACATCGCAGCCACTGCTAAAACTTTGCAGCAAAGCCAATATGCAAATTGTAGCTGGTGATTTCTGTTAAGAGCTTTGGTTTGGGAGGTTTCACAGCTTCATCTCCAAAGCCCTGATTCAAAACCACAATGTTCAGCAAGTCAGTGAGATTTCATGCTTTCATCTGAAACCTAAACCAACAAACGCATATCCTGATGCAATTCAGGGTCTTAGAGTCTTCACTAAAGAACCAAATGAAACCATGGAACTCAATCTGAAAGCCCTGCTTCTACCCTGAGGAACACAAATTCCACTTAAAGGGTCAATAAAAAGATTAGAGATGAAGAAATGCTTGCTGGAACAGCACATTAGTTGCTACATTTAAGCCCCACCACAGTATTTGAATGTGACTGAGGTTTCAGAGGAAAACCTACATGGTATGAAATGTAACAATTACTGGTCTATTAATATGGGATAGTTTTGGTTGTCAAGTACTGTTTTAAAGAGGGGGATGGGACTTCTTATTGCAAAGGTAGGGGGCAATTCTTTCTTTCAACTAGAAAAAAATAAGAAATTTGCTGTGCACTGTCTTATATTGTTTCAGTTTAGAAACTTTCTGATATGCTCAAAAACAAAAGCTGGAGAAACAAGCCATGTGAGAGTCTTGCTCCTACCATTTCAAGCGTGGAAGTCCAAAGAGACTTTCTTAAATCTTAGGATTAGTGAGTGCACCAACTCCTGTTCTTGGATTAGTGAGAGACAGAAAAATAAAATGTAAGAAAGTAAAACAGAAAAAATATTTTTTTATTTTCTTTTATTAGTACACGTTTGCAGTACATAGTGGTTACTTTCGTTGTGGGGAGCTGGTACAAGTACATAACACCCCTTAATTCTTTTTCATACCTTTCCCCTCTCTTACCCTCCCCTCCTCCTCCCTCAATCTCTTGGTCCCTTTCTCATTTGCAAAAGTTCTATCTCTGTCTCCAATTTAAAAAACAGAAAATAATTATAAAAATATTTTGGTATAACGACCCTCAGGCCTCAGAGCTGAGGAAAGAAGGCGAGTGCAAACCCTGGCACCTGCACACCAGCCCCAGGACACAGGAGAAAGCTGGAGTCTGCTCCCCTCCGCCAGGTGAGCTACTCCAAGCAGCCACTGCGCCAGGTCGCCCACCCTCCTCCTCCACTGGCCCAGTTTCCGCAGTGTTCTCTGCACACCTGGGTGCCTGTCGTTAGTGGATAATTCATCCCCCAGTGCAACAGTTAGTTAATCTTTACACCTTTTTTAAGAGCCTCAGGTGTGAGCTGCAGAGCCCTGTGGAGCATCTCTAACTCTGCGGAGGGGGCTGAAGCTACGTCCCAGCGCTGGTCCCAGTGCAGAATCTCTGTTCCCACGTGCTAATTGGCCCCAGTGCCCCCATCACAGTCAAGCTAGCAGGGGGGCTGGGCACAAGGCCCCTCCCAAGGAGCCCTCCCTTGAAACGAAAGTGCACCAAGCGTGCGCGGGGAGAGGAGCCAGCTTGTAAGGTCGACATATTCCCCTGCACCTAGCACAGATGAGACCTTTGCTAGAGAAATGGCTAATTCCTCAGACGCCCCAAATCACAGCTATGCCCAAGGAAGATGAACAGCTTGAGAGAGAGAAAGAGAAAGGGGGCAGGGTGTTGATCAGGAAGGATTTGTGCAGACCCTGGGGTGAGGGGATTGGGTTCTAACCAGGGAAGGTAATTCTGCAAAATTGGAGCACACAGGCACTGTGTCTGTAGGCAACTCTGACAAAGGGCACAGTCTCGGAAATTGAATAGAGATCTGTCCCCTGTCTCTCAGCCTACTGACCCACTTTCCTTGGGCTACATCTCCCCCACATCTATGGTGCCCCCCACCCTCTTGAATCTAACAGTTAGCCAAGAGGGAGGAAAGATTAAGCCTAAGGAACCTAATGTAGGTGCAATAAGTAACACAGACCTGTTTGACAGTTTTTAAACAGACAGAAATCTCTCCACCAAAAAAGATACTTTCAGAGCCACCCTTTGCCTGCATTGTGCAGGTACAAAACACCCAAAGATATCTCTGCCACTCCCCACTCCCACCACAGGATTGAAAGTGTACATGTAGTCACTTATTTTGTTCAAAGCATTAAAAATATCTGCACCTAAAAACCTGTTGGTGTGCTATTCTGGAAAGAGAAGCCTTTGATCCATTCTTAGGTGTTAAAGCTGTGGCATGAAGTATTTTCTCAAAGATCTTCCAGTTAGTCGGATGAAGCAAAAGCTCAGTAAGTTAAGCACATATTTAAAAAAAAAAAAATGTTCTGGAGCCTGAGGTCCCACAAAGCTCAAGTGACAACAGAATGAAGAAGTACAGATACATGCACACACAAATTTCAGACACACAAGTTTGCCAAGATTGGCCTTGGTTAGTTTCCAGAATCATATTGTGACTACTAATAATTTTGGTACAGTGGACTCAACTTATGAACTCAATTCATTTGTGAGGGCTGGTTGTAACTCAAGTTGATCATTGAAGGCTCAGGCTTCTCTACACAGTCTTCCAAGTCTCTCTCCTGTAAACAGGCAGATGTCAGCAACCTTAGAGAGACACTGGCCCGGGATTCCTCAATTAAACCCATACAGAAAAGGGTGTTGTAATGTTCCTTCCAGAATTCTTTAAGGGTTAAATCTGTATCCGAGACCATCTGGAAGCACCAGAAGCTGCACTGGAGTTGTAACTCAAGGCTGGTCATAAGTTAAAACTAAAATTCCAGTCATAACTCAATTTATCAGTATGTCATGCTGGTTATAACTCGTAGATTCACTGTACATGCACTGAAGTGGCTATAAAGAAACATGTGACATGATCATTGGCCTGGTTACTTCTGCCCTGCATGTGCCCTGGACCAGTAAACTTCAGTGATATAATCATCATAAGCTTTGCATGAAGTGTATTTAGTTTCAAATCCTAATTTTCACACTTGCTGAAAGGACTGCCTGGCTTCAAGTTAGGCCTCTTCCTCTTGAACCTGCATGACCTTGGACAGATTATCTTCCTCCCTGTCCTCTGTCTACTCATCTTTGAGGTACAAAGTAACATCAGACAATCCATGAAAGTTCTAGCACAGTGCTGGGCACCGTGGCACAGTACATGTGCCATAAAAGGTGATTATGACTACTTCAATTAACTGTTAGACATTGTTGACCAATTGTCCTGCTTTGAGCCTCAGAAACATGGAGTGATCTTTAACATGGAGATGAGCATATCTGCTTCTCCAAGAGGGCTCTACAAGTTGGAGGAAATATAGTAACATAAAAAGTACTCGACAAATGGTATCAGCAATGTTGAAGATGAGGAGGAGGAGGATTTTAATGTTAATGATGTTCAGGCTAAGCCTGAAATCTCACTGGTATCAGCCCTAACCAACCTGTTTGCAGAGGTGGCCCTCTGTCCGTCCCAGAGAGTGAATGTTTTTGTTTTAGTCTCATTAGATTGCTTCTCTTTTGCCAAGGGACAAAGATCAAGTGACCTAGTTTTAAATTACACAGATAAAACCAAAATTCCAAGACTGAGATATTTAACTGTTCTCTTTCTCTTCTCCATAAACTCTAATGTAAGGAACTGATTCATCTCCTCACACTGTTCACTTACAGCTGTTGCTAGAAAGTTATCGTGTAAATGGCCTCGCTCCTCAATCTATATTACTCTCTTATTGTGACAGTGAGATGGAATTAAGTGCTACCCGGTACTGATTTTGTATTGGAGACTTTCTATACTCCTCCCTATATTACTCTCCTTTAGCAATAACTTTATAAGTGAATCATTTTACAGTTTGAGAAGTTTGAAGAAAGTCGTGTGCATCTTGATAGGGGAGGAGCTAGACTTCAAAGGGCACTGAGTCTCTCCCTTTTGCATTAATAGGCAATACCTGGCTTCTTTAAATTTCATAACTCGAATTAAAACATCATAATTCTCTATAAGATTCATTACCTTTAATAATCAAAGAACAAGTTTCAGCTTGGCAAATGGATAGCACAGAGCTGAGCCAGTCATTACCATCCCTTCTTCTATGGATTCATCTAATAAAGATGAAAAGCTTCCAAGATAAAAGGAAAAATAAACATTAGTACTCAAAGTAAACAACAGATTAAGTAAATACTAAAATTCAATTTGGAAATATAAGGTTCACTTGTTGTTTTATTTTTTGTCACATTCCAAAAGATATTTGTTACATGTTCCAAAGGGCAGAGTCAATGTATTTTTTGCCCCCTGAAGGCATACCAAACATGTATGAAGATTTCAAAACCAGCGCAGCAGGCTTTCCAACAAATGGAAAGTGAAGTTTCACATTTCATTTCAGATGCCTGTTTCTAAATCATTGATTTTTGTAGAAATGTCACACTGTACTGAAAAGAAGTCTCTCTTTCTCAATAAGCATACAGCCAACTTTCCAGAAAATGCCAGTACTTTGAGTTAAGACAGAAAGCTTCAGAAAAGCTCATGAAAATTAAGTCACCCTCCCATCTTATGCACATGATAGCCAGCAATTTCAATTACACACCAGCCTTCATCTTTGCTCTTCAGGGAGAATTTTAAGCCTAAAACAAGCAGTGAATTGGCCTTGCCCTGCTGAAAACTTGTGGGAAGAACCGTAGGAATCAACCACTTACTCTTTAGTTTCAATACACTGAGGAAAAAAGGTTAGAGTTATTGCTTGAAGTAATAAGGCCAAAGCTGTAAGGGGTAAAAAATACCTGCAGGTTTGTACCTGTAGTTTTATTTTTCATGATACTTTAACCTTCAGGCCAAATCTTCAAAGACTAAACCCAGCACTCTAAAAATAGAACAGATGTTCAAGTTCAGTGGCCCCACAAAAGCTATGTGTCTTTAACCTAATTTTTGGCCATTGAAAGAAGAAAGGGGTCCTGGGATTTAGCTCAGTCATACCGCACCTGCCTCACAAGCACAAGGTCCTGAAGTCGATACGCAGTACGATAAAAAAAAAAAAAAAAAAAAGATGATGGCTGGGGTTTACTTTTAAATTGTTAAGCAAAAAAGGAAAAGACAAATAGAGGAAATAAAATAAGGGGCTCAAGGTAACCACTGAAGCTGAATAAAGGGTATATGAGCATTCATTATTACTATTTTTACTATTAATACCTTTGAGTCTATTGGGAATTTCTGCAGTGAAATATTTAATGGAGTTCCTCTTACTCAAAACGATGGTTGGGAACCACTATATCAGAAAGTAGAGCAGTGACTCTGATATTTTTCTGATGGAGGAAGAAAGAAGCATCTTCACCAACCAGTGCTTAAACAGTTCCAAGCTCAAGCATCAGAGGAATGATGTTCAATGTTCTTTGGTTAAGGAAACCAGCTCTCTTGAGATGCATACTGGCAGATTATGACTCTGTCCCCTGAAGGTTAAGCTCATTGTTCTAATGGTTGACCTAATAGCATTTGTAGAAAAAGAATAAGGGCTTGTTAATTATGGCTAACTGTAGACAAAGCTTGATGTAGAAGTAAGGCGGGTCTTAATGGTAGAAAAGTCCTCATAATAAATACCTTCAAGTTCTAGAGGCATCATATTGGAAGCAATTTTTGGGTGCAAAGGAGAAAGGGACCTTTCTCTCAGAGGGATCAGCAATGGTTTCATAAAGACAATGACTTTTTAGCACTTTGCCATGCACTGATATACCTATCCACAGTACTTTCTATATTGTAGGTTTTCAGCAAATATATAGTGAGTCTTATTGAGCACTCTTGCCACTTTTTCTTCAAAAACTGCCTATTAACTCTGGATGCAAAATGAAATCCAAATTCTTCAGTCAGTCATTCAGGGCTACTCACATTCAGATCTAGCCTTCTCAATAACATTTCCAGTCTTCTGCAATCCTATCTCAGCCTCCAAGCCCAACCCCAGAAAACCTGCCCCTCCAAAGTTCCTTCTATCCTGATCATTTAAGAAGTCTTTGGTGCAGCTGTGTTCATCCCAACACCTGCAAAAGGGAGAGGAGAAGAGATGGATGCAGGAAATTGAAGTGAGAACAGAGACCACCATTTACAGCTACAGGAGAAGCTAGCAAGAGAACCTGATCCAAAAAGAAGTAAATTGCCCATTGTTAGAAAAATGTTTTCCATTATTGTTTCTCTGCACCCAGATAAATATCCTCTATTATTATATTATATACTTATATATCCTTTATTATTCCTGTCTTGCTGAGAGGAAAGTTTTCTTCAGTGTCTGTTAATCAGGTGTTTTCAAGCTTTTACATGCTTTTATGCCCTCCAGATCTAAATTACTGCCTTGGTTTGCATTTCTTCAAAATCAAATGCCAATGCAAGAATTCAAGTACAAAGAGTAGGGGCCAGGGATTTAGCTCAGTGGCTCTGGTGCCTGCCTTGCAAGTGCAAGGGCCTGAGTTCAATCCCCGGTTAAAAAAAAAAGAAGAAGAAGTATTTGGGAAAGTGCCCATGAACTTGTAGGGGAAGGGCATAGTGAGGCACAGAAGGTAGATGCCATTAAGAAGTGTTGGGAAGCAAGTGACACCTGTGAGCATTTGGACTTAATCCCACTGGGGCACTCAGAGATAGCTGTGAAAATTGTGCTGAGAGTGATCCTCCCAGCTCCTGTCATTATTGGCTGAGAGCCTAAGGGGTGGGTCATATTAATTCTCTAACCCATTGGTGGTGAACCTACAGCACAGGTTCCAGAGTGGGCTGTTTGTATGACTGAAAGCTCTAAAAGATTTTGTGTCATTGCTCTAGCCAAACTATCCTCCTTCCTATGCATGACCTAGCAGCTCTTATAGCTAAAAAAAAAATAAACTTTAGGCAGTGAGTTGGAAGTGTAGGGGTTGGAAGCTAAGCCATGAGCCAATATGCCTAGAAGCTATAAGTGCTGTAGGGCTATAAGCAGTTTACTCTAATGCACACCCCCAGGTTTATACATATATGTACTCTATATAAAGTTGTAAGGCCATGTTTATTAAAACTCCACAGATGGGTAAAAGTACTACAGTGAGATCATCTTAATATTTGATGAAGTGTATCTTTGCCTATTGTTTTTCGATAGCAGGAGACAAGAAACTAAGGGCCATAGTCCCAATCTGGCCCTCTGACTATTTTGCTAAATAAAGTTTTATTGGAACACAGCCATGACCATTTGTTTACTGTGCTGCTTGCATATTACATCATCAAAGTAGAACAGTTGTGACAGAAACCATATGACTACAAAGCCAAAGATGTTTACTACCTATTTATATAAAGACCTTCCTGTATGCGGCCCTTTTTCCCCACTTGGACCCATCATGCAAGATTAAGTTCAAAATCCACATCCTTTAATTCCCTTGGTTGAATCCTCCTTCCTCTAAATGAAATGATTTCTAAATCAATGTGTCCCTCTTGCTTTTCGACTCCTCAATTTCTTTCTCTATTACTTTGTAAATATTCACTTTCATACTACCACCACCACAAGAACTGAGCTGCATTTGTATTATATCCCTAAATTCTACACTTTCCTTAAGAATATATTTTCATACAATGGATTCACTTGGAAAATTTATCTCAATGATCACTGACCCACCCCTTGTTGGGTTCCAGGAAGTTGTCAAGATCCAGCATCAGCCCCCGACTAGGCAGGTCTCCTCTTGGCTAGTCCAGGGTTTGTGGTATACACAGGTGTAACCAAGTCATTTGACCCCGCAATGGGTGTGCCACATTTAACCAGCAGGCATGTGTGGAAGAGCAATTCAAGGGTCTGACTTTCATTTGTACATCCTCTTATCAGACAGAACCTTGATCTCTGTCTACAACTCTGAAAATTCTCCTCCACCTACTAACTCACTCCACCCAAGATCAAACCTCAAAAGTCTCTCACAGTTATAGCTCTGTGACCCTTTATCTTTCAAAACCACCTTAGGTGTCGGTAATAAATCTGTCACCTTCTGAAGAAGTAAAAACATCGCTAGCAAAAATGGCTTTTCATTATTTCTGCCTATTATAAGCAGAAGTGTTCAGATGGCACCTTTCAGAGCTGCTGAAATAGTAAACAATAACAGAACATCTTTACTGCCTGATAACTAGGAGCAAGTTACCTTCATCAAAATAAATCTCAGCAGATTTCAACACCCTTGGAAAGAGCAGAAGAGAATAAAAGAGAAAAACAAATTTTAGTGGACTGATATTTTATTTATATCCTTTATTTATGTCCTGTTTTACAAAAATAGGCATCTCTCAATCTGAATGCAAGCAAAGCCTGCATCAATTAATGGAATTCGTTACCTGCTTAGCAACTTTTTAAATATAATCCAGAAAAAATTAAGCCAAACTATAGATGATTAAAAACTCCACCACAAATTCTTTATCAGTCTTATGTTTTTTCAAGGCCCATATAAAGAACCAAGTAATGAGGAATTTGTATAAACTATCCAGATTTTAATGAATTCTGAGCAGTATTTCTCCTCTTCAAGAAAGGGATCAATTTTCAAGACTTACAAAAATAGCTTTGTAAGAATCTTAACTTGAAAAAGTTGACAACAATCTATTTCAAATGTATTCAAAGTGATGCTTGTATTCTCTAGACATCTTAAAAACACTTTACACTTGTTTGGTATTTTTAAAATAACTCATTGGCAGAATGCTATGGGGAATAAAAGTTGGGAAGGTGATCTAGCTTGATGTATAGGTAAAAAAATAATAAGAAAGTGCATATGGGTGAGATAAGCAACAACATCTACATTTTTCAAATAAGGATGACATAGCCCTGAGAATGTTAAGTAACTTTCCCAAACTCTGGAGCAGAGAAAAACCCAAATGTCTTCCTCATTCTTGGTTAAAAGTCTCCTCCAGCACTGGGCTGACATCTGCATCCAACAATGTGAATTTCTTTTCATTATACCCTGTATACATTAAATAAATTCTAATTAAAGGGGGAAATAGTCATGAACCTTGCGGGTATCACAAAGGCTACAACATGAACTGAGTGGCACTGATATAAAAAGTACTCTGCTTTTCAACAGCTTTTCCCACACACTTGTTGGACATCTGGAAAGGGACAGCATGTGAGAACAACAGAGGAGAACTGCAGAGTTTGAGTTTCACACTACAGGGCTCTGGCTCCTCACCCGTGTTGTTTTTTACAGGATGTTCTTGAGAACCCCCAATGAGGACAAGGTCTGTAATCACTTAAGTACTCACCAATAATCCTGCTTAATTTGGAGCAAAAGGTTTATAGAAAAATGTCATAAACTCAAAATGCACTTAAAAGCATTCCCTCAAGAGCCATTACATAAACAATGTGGACAATTCATATGCTAATATTTTAAGACCAATGTGGACAGATCAATCCATCATATGAGAAAAAGTACAATATTCCAATGGGAATTAATTGCTCTCGCTCTCCCTCCCTCTTTCTCTCTCTTTCTCTCTCTTCCTCTCTCTTCCTCTCCCTCTTCCCTTCCCTCTCTTCCCATTTCTCCCCCTCAGAAAAAAATTATGTGTGGGATTGAAAACAAAAAAAGCTATCTATGCTTTAATAAGGATTGGCAGAACCTACTGTTACTCACTTAGCCACAAATAGTAGGCCCTGAGAAAATGATCCATTCAAACAATACTCTCTTAAAATTATATTTGACTATTACATACCCAATGTGGTTCACGATGAATTTAATTTTCATCTAAATTTAAAATACAGGAGTCATCAAAAGCCATTATTTGATTTGGAGTTGAATGAAGCAAATCATTTAAAAGTACAGTTTAATTTTTAAAGTCACAGCATAACTGAGGGAGGTTAGTCTGTCTATTTCTACTTTAGAAATACACAAGAGCAGCCTGGGATGTTTAAATGTAAAGTGCTGTATTACAAAAAGGAGGAAAATTAAGTAGTCGGATGTATTTGCCACATTAAGGTAAAATGAACACTACTGTGATTAGAGCAGTTTGAGAAAAATGGATGTAAAATACTTTCCGTTTAAATTGTAGCAACAGCTATAATTAAAAGAGCACTTTGCTATTCATGCTGAAGAACAGGAAGATGATTTTCTTATGTAGTTTGACTTTTTTGCTTTTTATAAAACATAAGCCAGGAGCTTAAGAGTAGGCAAGTCACACAACCCAGCTTGGGCCCATCTAGTCCCGGTAGTTCTGAGAGATGGGGCAGTAGTGCTCAGTTCTTGAAAAGAGCACAGGAAATAAAGTCTCAGGAAATCTAGTCACACTTCCTGTATAGCACAAAAGAACCAGACGCAGAATGAATACGTTGGTTAAATTCAGTTTACTCACCAGGTGTGGCAGTGTACACTGTAATTTTAGTGCTGAGGAGGCTGAGGCAGGATTACAGCAAGTTCAAGGCCAGCCTGGGCTACACAGCAACACCGTGTCTCAAAAAAAAAAAAAAAGAAAAGCTCACTGAGACATGGAACCAACTGCTCTATTTTTAGCTGAAAATGGCTGTGTTGGCTTCCTCAAGGTGGAGAAATAATAACCCACTAATACTGAGTAAAGAAAAAAAAGTCTTTCCTTTTTAAAATTCTCATTCATTTTTAAAACAAATATAATAGCTATTTTTGCAAAATATCAAACTAAATCAACTGAGACTAAAAGTCAAATCGATCCTGTAGCCCTACTCAGAGCAGGTTGCATTCTCACAGAGGTGCCCATCAGTTTCCTCACATTTAAGAGCAAAATCACATCAGGTATGCTCTCTTGCCTAACACATACTTTCCAGCACTTTTCCTGCCCAACAGCCTCCAGGATACATATTTGTAGCCTCCAGAACTTCCAGGGAAGGTTGCAGATCAGGAGCAAATACGTGAGAGGAAACAATGAATCTAGCCTTTCTTCTGAGCTAGAAATTAGCCTCCTTTGCGTTCTTGTGAAAGAGTGCGTTTACCCTATGTGCCACAGCATCCACCAGTAGAGAAAATGGGAGAGGGACTTTTATCGCATCCTAGAGTTAGGTCTATATAGTATTTCCAAATTTGTCTGATAATGCACATTTCCTGAGCAAATATTTAACACAGAAAACCAGGAACTGTCTCGGAAACTTCTCTTTCTATAGCTTGGATTGGACCAAAGGATTAGTATTTTTACCAAGGCCCCCCTGTAACCAGGTAGTCCCGTAAGTTCTATCTTATGCAATAGGGCAAATTCAGGATAGATTAGTCCTGAAGAAAAACAAGAGGAAAGGGGTTGGACTAAATGACTCAGGAGATAAGACACACATTACAAAGTACTAGATAAGAGATAAGCAGAATTCTGCTTTTTAGTTCTGGATAGACCAAGGCACAAGGGGTGACCAAATCCTCCAAAATTAGAAGTCCAGATAATTAAAAGTATGTCCTCTTTTGTGATAAATCTAAAAAGAGGAGGTTGTTCAGGTTACAAGACCAACAAAGAAGGAGGAAATGAAGGCAAAGGGTCCAAACATAATTCTGGGAATTTGTGTATTGACAAAAGTTCTGAAAATCTCATGTGGCAGGAGTATAGGAGAGAGAAATACAACTTTTTTTGCTGTTTATTATGATGTGAAGGGGATTTGAATCTCCAGGAATCAACCAGCCTTCTTGGCCATCCTGGGCTTCTCAGGAGGATGAACCTACCATGGCAAGCTGTGAGTATACGGCCTGACCATTTCTGTGAGCCAGCCACAACAAAATGGCATTTCTGAGGAACCTGAGACATTTTCATTCCAACAGATGTCAAGTGTCTATGGTTCCTACAGTGAAATCCACAACCGGGAGTTTTCACCTAAACATTTCCTAAATAAAGGTCTCTCTTTCCCTTGTTATTTATGTAGGTGACTTCACACAACTCTTTCAAGTCTGAGGTTTTAGGACATAATTTGTATAGTGATATCTGTTCATTTTAGCAGTTGCCACTACAAGAAAATATTTCAGGTGTATTTATACTGAATGATCACATGGTATGGCACCGTCAAATTGATATGTGAAGTTCCCAGAATAGTGAGCAATTAATACTGAATGTACTACAGATCACTGGGCTCAGGCTGAAGATGAAATATCTCTTTCACATACTGCGCTAGACGTAGAAGAGAAATGAGTGGGTCCAAGATACGGCAGTGTCACTTTGCTGCTGCCTAGAGGTGGTGCAGTCAAGCACCGTCACGCCCAGGAGACCGGGAAGACAAACAACTTCTCCCCTGATCGGGGAAGTGTTTGGGCAATGACATGCAGGCATCCCCTGCATCTCAGATGCGACCTTTGGATCCCAGAATCCAAGCTGTCATAGAGTTCCACTTCAGAGAAAAGATATCTTGCTTTTGTTGGAGTCCTGTTAGAGCTCATTAAAGGTTCACTTATCATATGGTTTTTGAATTTTTAAAATAAGTCTTTTCATGTCTATCTAGAAATACGCCTCTTTCAGTGTCTATTCTATCTATACCATTGCCCAGGACCAGCAGTATTACAAACAGATAAAAAATGATCCTTTTATTTCAATAACTGTTGCTCAAAATGATCATATGCAACCTGAAATTTAATCACTACTGGCTTATGACCTTAGTTCATATAATGGTGACTTAATAAATTATTTGAAGGAAAAAGATACTTACTTCCCAAGAGTTTAACTTATCCCCATAAAGTAACCTCTTCCTTTTAATGGTCTGATTAGATATTTGCAGTTAAGTATAACGAGTAATCAAAGAACTATCTTCTCTCAGTGATAAGACATAATTATTGCAAACTCCAAAACTTAAAAATAAAATGTATTAAACTAATAAGATTCAGCTATATCGTAAAATATTTATAATTACACTATTCATATGAGTTGTCATCTTGAAAAAGAAATAATTTATCTGTATATGAAACAGATTTATTTATAGAACAAACATGTTAAAATTGAGAAAACAGCTATAATAAATATTGATATAGTCATATTACTTTTTGTACATTTTCTATCATTAAGAAAACATCATTTTAACATGACTGCTTAATCATTTCACCCTAACTGAGATATAGTAAATATGATAAGCATTTCTAAAAAGTTATACATTTAAAAGAATATTATAATTTCTTTATATGCCACTTAAATGTCTATATATTTTAACTTCCGTGAGATATTACATGCTCGTTGAAGAAATATTTTTTAAAAAGAACAGAAAAGAAAATAAGACTCTCTCATAATCTCCATTCAGATAACTATTATTATTTTAATTAATTTTATTGGCATACTGTAAATATATATAATGATCACATTCATTAAAGAAAGTTTGTACCTGTATGTAGCATATCTTGATTACCCTTTTTCTCTCAATCCCCTCCCCTCCCTACAATGCCCCTCCTTATTTACAGAAGCTTTGTTTCCATTTTTTCCTTCTTTTCTTGTTTTTTCCCTTCCTTCTTTTCCTCCTCCCCCCTTCCGTTTCCCTTTCCTTTTGAACAATTTCTTCCTATTTCACATTCTCTATTATACATTTTGGTTCTTATTTACCCTTTTAATTTATCACACCAGAGATACAATGCAATATTTACATGTGTGTCTGATTTATTTCACTTAAGAGTACAGTCTCTAGGTGCATCCATTTAACTCTAAATGTCTCAAGTTTATCTTTCTTTATGGCTGAGTAGTACTCCATTGTATTTAAAGTACACACACACACACACACACATCTTTTTTATCCATTCATCAGTTGATGGGCATTTGGCTTGTCTCCAAGATTTAGCTATTACATAATGTGTCTCTATAAACGTGAGTGTGCATATACCATTGTGGTGTGATGCTTTTAATTTTTTCGGGATCATACCCAGAAGCAGAATACCTGGGTCAAATGGGACTGCTAACCCTGACTTATTAAGGAATTTCCACAGTGGTTGCACCAGTCTGCCCTCCCACCAACAGTAAAGCTGCGTTCCTTTTTCCTCACAGCCCAGTCAGCATTTGTTGTTGGTTGAGTTCTTGATGTTAGCCATTCTTTCTGGGGTGAGATGGAATCTCAGCATTGTTTTAATTTACATCTTTCAGATGACCAGTAATATTGAACATTTTTTCATTATTTATTTGGCATTTGTATTTCTTCATCTGAGAAGTGTCTATTTCTTTGATTATTTTTTTGTTTTGTGTTTTGTTTTGTTTTGTTTTGTTTGTTTTTGTTTTTTGGTACTGGGGATCCAACTTGGGTCCTTGCTCTTGAGAGACAGGCACCGGAACCACTGAGCTAAATCTCTGGCCCCATATCTGTTTATTTCAGATGCCCATTTTTGGATTGGGTCTTTAAAATTGGGGGATCTGATTTTTTCATTTCTTTCTATGTTCTAGATATCAGTTTTATCTGAGGGACTGCTGGCTAAAATGTTTTCCCCACTCTGTGGGTAGACTCTTTACCCTGTTGGTGATTTCTTCTATGGTGCAAAAACTTTTTAGTGGGATGAGATCGCAGTTGTTGATTCTTTGTATTACTTCCCATGCAATCTGGCTTTAGTTCATGAAGTCTTTGACTACCCCTATGAACTCAAGAGTTGTACCCACTCACTTTTCCAGCAGATTTGGTATTTCTGTTTTAATATTTAGCTCTTTTATCCATTTTTATTTTAGCTTAGTGCATGGTGAGAGACATGGTTCTTCTTTTAGTCTTCAGGGTGTAGAAAGCCAGTTTTTCCAGCACCACTTATTAAAGAGGCTAAAAGATAACTACTATTAACATTGTAGATCTAGATAACCCACAAGTTTGAATAGGAAAAAAGATACATTATTTATATTCCCACCAAAATTTTGTAGCTCCTTTAAAAACAAACCACAGTAGTATGAGCAAAGAGGATGTCTTGACAAAAATGAAGACTTAAAGAAAAAATAAAATTTCTACAACTGAAAAATATGATGCATGAAATAAAAAAATTCATTGGATACACTTTTTTTGGTATCAGGGATTGAACTCAGGACCTTGTACTTGCAAAGCAGGCACAGTGCCACTAAGCTAAACCCCCAGCCCCCCATTGGATATACTTAACAGAAGATTGAACACTGAAGAAGAAAAAAATCAATTAATTTAAAGCTAGGTCAAACAGAAATTACAAACCACAGTAATATTACCAATGCCTGGGACTATATCATCAATAAAATCATGTTTTATACTACATTAGAGTTGGCTGTGGATAAGCTTAGCATATTATTTATAGTCCCCAGTATAACTACAAAAATTTATTAGACTTTTCGTTCAATGATGTATTAATAGTATCTGTCTATAGATACCTGATATATCACATATGACATACCTAGCCCATTATCAGTTCAGCTGCACCTAGTAGTGCTTTTGTGTATTAGTCTGAGTTCTCCAAAGAAACAGAACCCACAGCATATTATTATAATTATATATAAATATATAATATATGTGGAGTTTATTATGAGGAATTGGCTCATACAACTATGAAGATTACAGAGTCCCACAATCTTCAGTCTGCAAGCTGCATGAGATAAGGGAAAAATCATGTAAATTTCACACCAAGCCTGGTTTTCTGCCTGGAAACACTTTCTGATGTGTAGCATTGAAAAGTGAAGCCAAAACAAGAATTAGTGCTTCCACTGGTCAAAATAAACAATATTAGTATATGAGATTATAAGGCAACTGAAACTTTTAGGCCAAGAGGTATTATATAATGAATGATCCCAAGAAATAAATATACATGGAGACATGAGGAGTCTTTAAATAAAAACTAAGCTTTGCATCCTCACATAAGATTCTAAGAAGTTTAGAATAAAAGAGCTGCTGGGTACTGACTGTGAGGTTTCACCATGAAAGAAGATAGAATACTAACCAGGCAAAGTAGGATGCCATGTGAGCATCCTGGGCTTTCTTTAAGACCTGAGAATATTCTCACTTCAATAGTGGTGCTACGACGAATTAAACTGAGTCACTTAAATTAACTGCATACAAAAAAATTCTTTAAAAGTAAAAAACATCATCCAACAACAATTTAACACCTATGATATCCAGCAAATGATTTTAAAACACTAGGCATATAAAAACAAATGTGATCCATAATCCAGAGTGAAAAAAAAATCAATCTATATTGCCCTGATATGACACTATTAGAATTAGCAATTTTTAAATGATTCTTATAAATATATTCAAAAGATATAAAGGAAAACACAAAGCAATTATAGAAATGATGAGGAATATCACTTGAGAAATCAAACTATTTTAAAGGACCCACTGAGATTTCTAGAAGTGAAATATCTGAAATAATATATTCATTTTATAATTTAAAGGCAGACTGGGCATTGCAGAAGAGATTAGTCCACTTCAATACATACAAGAAGAAACTAAAGCAACTGAATTACAGAGAGAAAAAGACAAAATAAAAAGTAAAGAGATTCCATGAAATGTGGAACAATATCAAGCAGTCTCATCTATGTCCAATTAGAATGTAAGAATATGGAAAGAGATAAAAAAGAGAAAAAATTTTAAATGGCAAAAAACTTTTCAAATTTCTTACAAGTTCCAAACACACAGAACCAAAAGCCATTCAATGAAATCTAAGAGTACATACACATAAAAATCCCACATGTAGATACACACAATCAAATTTCTGAAAAGTTAAAAATAAAGAAAAATGTAGATTTCCAAAAAAGATATTACATACAAAATAACAACAAAAATGCCTATAGACTTCTCAGTAGAGCAATACAAAAGACAATAAAATAGTATCTTTAAAATAGCAAAAGATAAAAACACAAAGTAGAATGCTATATGTAATAAAAATATCCTTCCAAAAAGAAAAGAAAAGAAAGATATTTTCACATAATCAAAATGTAAAAGAGCTGGTAAATAAAGACCTTTTACAATGGGGCCAAAGAAATTGCTATGAAACAGACAAGACTTACTTGAAAGAATGAAGAGCTCCAAAAACTGTGAATATGTGACTATACAAGAATTAGTATTTGTTAATGCCTTTAAAGTAAAATTTACTTCATAAAGAAAAATTAATAGTGCATCTGGGAGTTTATAGTATATATAAAAATAAAATACATAACAGTGATAGCATAAAAGACAGGTGGATATAAAAGAGGTATGTAGTTGTAAAATTCTTACCTAACATTAGTATAAGGCAGTTAAATATTAACTTATGCTAGACTATGATGAATTGTAAATGCAACTGTAATCCCTACAGCAACTACTAATAAATAAAGCAATTGTGGTAGGTAAAATAATGACAACCTTTCCAAAAATGTTTGGTCAAAATCCTCAGAATATATGAATATGTTACCTTACATGAAAAAGGAGCAGAAAGAGTAGTTAAATTAATGATCACAATCGTGGGATCAGAAAATTGCCGTCGTTTATCTGAGTAGACACAAGATAATCACAAAGGTCTTTATAGATTTAAAAAAGAGATAGAAAGATCAGAGAAGGAGATGTGCTGGAAGCAAAAGTCAAAATAATGTAATTGTTAGTTTTGAAGTCAGAAGGTGGGATGAACCAAGGAAAATAAGTAGCCTTGAGAAGCTGAAAAAAGCATGGGAATAGAGTCTCCCATAGAGCCTCAGAAAAATGCTGTTTTCTTCTGACACATGTATTTTAGCCCTGTAAAACTCATTTCAGACTTCTGATCTTCAAACTGTGTTTAAAAACATGTGTTGTTTTAAATTACTAAGATTATGCTAATTTTTATAGCAGCAATAGGAAATGAATTTGATTTTATCATCAAAAAAGCTAATAGAATATAGGAAAAAAAAGAGAAATTAACTTCCAAAAGGCAGGAAAGAGCAAAAGGAGAACAAGAAACAGATGGAAAAGACAAACATCAATAAATGTCAAAGGACTGAAGTCACACAAAGTATGTCCCTGTGACTGCAACACATTCAGTTTGAAATCAGTTTTTAATACCTAGAAACTCCCCAAATATTTGTAAATACTCCATCATACTTCTAAATATTTGTGAATCAAGAAAAAAATCACAAGAGAAATTAAAAAATTAATTAAAAATAAGTGTGAGGAGAAAGGAACACCTCTGCACTATTGGTGGGAGTGTAGACTAGTGCAACCACTGTGGAAATGCGTGTAGAGATTCCTCAAAAACTAGGATTAGAGGTCCCTCTTGACCCTGCTATTTCCCTGGTGTGTACATTCCCAAAAGAATTAAAAGCATAATACCACAGCAATATATGCACACCCATGTTTAAGGGGCTCAGTTTATAATAGCTAAATCTTAGAAACAGCCCCAAAGTCATCAACTTGTGAGTGGAAAAAGATGTACTTTTTTTTTATACAATGGAGTACTACTCAGCCATAAAGAGAAACTTGAGACATTTATAGCTAAATGGATAAACCTTGAAGCCATACGCTTAGGTGAAATAAATAGGACACACATATGTAAATACCGAATTGTTTCTCTGATGTGAGAAACTGAAGACGTAAATGAGGACCAAAATGTATAATAGGTATTGTGAAATAGGAAGAAAATGTTCAAAGAGGAAGGGGAACTATGAGGGGAGAGGCAGGGGAAAAGAAAGGAAAGAAAAAAATTAGGTATTATATAGGGAAGGGTGCAGGGGTTGTAGGGAGGGCAAAGGAATGGGAAAAAATAAGAATCAAGATAGATCATGTACAGGTACAAATTCTCAATGATCAACATGATCATAAGGTATACCTAAAATGCACCAATAAACTCAATAAAAAAATTTAAAAGAAAATAATGTAAACCTAACAATCCAAAATTCAGGAAATATAGCTAAGACAGTGTTTAGAGGGTAAATTATAATGTTAAACACTTTTAAAATGTTTAAAATTAATGATACATATTTTACCTTAAGAAAGTAGAAGGCAATGAGCACTTTCAATGTAAAGGAAATATAAGGAAAAAATATAAAAATTAGAGCAAAAATTAAAAAACAAATAATAGAGAAAAATTAATCAAGCCAAAAGATTTTTTTCCTTTAAAAACTGGTAAAATTGATCAGCACTTAGCCGGGTTGCTAATAAAAAGTGAAAGAAAAAACAAAAACTGCCCAAATGGCCGTTTATAAAAAAATAAAACATAACATTACTCTGTGACTCAGTAACTCTACTCCTGAGTGTTTATCCAAGAGAAATTAAAACATATTTCCACAAAAGGATTCACACAAAAGTGATAGTATCAGGTTCATTCATAATAGCAAACTATTGGAAATGACCCCAAAATCCATCAACAGGAGATGAGAAAAACAATTTATTTATAATAGAAAACTATGTGGTAATGAAAAACAAGGGAGAGTTGATATACACAATAACTTGAATGAAAATAAACTAGATATCTTTAAAAAGATAAATAAAGCCAGATACTAAAGTATCCATATTACACAACTCCACTTGAATAAAGCTCAAAAATAAGTAAAAGAAATTTATAGAGATAGAAATCAGAACATGGTTGAAAGGAAGAAAACAGTATTATGCATTAGGAAAACTCAGTGAAATGCAGTTATATCTTCATATTGTGCTCTTCATTGTATACAAACTACATCATAACTTTAAAAATCTAAATAATGTGGAAACAAATCAAATATCTAAAAATAAAAAAGTCTTGAAGAATTCTGGTATTCCTTATTCTATTATCTCATAAATTAAGCTATGAAAGCAATTTATTCCAGTTACAAAAAAAGCAAGTTTTTGGACATTTGTAGTTTTACCACTTGTTGCATACACCAAAAAAGAAATAAAAATTGGTTGGATATTCAACATGAGTGAGTGTTGCCTCGGTAAAGGCCACTTCACAATTTAATATTATGATTCAAGCTAAGCCACAACAGCCTTCATACTGATTTTTTTATTAAAAACTAAAATTTAATTTTGTCATACTAGCTTTTAAGTATAAAAAAACATGATCAGAGGCTGGGATTTAGCTCAGTGGCGCCATGCCTTCAAGGTCCTGAGTTTGATCCCCGGTACTGGAAAAAAAATGTGATCAAAAATACAATGATTGTATCTTCCAGTCTGTTCCACTGATGCTCAGGTCTGTTTTCTTTGCCAGAACCATGCTGTTTTTATGACAGTGGCTTTGTAGTATACTTTCAAATTGGAAATTGTTATATCCACTGCCATGTCTCTATTACCTAGGATGGCTTTTGCTATCCTAGGTCTCTTATGAATTATTTTTTCTAGTTTTGTGAAATATAGTGTTGGAATTTCAACTGGCATTGCATTGAATCTGTATAGCAGTTTTGGTAGTATGGCCATTTTTACTATGTTGAGTCTTCCTATCCAGAAGCAGGGGATATCTTTCCATTTTCTTATATGCTCTTCACTCTCTTTTCTCAGAGTGCTGTAGTTTTCAGCGTAGAGGTCTTTTGCTCCTTTCATTAGATTGATTCCTAGATACTTCATTTTTTTGGATGCTATTGTGAAAGGAATTGCTTCCCTAATTTCTCTCTCAGTGAGTCTGTTATTTGTGTACAAGAAGACTATTGATTTTTGAGTGTTGACCTTGTATCCAGCTACTCTGCTAACAGTGTCAATTAAGGCTAGAAGTAATTTGGTGGAGTTTTTTTGGTCTTCAATGTAGAGTATCATATCATTAGCAAATAATGACAGTTTAACTTCTTCCTTTCCTATCTTTATGGCTTTAATTTCTTTCTCTTGTCTAGAACAACTCCAGATGTACTCAGCTACCTCATCTTTGACAAAGGAGCCAACCATCCTTACTGGATGTGTTGAAAAACTGGATTTTAACCTGCCAAAGATTAAAACTGGACCCTTATCTTTCACTATGCACTAAACTAAAATCCAAGTAAATTGAAGATCTAAATATCAAAAAATAAACACTAAACTTGCTGGAAGATAAGTTAGGCAGAACTCTTAAAGACATTGGCATAGGAAAAGACTTTATGAACAAATACTCAGTAGCACAGGAACTAGCAAAAGAATCAACAACTAGGATCTCATCTTATTAAAAAGCTTCTGCACTGCAAAAGAAACCATCAACAGAACTAAAAGACAACCTAAAATGTGTGAAAAATTTTACCAGCTGCTCCTCAGACAAAGGACTCTGATCTAGAATATATAAAGAACTACAAAGAATCAGTCCCCCAAATACAAAGACCCGATTCAGACATTCAAAAATGTCTGAAATGAACAGACATTTCTCAGACACAGAAGTAAAAGCAGCAAGTAAATATATTTTAAAATGTTCCACATCACTAGTCATTAGAGAGATGCAGATGAAAACAACACTGAGATTCCACCTCACCCCACAAAAAATGGCTGCTATCAAGAAATCACACAATAACAAATGTTGGTGGGGTTGTGGGGAGAAAAGAATCCTTCTCCATTGTTGGTGGGAGTGCAGAATGGTGCAACCACTATGGAAATAAATATGGAGATACCTCAAAGAGCTGGGACTAGAGGGTCCATTTGATCCAGCCATCCCTCTGCTGGGTATCTTTCCAAGAATTAAAAGAATCATATCATAGAGATGTGTGTGCATCCATGTTTATAGTGGCACAGTTTGTAATAGCTAAAACTTGCAAACAGCCCATTTGCCCATCAGATGGAGACTGCATATAGAAGATGTGTTTTTTCTATAAAATGGAGGGCTACTCAGCCATAAGGAATGAGAAACTAGAGTCATTCATACGAAAATGGATGCATATTGAGGCCATACTCTTAAGTAAAATAAATAAGATACACATATGTAAATACCAAATAGTTTCTCTGGTGTGAAAAACTATAATAGGACATAAGATCCTAATGATATAATTGACAATGTGAAATAGGAAGAAAAGGTGTAGGGAAAGTGGGAAAGGTAATAAGAGAAAAAGAAAAAATATGAGAAAATGAAAAAATGGAAATAAAGTGTTTGTAAATGGGGAGGATAGGAGGGGGTGAAGGGAGGGCAGGAACAAGGGGAAAAAATAAGAACCAAGACCTGTCATGTAAAGGTACAAGATCCCAATGATGACTGTAATTGTACTGTATACCTAAAATGTATCAATAAACTCAATGAGAGAAAAATAAATAAATAAATAAAATAAACAAAAAAATGAATGTTTACATTTCAAAAAATTTATTACAGTAAAAAATATATTACCATTAATCACCCTCAAAATACTGCCCCTCACTTCCAACACACTTAGCCCATTGTTCTTGCCCCTTTTGAAGCAGTTCTGGACGTCTTTCTAGGGTCTTTAGTTTCACTGCCCTGGCTGCCTAGGTGTCCTGAATGGACTCAAAACCTTTTCATTTAGTCTTTGGACTTTGAGGAAGAGCTGGAAGTAGCATGGTGCTAGATCCAATGAATAATGAGGATGAAGACACACCATAATGTTTTGGGGTCTGCCTTTCCATTGGATAGCGCCCAGCAATGGTTTGCACTGTATATTGGATTACATTCCATACAAACTCATAAAAGAAGATTTCCAGAGCTAATTCAGAAAGTAGCAAGAAAAATGGAGTAAGTTTTCTTGAAACCAGAGAATGTATTTTGAATAGGATTGTGTCTTTATTTTTTCAATAGTCACTGTACATTTGGATCACGGCTCATCTTTTTAAAAAAATCTTAATGAGTTAATTGGTACTTGTATGTATACAGTACAGTTACATTCATCATTGGGATCTTGTACCCTTACATGAAAGATCTTGGTTCTCTTTTTTTCCCCAAACCCCTGCCCTCCTTTCATTTTATTTACTGCGATAGTTTAAAAAGGACATTTGTAACTAAATCAAAAGTTTGTCTTAACACTTTACATAAATCGCTTTGTCTTAGTCCGTTTCTGCTACTGGGTAATTTACAAAGAACAATTATTTATTTCTCAAAGCGTGCAGGCTAGAAAGTCTAAGAACAAAGTACTGGTAGGTTCATTTATCTGGTAAGAGGGCTATACCTTCAGGAGGGGACGAACCCTAAATCCTCAAATGGTTGAAGACAGAAAAACAAGAGAGCCAACTGCTATGTAAAGTCATTTTTATAGAGGGCTCTATTTTTAATTCATTCACAAAGGAAGAGCACTCTCTTGGCCTAATAATCTCTTAAATGCCCCACCTCTTACTACTATCATACAGGCAGGGCTTGAATTTCGGAGGGACACATTCAAATCACAGCTGTATTTCAATAGAACTAACTTTTTTGTTATCCTATTTTCTAATGCTTTTAAAAATATTGATTTTAGAAGTAATACAAGGACTGCATAATATCTCATGGACTAAATCAGATTAAGAACTCAAATAATTTTAAACTTTATTTGAAATATACATTCAAAAATGGATCCTTTTTATTATCTTATGACTTGACCTTTAAAGTTTTGCTTAGTGATATAAAACAACATAATTCTGTGATTAAATGGTGTGCCCCAAGACTAGTCCTTTTAACTGCATCATTTTCTATTCATCAGAAATTCTGTAATTTTATCAGTTTCTTGTACAGTCATCCCTGTGTGTCTGAAGGGGTTTGGTTCCAGAACCAACTATGGATACCCAAATCTGCACATGTTCAAGTCCCTTATATAAGGTTGTGTTGTACTTGTGTATAACCCATGCATACTTATATGAGTAACATACTTATATAATACTTATACATATATAATTATATACTTATATAATGTTAATTCCATGTAAGTAGTACATTAAATTGTTTACAGAATAATCATGGGGGGTCCATACAGTTTCAGAATAGACTCACTTGTTTTTCTGAATATTGTTGCCCTTGGTTGGTTGAATCCATCTGCATCCAGAGATGCAGAGGACCAATTATATTTGAATATCCAGGTTATATTTAACCTTACAACTATTTTAAAGATATACTTGTCAATTAATTCTTACATAGCTGAGTCCAGTTGTTCTTTGGTTAATGAGATATCTGACCCTCACCATATAGAAGAACTATAAATATGGTTATGTAAAAGGATCCTGGTTTCCTAAGGCACTCCAGCAAAACATCTTCATTGCACCAAGTGCATGTCACCAAATAATGTATTTCTTTATTCAACATTCAGCAAATACTTGAATGCCTCCTATGTGCCCTGCAGATGAAGAGTAAAAGGTGTGCAGTTTTAAGATGGATATGAGTGCTAAGAGATTATATCAGAGCAATATTGACAGCCAGACAGTGAATGAA
Source organism: Fukomys damarensis (assembly GCF_012274545.1). Taxonomy (NCBI): domain Eukaryota; kingdom Metazoa; phylum Chordata; class Mammalia; order Rodentia; family Bathyergidae; genus Fukomys; species Fukomys damarensis. Next base: position 27,724,561 of record NW_022900926.1, on the reverse strand, counting down.
TGGACTTGGGTTTTTAAACCAAGTGTCATAAGTAACACACTACATGGTCCCACTGTGAGGAAGACATAAAGCAGAAGAAAGACTTGATCTTCTGCATTGACAGACTTACTAGTACTGTTAAGAGATAAGGCTATCAAGAAAGAAGACAAAACCAAGGAATATAGTTAAGGATGGCAATAATCTAGGTTCCATGCATCTGTTTCTCCTTGAATTTGTAAACTTCTGGGGGCAAGGATCATGCTGAGCTCATCTTAATATCCTCCAACAAATATGAATCAAAATGAATTGAGCATCTTAGAAAAATCTAGCAGCACTCATCAGTAATTAAAAGCAGGCAGTGATCTAATAACTTGATAGAAAAATGTATACTTTGAAGTAAGACAGTTCTGGGTTGACTCTGTGCTACTTTTTACCAAGTGACTTAATCTTTCTGAAATCCAGTTGACTCATTTTGTAAATCAAATATGATATGCCATATTCATACAGTTGTGGTAGAATTAAATAAATCATGCTCAGTATGCCATTATACGAGTATCTAATAAGACTTTCCAGGTATCAGTTTACTCCTGTATGAAAGAAAAAGTTGAAAGTAATTTCTGAAGTCCTTCTCAGTTTTTTGAGACCATGAATCTGAGTAATCAATTGGTTTATCAAAAGACATACTGCTTTCTATACCAAAAAGTGAACAGATTTTCTGCCTCTTAAGGAAATTATAATCCAGTATAAAGCAGGAAAATAATAAATACTAAATACTGGAATAGTAGGGAATAAAGAATAGAAAGTATATAAAAACAATGAGAGGCTCACTGGTCTACTCTTGTGTTGATAGCCTCATCTTATAGATAAAGAAGAAACAAGCCCATGGAGGAAGAACAATACTAGGGTCTAATCCTCCTGACTTTTGACTCTACTGGTCCCTGAGAACTCATAAGACTTGATGGCTCACACATGTCCTTGACATTCACTATGATATGCTATGCTTGGTTGCACCTGCAGAGGTAACAAGGTTTGTAGAAGCCAATTATTGACCGAAAGTTTTACAGCATTTCATATAGATAGATATGCCAGAAAGAGCACTGTCTGTCAAAATACATGGACACAAAAGGAGTAGGGAAAAGATCAATGTTGATTTTAGTACCTTTCCTTGGATTTTAAATCAGAAGCTTTACTCTTCATTAACACAGGTGATTAAGATGATTACACTATTATAACTAGCAATCGGTCAGACTGCTTGATTAGACTAATTCATTGTCGTTATTCACACATGCATTTCTTGGAGACTTTATTCCATCCAGACAGCACAAAAGAAAAAGAATTGTGTCTGTATAACCACAATTCCTCCTCAGAAGTTTTCTCTGTCAGAGGGTTTTGGAATTTAAAAATTGGAAGATTCTTCCAATAATTTGGTACATACACCTTACAGTATATAATGTGCATATCAGGATCTGGAAAAGCAACTTGTTATTAGACAGCAAGACCTACCAATTGTCATATTAAGCAAGACAAAGATTCTAAACAGTTTTATACCCACACAGGCCAGTTTCTACTGTCAAATGAGTCCACATAAACTCAGTGGTTTTGCAACAAAATTAGAAGATTTGGATCTTCAGAGATTTTTGAATTTCAGAATTGTAGACTAGAGATTATGGACTGTATTACTTATATAGAGAGAAACTAGCTGATTCTTATCTAAAATGCCCATTGATATATCGAATTTATGCACCATGACCATTAAGCTTGATTGTGTCAACTGGATTGGTTTGACAGCTGCCCTGGAGCTTGGTGGAGCGCACATCCGGTGTGACAGGGTGGGTCATGGAAGAGTGATCCTGGGTTCCTTGCCCTTTTCTCCCTGGTGCAGTTCCCCTTCTCTTCTTCTCAGCTGCCATAAACTAAACAGCTGCACCCTTTCCCCGTAATGTTCTTACTTTAGAGACTGCCAGTCATGTACTGAGTCGTCCGAAATCATGAGCTAAATTAAACCTTTCTTCTTCTAAACTGTGGATTTTAAGTATTGTGTCCCAGTAATAGGAAACCATGGCACACGCGCACGTGCACACACACACACACACACACACACACACACACACACTAACCAACAAGCAGAATTTTGATCAGAATTATTTTTCAATGAATGCTGTGTGTCCCCTAAAGAAGGAACAAAGAAAGATACTTGGTACCCACAGCACCACTTCCTACTTTTGTGTCTAAAGCAAAGTTAAACAGCCATGACCTTTTCAGAGTCTGAAGCAAGGGTTGACAAACCATCCTGTGGGCCAAATCCAGTGGCAGCCAGTTTTTATAAATAAGGTTTAACTGGAAAACACCTATTCCTTTTGGATTACCTACTATCTTTATGCTACAACAGTAAATTGAATAGTCACAAAAACTAAAATACTTACAATATGGTCATTTACTCAAAGAAGTTTGCTAATCTCTGATCCAGGAGTAGTTATAATCCTGATCTCAGTGCTATAATACGTCAGAGACCAGAGGGGAATTAAGGACTAATTGGCCTCTTCTGTGAGCACAAAGGAGCAAGGCTGCAATCAGGGGTGATTGCATTTTGCAGGTTCTAGGGAAAATTTAAGATGCCTGAGATTAAGTTGTTTACCCAAGCATGTACTAATGGATATTGGAAAACAGATGAATTTTGATTGCTTGTACCCATGTTTGGGTGAATAAAGACAAGATGAGCCAGATACTAGGAGCTCCTCTGCCTACTAAAAGAGCCCCGACTGCCCCGTGACTTCCCACATGTTAAACTGACTCTGTCTCTTTGTCATTCATCCTCATTCACCCTGGATTAATGAAAATAAAGTAGTGGGTCTAGGTTCTAGAACAAGGCTGGCTAGGTCAGCTAAAGGTGGCACCCAGTGTGGGAGTCAGGACCTGAGCTTGGCTACAATAATAGGCCTTCCCAATAAGTCAGAGTTGGTATTTATGGAAGTCTTCTTTCTGTCACTGTGACCAAGTATCTGAGAAGAACAAACTTAAAGGAGTAAAGGTTTAGTTTGACTCACAGTTTCAAAAGTTTCACTCCACAGTCGCTTGGTGTCGTCGACTTTGAGCCTGTTATACAGCACACGTGACAGGAACACCTGGAAGAGCAAAGCTGCTCACTTTTTAGTAGTCATCAGGAACAGAGGGGCTGGGGACTTAGCTCAGTGGTTCCACCGCCTGCCTTGCAAGCACAACGACCCTAGTTCGATCCCCAGTACCAAAAAGAAGAAGAGAGAGAGAGAGGAGAGAGGGAGTCCAAATATATCCCTTTACGGCAGAGCCCTAAAGACTGAACTTTCTTCCACTAGGCCCCACCTCCTAGAGGTTACACCACCTCCCAATAGCACTAACAGCTGGAGCCAATCCTTCGACACAAAGGCCTGCGGAGGATATCCCAGATTCGACTGTAGCAATAGTCAGGATGGAAACTCTGCATAGTATCCTCCATTCGTGTGTAGCATGAACTGCCCAGCTTAAAGAGATGCAACAATTCCAACTATTTTAGGAATCATTGATAATAATATTTATTGAAAATAATACATGCAAATAATAATTACAATAATTAGTAGTTTCAAAATATTATTGAAATAATAGTGTACTTCTACAGCATAATATGCACAAATGTCTCATCTCCATATTCATAATTAGAATTCTTTACATTTTAAAAATAATGAAAAATATAGGACAAAAAAAGATTGGAAGTTTTTATCAGAATCAACTGGTACAAGGACTGTCTCATTTTATACTTAAAAATAAGAAAAATGATGACACTGGTTTTTCTCCCATACTTTATCTTAATGTGGTACCTTATTACCCTGAGGTGGGCTGCAAGCTGAGTAGTGGAGGAAGTATTGCCAGTATTAGATTTACCTCAAAGTGAAGCATGAATTATCTTGACAAAATATAGCTCAACATCAGTGGTTAATAGCTGGCCTATTCAAGTTTGTGTCAACATGAAAGAGCTTTTTATCTTGTCTCTGTTTTTATTCAATGTAACACCACAGTGGGACCCTGTAGGGTTAATTACAACCTAATGAATGAATGGATGTTCTTCACATAACCTAGAGCTATTTCCAGACATAATTCACTTGCAGAGCCACTCTGCTGACTGGCCATACACCAACCAACACAAATGCCAATACTTGGAGAAATACGGTGCCCTTGTTCAATGGCTATATATACATAGAGCATTCTCTCTCTCTCTCTCTCTCTCTCTCTCTCTCTCTCTCTCTCTCTCTCTCTCTCTCTTTCTCTGTGTGTCCAGAGTCTATGTTAGTCACTGTAGAGAATTTTTGGAAGCATGACCACCTCTTGTTGACCACAATAATCATAAAGAATTAAATCATTCTAGGCAGTTTGCAATCATTTGCCAAACTTCATTCCAATTTTCTAAACACTTCCAATTTTCTAAACACTGTCAAAAATATCCAACTAATATCATTAATGTATGCTCCAAACAGTTATATTTCTATTTATTTTTGGCAACAATTCCCAGTGTTAGAATGTGCTGAGCAAGTAAGAAAGAATGAATTGACAGTCATTTGACAGCCTAATTTTATAATATGGATTTTGGAAAGTTTATAGAAGTTTTTATACTATTTACTATTCATTCTCATAGAGAATCATAGAGTCCCCACATATTACAAGTTGGGATAGTTTAAATGTACAAAATGCCACATCTATTTTACAAAAGTGAAAATGAGAACAAGAGAATTTAACTGACTTCTCCATAAGCCACCTTGATAATAGCAAGCCACCCTGAATTACAAGTACACTAATTCTATGCTGGAGGAGGAACAGATTACAATGGCTTGGACTATATGAAGTTGTAAGAATCTCCCTGGTAGAAAAGGGACCCAGGTGGGCCAGGAGGTCTGTGGAAATGATATACAGATGATATAAGAGATGAAGTAGGACCTCCAAATGATATGAAATACATTATAATTCCCAACCTGTTAGATTTCTGGTATGTCGAGTTTGTGTTCTCTAAAATTGAAGAATGAATTCTAGAAGCAATGAAGGGAGTAGGAAATATTTATTGAGAGGATAGCTCTTGAGAGGCAGGAAGGATCCCAAATGGGTAGCCAAGGACACCATTTCTCAGAAGTTTTATAGAGCACAACCACATGGGTACTACATGAGTTACAGCTATGATCAACCAATAAGATTATAAGTATAGTTACTTAGTGATAGTGATCCAGTGGGGAAGAAAGTCATGTAGCAAGTGCACATAGAAGGAACAAAGAATTTTTTAGGAAAGGATGAGTCACCCACTGAGCTGACTGATGTCTATCTAGACTTAACTAAACCAGATGTTACCACTTACCTTAGGCCTGCTAATTTCATCTTTATCTTGAGGCCTGGCCTTTAACAGGTGTACCTCCAGCCACAGTTGTAATTTGTTTTTACCTTTATCTTGACTCCCTTGAGGGCCTAGCCTTGTCTGGCTCCCTATAATATTTTTGCCTAGTTACCTGTCTATACTTCTGAAAAAGTACCCCTAACTGCTGTAAGGAGGTAAGAGGCAATGACCATTTTTGCTACTTCAGGCTGCAGGGGATCATAGTTGTGATCAGCAGCCAGAGATAGTTGTTTTTCTAATATTTGAGGCTGACTGAGTAATAAACTTTTCTTTAAGAATAATCTGTCCCATCAAATCAGGAGCTAAGTTTGTATGTTTTGTCAATGCCTCTTGTAAGCAGTCTAAGAAAGTAGAGGGTTTCTCATCTTTCTCCTGGTGAATAATTGACAATTTAAAATAATTGAAGGGCTTAGTTCTTATTCTCTTTAGTCCTTCAAGAATACCTGTCTGGAAATGTCTCCTAATTCTAATCTCCCAGTCTAGATGGTAGACAAGTATGGGTCTTGGGTAGGGACTGCTTGGGCTCCAGTGGGAACAAGCTGTTCCCCTGGCTGTCTTTCTTCTAACCTTGTAAAATTAACAATATGATATTCATCCCCAAATGTAATGGCATCTTGTATTGCCCTCACTGGCTCACATCCCTATCTTCCCTCAGAGTCCTAATTCTAGTGGGTGTTTCTAAAAATGGAAGCTATAATTGGCTTCAGTTGTAACAGTCATATTTTTAAAAGGCTGTGTGAACAAAAACAAGAATCAAGAGATCTAAACTGCATAGTTTTCTAATTCTTTGAAAAAGAGCAGGGGAAACTTGAAAGTGATTAAAGCACATCCCAGCTTCAAAAGAAATTACTTCTAGAGAGAGAATGAAGTTATCTACCTAATCACCTAGGCAATCTTCCTTAGCAGCAAGATAAGGCTAAGTTTTACTCAAAATCCACCCTAAAATTTCTATGTCTCTGAAGCTCATGGGCTAAACGTATACCCATTGCTAAACAACCACAATTTGCATGTTACTAAAGTTACATTTATTAGTTTCCTACATGCACAGAAAGAAGAGAAAGGCTGACTAAAATCCCTTTTTTATTCTTGTTACCATATACAAGTGCAAATTGCTTCTGTGTTAACTGTTCTTTGTGAAAGGCAAACAGTTGTTACAATCTGTCTTGGCCTGACTTTATACCACTACAAGGTGGTATAGCTAATCAAGGAGTTCTTAATTTAACTCTCATCAAGTTAGAGGAAAAACTGGGGTGGGGTAACTTATTGTTTAATAAAACAATGCATATAAGAGACAAGGCACAAAATTGAAGGCATAAGCAATTGATAAGCAAGTATGACAATTGCTGATTACTTAAGTGAGTTACAATCCAGAATCTATGAAACAAAAGTAAACTGTTACCTCCTTCCAATTATCTCTTAACTCACTGGGACCTCCAAGATGATACAGGGATGATATGGGAGATGAAATAGGACCCTCAAATGATATAAGGGAAATATAATCCCCAACCTGTAAGGTGTCTGCTATGCTAAATTCATGTTCTCTAAAATGGAAGAATAAATTCCAGGAACAACAGATGATAAGACTAGAATATGTTTATTGAGAAGATAGCTCCTGAGAGACAGAAGGGATTCCATATGGGTAGCCAAGGACCCAACTTTTTAGGGGAAGTTTTATAGAGAAAGAACCACATGGGTACTACATGAGTTAAATCTATGAACAACCAATAAGTTAAAAGTATAGTCACTTAGGTAATAGTGATCCAGTGGGGGAACAAATCACATAACAAGTGTGCATAGAAAGAATAGACATTTTTGAAAGGGAAATAAGGGAAAGAAAAAAATATGAGAAAATGAAAAAATAGAAATAAAGTTTTTGTAAATGGGGAAGGAAGGAGGGGGTGAAGGAAGAGCAGGGACAAGGGGAAAAAATGTGAACCAAGACCACCTGTCATGTAAAGGTACAAGATCCCAATAATGAATGTAACTGTGCTGTATACCTAAAATGTACCAATAAACTCAATAAAAGAAAAAAAAAGAACAGACATTTTTTAGGAAATGGTGTGTCTGGAGGTCTTGGTAAACCACCAGGGTGACTTATATCTATCTAGATTTCATTAGGCCAAGTGTTACAGCTTATCTTGTCCTTCAAGGAAGTATGCAAGCCTGCTCATTGCATCTTTATCTTCAGGCCTAATCTCCAATGGATGTCTCTGGTCCCTGTTGTAATGTGTTTTCATCTTTTCTGTTGACTCTGTCAAGGGCCCATCCCTATATGACTGCCTACACTATTTCTATCTAACTTAGCTGTTTATATAATAGGGTGGTGTGGAGCTACATGCCCACTTGCAACCCTGGATAGCCAAAAGAAGCCAGTTTAAGGTTCACAACAGCAGTTAAAAGAACTACTATGGTTTCAGAAACTTAAAACATCTCACACTATTATTGAAGCAGAGTATGTGCAGCTGATTCCTTGCAAGACAGGAGAAAACAAAGGTAGACAGACTAGAATGCAGAATTTGGATCCACAAATCTCATTTCTACAGACAGAACTAAAGAAAATAATTTTTTAATCATGGAGAGAAAAGAACCATCTCCCAACTAATATGAGTGTTCAGGATAACCAACCATCCCAGTTTTCCCAGAGATCTCTGTTTGGCACTTCTATTTGTCAGCTTTCCCATTGCTATACACAATATCTGACACACACAACTTAAAGAATGAGAGGTTAAATTTGGCCCAAATTTCAGGGGTTTAAATTTATGGTTGGCTTGCTCCAAGGCAGAAACATCATGTTGGAATGGGATGGTGGAGGAAAGCTGCTCACTCCATGACAGCCAGGAAGTAGAGACAGAAGAGTGTAGTGAGGAAGGTAAATATATCCTCTAAAGGCATGATCCCACGTGATGTCCCTCTTTCAACTGGGTTCTACCTCCTAAGAGCACAGGTAGCTGTGGACATATCAATGAATGAATCCACTGAAGAGTATAACACACCTGTGATCCAATCCCCTTTCAACCACTGAACACAAGATTGTGAGGGAACATTCTAGATCTAAATCATACCACCACTGAAAATCACACATCATAGAAAACACATCTGTCCCAGGCAAACAAGAATGGCTGGTTCCCACACAGGGGCAGCATGATGTGACTTCCATGAGGACAATCCTGAGTTTGGAATCTGACATATCTTTCAATTTATAACTCTCTGATGCCCAACTTCATTAAGTATTTCAAAATTAGAGAACAGCCCACTGCCCAGCACATCGTCCACCTCCAGCATCCCAGGCTTTCATTGGAGCAGACCAGTGAGAACTGCCCACCATCCAGCCAAATGGGTGCCTCTGCAACATCCCCCCCCCACACACCCTATTCACCCTCTCCCCACTCTCAGGCCTCCTGGTTGTGCCAGTACATGGATCCACACTGCAGAGACACAGGTGGGCATAAAGGCCATATTACTCAGCTCTGGAAGATAGAATGGAAGTGAACAACAGCAATAAAAGGCACATCAGACCTCTGTAGTTAGCAAGTTGGGGGGTTTACCATCTTCCATCAGAACTTGGACTCTCTTCAGGAGAAGTGCAGCTGGAACCTGCAGTAGAACCTTGCAGAGTTCAACCCTGCAGGAGGTCAGGAAGCCCAACTTGGGCCTTGCAACCAGAATTCAGCATGAATCTCAGGGGTATGCCATTGGCTGGCTGAGACTAATTGCCTTAGCTCTGTACACTGGCACCCACATTGTCTGTTGTGACAGCAGACATATACACTGAAGATGCTCTTCAATTTTTTTCTTTCTTTTCCTATTTTTACTTTTTATCTTTAAAATTTTTATTTTTCCCATTCTGTAAATTCTTCCTTTTTTATTTCTTCTTTTTCCTGCTCAGTCTCTTGCCCCCACCATGTTATTCTTCAGCTCCCTTTTTTTTCCTATTCCTGCCTGAATTCAGATTTCTTCTTTCTTTTTCTTTACTTCTCTCTTTTTATTCACTCAATGGTCATTAGTTTCAAAGGAAAGTGAGTACAATTTATAGCTTCCCTATTACTGTTAAGTTGTTCTGTTCTTGTCATTGTTCTTGCACTCTGACTTTCCCTCTTGTCTTCAACAGTTTCCTAGAGTTTGTGTGACCAGACAGTTTCCTAGAGTTTGTGTGTCCTCTGGCTTCACTTGAAACCTTCACCTATTCTTCTACCTATCTATTTCTCTTCTCCCAACTCCTTCTAAGTCCCCATCCTGAAAGGTAAAGTTCTTTATTCACTATAAATGTATTTTGGGCTGGTCCTTGATTTTGATGTAATTCACATGGATAAAGGTGATAGATTAATAATTACCACAAATGGTTGATTTCTAAACTGTGCTTGATGCTATTGTGTTACTGATTGCATCAATTGGGCTAAAGGGTTGTGATTGATTTAATGAGTTGTCCTTTCTGACATAATGAAAATGTGGGTGTCTCTGAGTCATTAGAAACTCAAAACCTAAAGAGCAGCTATATCAGGAAGATCAAAGTACTAATCCAGGAATTAAACCAAGGACAGCCCAACAAAAATAAAAATGCAAAAACAAGCAAGCCACAAATATAGGCATAAAGTTCACTAAAAGCAAATTCTAGGGGAAACGAGATGGAAAAGTCTGACAATCAACCACCAAGACACCCTGAACACATAGAAAAAGAAGTAACAAAACAGATCAATCAGACTCTAGAAAAATTCAAACAGAAATAATTTCCCAGATAACTACAGAGATGGTGAGCACAATGAAAGACATGATTAAAGACTCTAGAACAGAAACTTGACAAAAACACGAATGAGCTCAGGACTATGATAGAAGCCATGAATGCCCAGCATAGGAAAGAAATGGAATCCATGAAAAAGATTCAAACAGATATCCAGGAGATTGAAAACTCTATTGAAAGTATTCACAGCAGAATGAATGAATGTGAAGATAGAACTTCACATATAGAAGATAGGATGGCAGTCAGTGACCATGAAAAGAGAGTTCATTTAAAGACAGTAAGGGATCATGAGAAATCAATCCAATGACTCCTAGATGATGCAAAGAAGAATAACATAAGACTAATAGGAATCAATGAAGTACCAGGAGAAACTACAAATGACTTAAAAAATCAATTTACAGAATTAATGAGAGAAAACTTCCCAAACAGAGGGGAAGAATTTGACATAGATAAGTGAGGCATATAGGACACCAACTAGCCATGATCAAAAAAAAAATCTACACCTAGACATGATAGTCAAAATCCCATAAACCCAACCAGAAGAACAAAATACTATAAGCAGTTAGGAAAAAGAAACAAATCACATAAAAAGGAAATCCCACCAAAATCACAGCAGATTTTTCAACACAAACCCTCATGTCAAGGACAGCTTGGAGTGAGGTATTTCAAGCCCTAAAAGAAAACAATCTCCAACCTAGGCTAAAATTTTCCGGCAAAATTTTCTTTTAAAATGGATGGGGAAATAAGATACTTCCATGACAAAGAACACCGGAAAAACTTCATGAATACCAAACCAGCACTACAAACAATTCTAAACAATGTCCTAGAAAAAGACAATGAAGGTCACAACATCATGAAGCCCAACAGAGCAAATCAGTTAGGCAAGGCAAGAAACTAACGGGATGAAGGAAAAATTAAAAAGAGCCAACAACAGGACAATAACATGAAAATGATGTCAATACATATCACTCATAACCATCAATGTCAATGGCCTCAACTGACCAATCATGAGAAATGGCTTGCAGAATGGATTAAGAAGCAAAATCCAACAATATGCTGTATACAAGAAACACACCTAGTTCAAAAAGAAACTAGTAGACTTAAAGTAAAAGGATGGAAAACAGTTCTCCATGTGACGGGAGCCCAGAAAAAAAGCAGGGGTAGCTATCTTATTCACAGATCAAGTATATCTCAAAGCAAAACTGATTAAGAGAGACAAAGAAGGCCACTACATTCTTGTAAAGGGAACAATCCAAGATGAAGAGATGACAATCACAAATGTACATGCAATGAATATATTAATGCCCAAACTATATAAAACAAATATTAAGGGACATGAAAAACCAAAAAAGCACTAATACAATTATAGTGTGGGACATAAATGCCTCACTTTCACAACTAGACAGATCATCTAGACAAAAAAGCAAGATGCAAATACTACAACTAAAACAAATTTTTGAACAAATGGACTCAATAGACATCTACAGAGTGTTCCAACCCACAAAATCAGACTATACATTCATTTCAGCTGAAAGTGGGTCATTCTCCAAAGTAGACCAAATACTAGCTCATAGATCATGTTTAAATAAATATAAAGGAATTGAAGTTATCCCATGTATATTATCAGACAATAGTGAAATTAAGCTAGAGATAAATAGTATAAGAAACCATAAGAACTCGATGACCATGGAAATTGAACAACACTCTCCTGAACAATCAATGGATCACAGGTGAAATTAAAGAAGAAATTAGTCAGTTTTTACAAATAAGTAATAATGCCAATACAACATACAGGAATCTATGGGACCCAAAGAAAGCAGTTCTACGTGGAAAATTCATAGCAGTGAATGTCTACACTAGGAATACAGAGAGAGAGCTCAAATAAACAACCTAATGATGAATCTTAGATTCCTAGGGGAAAAAAAGAGCTAGAAAAACTCAAAGCTCAAACAAGGGAGGACATTATAAAGATGAGAGCAGAAATCAATATAATAGGGACTAAGAGAATGATACAAAAAAATCAATGAAATGAAGATTTGGTTTGTCAAAAGAATAAATAAAAGTGATAAACCCTTAGCCAACCTTGTCAAAAGAAAAAAAAAGGAAAAAAATGGCTCAGATCCTTGCAACTAGGAATGAAAAAGGTCAAGTCACAACAGATCCAACAGAAATCCAGAGAATCATCAGTACCTACTTTCAAAACCTGTATTCTAATAAAATGGAAAACACAGAAGAAATGGACAGATTTCTTGATGCCTATGAATTACTAAAGTTTAATGAAGAAGATAAAAAAAATTCTAAACACCACAATCACAATCAGTGAAATTGAAAATGTAATTAAAAGTTTACCAACAAAGAAAAGCCCAGATCCTGATGTCTTCACCACTGAATTCTACAGGGCATTTGGAGAAGAACTACTACCATTAGTCTTTAAACTTTTCAATGAAATTGAAAGGGAAGCAATACTTCCAAATGCATTGCTAGAAGTGTTACTTTGATTCCAAAACCAAGAAAAGTCGCAACTAAAAAAGAGACCTACAGGCCAATCTCCTTAATAAACACAGATGCAAAAAATCCTAAATAAAATATTGGCAAACAGAATACAGGAGGTCATTAAGAACATCATACAACCTGATCAAATCTGATTTATTCTAGGGATGCGAGGATGGTTCACCATACGTAAATCAATAAACAAAAAACACCATATTAACAGATATAGAAGATAGGATAGCAGACAGTGACCATGAAAAGAGAGGTCTCTTAAAAACAGGAAGGGAGCATGAGAAATCGATCCAACAACTCGTAGATGAAGCAAAAAAGAATAACATAAAACTGATAGGTATCCATGAAGTACCAGGAGAAAATGCAAATGCAAAGAAGTAATGACTGAAAACTTCCCAAACAGAGGGGAAGAATTAGACATACAGATGAGTGAGGCATATAGCACATCAACTAGCCACAATAAAAAAAAATCTACACCTAGACGTATATTAATTAAGATCCTAGAAACCCAACAGAAGAACGAAATACTACAAGTACTAAGAGAAAAGAAACAAATCACATGCAAAGGAAAGCCCATCAGAATCACAGCAGAATTTTCAACACAAACCCTCAGGTCAAGGACAGCGTGGAGTGAGGGATTTCAAGTCCTAAAAGAAAACAACATACAACCAAGACTGATGTATCCTGCAAAACTCTCTTTCAAAATGGATGGAGAAATAAGATACTTCCATGATAAAGAACACTTGAGAAACTTCATGAATACTAAACCAGCACTACTAAGAATTTTACACAATATCCTAGAAAAAGACAATGAAGATCACAACACCAGGAGGTCCAACAGAGTTAATCAAAATGCCAAGGCTAGAAACTAAAAAGAGAGGACAAACAACAAAGAGTCAACAAAGGACAATAACATGGCAAAAATAAGTCAGAACATATCAGTTATAACTATCAATGTCAATGGCCTCAATTCACCAATCAAGAGAAGTAGATTGGCAGAATGGATTAAGAAGCAAAATCCAACAATATGTTGTATACAAGAAACACACCTAGTGCAAAAAAGAAGCCCATAGACTGAAAATGAAAGGATGGAAAACAATTCTCCACGCGACAGGAGCACAGAAAAGGGCAGGGGTAGCAATCTTACTCACAGACAAAGCAAATTGCAAACCAAAACTGATTAAGAGAGACAAAGAAGGCCACTACATCCTTGTAAAGGGAATAATCCAAGAGGAAGAAATGACAATCATAAACATATATGCACCAAATATAAATGCCCCAACTATATAAAACAAATATTAAGTAACATGAAAAACCAAATAACCACTAATACAATTGTAATGGGGAATCTGAATACCCAACTATCAAAAATAGACAGATCATCTAGGCAAAAAATCAACAATGGAATACTAGAACTGAACCAAGCTTTTGAATGCATGGACTTATTAGACGTCTATAGAGTATTTCACCCCCAAAAATCAAAATATACATTCTTTTCAGATGCACATGGGTCATTCTCTAAGATAGATCATATACTAGCTTACAAAACAGGTTTGAAGAAATGCAAAAGAATTGAAGTTATTCCCTGTATATTATCAGATCACCGGGCAATAAAGCTGGACATCAATAGCATAAGAAACTGTAGGAACTTCACAAAAACATGGAAATTGAACAACACTCTCCTGAACAATCAATGGATCACAGAGCAAATCAAGGAAGAAATCCGACAGTTTTTACAAATGAACGAAAAATGCCAAAACAACATACAGGAATCTATGGGACACAATGAAAGCAGTTATACATGGAAAATTCATAGCACTGAATGCCCACATTAGGAAAACAGAGCAAGCTCAAATAAACAACCTAACGATGACTCTTAGACTCCGAGAAAAACCTAAAGCTCGAAAAACAGAGGAAATTGTAATGATTAGAGCAGAAAGCAATGCAATGGAAACTAAGAAAACTACACAAAAAATAAATGAATCAAAGAGTTGGCTGTTTGAAAGACTAAATAAAATTGATAAGCCCTTAGCAAACCTTATCAAAAAAGGAAAGAAAAGGCTCAGATCCATGCAATCAGGAATGAAAAAGGCAAAGTTACAACAGATCCCACAGAAATCCAGAGGATCATCAATACATACTATGAGAACCTGTGCTCTAATAAACAGAAAACACAGAAGAAATGGACAGATTTCTAGACACCTATGAATTACCAAAGTTGAATGAAGAAGATAAAAACATTTTAAACACCCCAATCACAGTCAGTGAAATTGAAAATGTAATTAAAAACTTAACAACAAAGAACAGCCCAGGTCCTGATGGATTCACTGCTGCATTTTACAAGATATTTAGAGAAGATCTACTGCCATTACTCTTCAGACTTTTCAATGAAATTGAAAGAGAAGCAATACCTCCAAATTCATTCCTGGAAGCAAATATCACTTTGATTCCCAAACCTAGGAAAGATGTAACTAAAGAAGAGAACTACAGGCCAATCCCTTAATGAATATAGATGCAAAAATCCTCAATAAGATACTAGCAAACAGAATACAGAGGATCATCAAGAAAATCATACATCCCCACCAAGTTGGATTTATTCCAGGGATCCAAGGATGGTTCAACATATGTAAATCAGTAAATATAATACACTATATTAACAAAGTCAAGGACAAGAACCACATGATCCTCTCAATAGATGCAGAAAAAGCATTTGACAAAATTCAAGACCCATTCATGATAAAAACTCTGCACAATATTGGAATAGATGGTCTATGTCTCAACTTAATAAAGGCTATCTATATAACACCAACAGCCAACATCATATTAAATGGTCAAACACTGAAAACCTTCTCGTTAAAATCAGGAACAAGACAAGGATGCCCAATATCACCACTCCTCTTCGATGTAGTTCTGGAAACATTAGCTATAGCAATAGACAAAAAGCAATAAAGATAGGAAAGGAAGAAGTTAAGCTGTCATTATTTGCTGATGATATGATACTCTACATTGAAGACCCAAAAAACTCCACCAAAAGACTACTTGACTTAATTGACACTTTTAGCAGAGTAGCTGGATACAAGATCAACACCCAAAAATCAATAGCCTTCTTGTACACAAATAACAGACTCACTGAGAAAGAAATAAGGGAAACAATTCCTTTCACAATAGCACCCAAAAAAATGAAGTATCTGGGAATCAATCTAACAAAAGAAGCAAAAGACCTCTACACTGAAAACTACAGCACTCTGAAAAAAGAGATCGAGGAGGATATAAGAAAATGGAAAGATCTCCCCTGTTTCTGGGTAGGAAGAATCAACATAGTGAAAATGGACATACTACCAAAACTGCTATACAGATTCAATGCAATGCAAATTGAAATTCCAACAATATATTTCACAGAACTAGAAAGAAGAATCCAAAAATTTGTTTGGAACCATAAGAGACCTAGAATAGCAAAAGCCATCCTAGGCAACAGACACATGGCAGCAGGTATAACAACTCCCAATTTGAAACTATACTATACAGAAAAACAGCATGGTACTGGCAAAGAAACAGACCTGAGGATCAGTGGAAAAATTGGAAGATACAGAAACAACTCCAGATGCAAAGAAACAGACCTGAGGATCAGTGGAAAAATTGGAAGATACAGAAACAACTCCAGATGCACTCAGCTACCTCATCTTCGAAAAAGGAGCTCACAGTCCCCACTGGTAGAAAGATAGCTTCTATAATAAATGATGTTGGAAAAACTGCATCACAACCTGCAAAGGATTAAAATTAGACCCTTATCTGTCACCATGCACTAAATTAAAATCCAAGTGGATTAAAGATCAAAACATAAAGACAAAATCACTAAACTTGCTGGAAGATAAATTAGGCAGAACTCTGGAAGACACTGGCATAGGAAAAGACTTTATGAAGAAATCCTCAGTAGCATGGGAACTAGCAGAAAGAATCAACAAATGGGATCTCATCTTATTAAAAAGCTTCTGCACTGCAAAAGAAACCACCAACAGAACTAAGAGACAACCTACAATATGGGAAAAAGTTTTTACCAGCTGCTCCTCAGACAAAGGACTATTATCTAAAATATATAAAAAATTCAAAACAACCAGCCCCCCCCAAATATAAAGACCCAATTATAAAGTGGGCATCTGAAATGAACAGACATTTCTCAGACAAAGAAATAAAAGCAACAAGTAAATATATGAAAAAATGTTCCACATCACTGGTCATTCGAGAGATTCAGATGAAAACAATACTGAGATTTCACCTCACCCCACAAAGAATGGCTGCTATCAAGAAATCAAGCAATGACAAATGTTGGTGTGGTTGTGGGGAGAAAGGAACCCTTCTCCATTGTTGGTGGGAGTGCAGACTGGTGCAACCACTATGGAAGTCAATATGGAGATACCTCAAAGAACTAGGATTAGAGGTTCCATTTGACCCAGCCATCCCTCTGTTGGGTATCTTTCCAAAAGAAGTGAAAGAATCATACCACAGTGATACATGCGCACCAATGTTTACAGGGGCACAGTTTGTAATAGCTAAAACTTGGAAACAGCCCATCTGCCCATCAGTTGGAAACTGGATAAAGAAGATGTGGTTTGTCTACAAAATGGAATACTACTCAGCCATAAAGAATGAGAAAGTAGATTCATTCATAGTTAAATGGGTACATTTTGAGGATATACTTCTTAGTGAAATAAATAAGGCACACATATGCAAATACTGAATAGTATCTCTGGTGTGAAAAACTAAAATAGTACTCAAGATCCTAATGGGACACTTAGCAAATAGGAACCAAAGGTGTAGGGACAGTGAGAAGGATAGGGAAGGGGGAACAAGGGAAAAGGAAAAAAATATGAGAAAATTTAAAAATGGTATTAAAGTGTTTGAAGGGGAGGAGGGGAGGGGAGGGTGAAGGGAAGGTGGGAAAAAGGGGAAAAATGAGATCCAAGACCTGGCATGTAAAGGTACAAGATCCCAGTAATGAAGGTAACTGTACTGTATACCTAGAATGTACCAATAAATTAAATTTTTTAAAAAAGCTTCTGCACTGCAAAAGAAGCCACCAACAGAGCTAAGAGACAACCTACAATGTGGGTAAAAATTTTGCCTGCTGCTCCTCAGACAAAGGACTATTATTTAAAATATATAAAGAATTCAAAACAATCAGCCCCCCAAATATAAAGACCCAATTCAAAAATGAGCATCTGAAATGCACAGACATTTCTCAGACAAAGAAGTAAAAGCAACACATAAATATGTGAAAAAATGTTCAACTTGCCTGGTCATTTGAGAGATGCAGATGAAAACAACACTGAAATTTCACCTCAAGTCATTTAGTGTGCATCAGTCTGAGCCTTTACAAAGCAAAGTTCCTGGACCAGAGTGATCTCTAACTTCTTTGTACCCAGAAAGAATGGCTGCTATCAAGAAATCAACCGATAACAAATGTTGGCGTGGTTGTGGGGAGAAAGGAACCCTTCTCCATTGCTGGTGGGAGTGCAGACTGGTGCAACCACTATGGAAGTCAATATGGAGATACCTCAAAGAACTGGGACTAGAGGTTCCATTTGACAGAGCTATCCTTCTGATGTGTATCTTCCCAAAAGAATTGAAAGAATCATACCACAGTGATATATATGCGCCCATGTTTATAGTGGCACTGTTTGTCATAGGTAAAACTTGGAAATAGCCCAATTGCCCATCAGTTGGAGACTGGATAAAGATGTAGTTGAAATAGGAAGAAAAAGGCTAAAGGTGTAGGAGAACTGGGAAGGGTAGGGTAAAAGAAATAAGCGAAAAGAAAAAAACATGAGAAAATGAAAAAATGGAAATAAAGTATTTGTAAATAGGGAAGGGAGTAGGGGATGAAGGGAGGGCAGAGGTAAGGGGGAAAATGAGAACCAAGACCTGTCATGTAAAGGTACAAGATCCCAATGATGACTGTAACTGTACTCTATACCTAAAACATACCAATAAAAAACTGTGGGTTTTTTTCTATAAAATGGAATAGTACTCAGCCATAAAGAATGAGAAACTAAAGTCATTCATAGGAAAATGGAGGCATATTGAGGCCATACTCTTATGAAATAAATAAGACACACATGTGTAAATACCAAATAGTTTCTCTAGTGTGAAAAAGTAAAAGGTAAATAAGATCCAAATTGTATAACTGATAATATGAAATAGGAAGAAAATGGCCAAAGGTAAAGAGGAAGAGAGAAGGGTACGGGAAAGGAAATAAGGCACCAGAAAAAATGAGAAAAGAGAAAAATGGAAACAAAGTATTTGTAATTAGGGAAGGGTGGAGGGGGTGAAGGGAGGGCAGCAGTATGGGGAAAAATGAGAATCAAGATCTGTCATGTAAAGGTACAAGTTCCCAATAATGAATGTAACTGTACTGTATATTTTAAAAGTATCAATAAACCCAATAAGATAAAAAAGTAGTTCAAAATTAGACAAAAAACAAAATCTATCACTGCATGCCAAGTCCACATCGGAGACAATCTCAGGTCGGTAGGCTAATTCACACAAGAAAAATACTCTATTTTGGGAAAATCTTTGTATGAGTAAACGTAAAATTTTTTTCACTGATTTAACAGGAAGAAGTAGATATCTTCATTTCTCTTTCTCCTATTTCTTGCTTAAATGGTATCTTTGTCAAAATGTCTGTGATTATATAGTAACAAGCACAATGTAAGTCCTTATAGGTACTTTTTCCTAAAAGTTCCTCCATATCTTAGAAACTTTATTTTTAGCAAAGTGCTTTTAATAAGAGGTTTCTGCAATGAAAGTATCAAATGCACAGGTAAGAACAATTCACTTCTGTGCTCTCTGAGGCTGGCCTCAGTCCACTGCAACTCCTTCCTGGATCAGCTCCACCCCTATCAGTCCTTGATAAAGAAACATAAGCCAGTTCAGATACTGGCCTCAACCCAACACACCCCAGAAGAAAATCTTCTGCCCTGCAAATAAGAGCCTGAACTAAAGCCAACTAGAAAGAGACAGATGGTATTTAGTTTGTGCACTGGTTGTAGCTGCCTCAGATGGGGTGGCCTGGGTGAGAGTTCTGGCCCTACATCCACAGTTCGCTACCTGTGTGGTCATGAGGAAGTCATTTAATGTGCATCAGTCTGAGCCTTAGCAAAGCAAGTTTGCTGAACCAGAATGATCTCTAACTCCTTTGTGGCCACAAAAACAGTGGATGGTATGATTTGCACCTTTGCATTGACTCATATGATCAGGATTTTTCTATTTATTCATGCAACAAATATTGGAGTGCCTCTTCTCTACTGGGCATGAATTGTGAAAAGCGTGAATTAAAATGATCACACCATTCAACAATGGGAGCATGAATGAGCCCTCTGTGCTAGTCAGCTTTCTGTCATTAGAACAAAATCCTGAGAGGGCCAGGGATTTAGCTCAGTGGTTCTGGCGCCTGCCTCACAAGCACAAGGACCTAAGTTAGATCCCCAGTACCCACCTCCCAAAAAATCCTGAGGTAATCAGCTAATAATGAGAAAAGGTTTTCTGGCCCTAGTTTTAGAGGTTTCAGTCAATTATCATTTGGCCCTATCACTTTTAAGCTGTTGGAAGGTAAGACATCATGGCAGGAGAGTATGGCTGAGCAAAATCACTCACCTAATGGAAGGAAGCACAAAAGAAAGAGGAAAAGAAGTGTCTTAGTTACTTTTTTCTTGCTGAGACAAAAGTTAAAGAAGAAAGGGTTTATTTCAGCTCACAATTTGTAGAGTTTTTAGTTCATAGTCATTTGTCTCCAAGGCAAGGTGGCCTGGCAGAGGAGCATCACAGAGGAGAAACTGGTCATGGTGAGCAGAAGGCAATGAAGTAGCAAAGTACTGAAGAAGCAGCAAGCAATGACCATAGCCCTCCTTCTGTCCCTTCTATTCTTTCCAAGCTATCCACCTTTAAAGTAGCACTCATGCCAGGCATGGTGGCACACAGCTATAATCCCAGCATTTGGGAGGCTGAGGCAGGAGGATCACTGTGAGTTCGAGACCAGCCTGGGCTACATAGTGAGTTCCAGGTCAGTCTCAACTATATAGTGAGACCCTATCTCAAAAACCAAAATAAAATAATAATAATAATAATAATAATTAATAAATAAGGTAGCACTCACACCTTCCAATAGCACCACTCTAAGAACCAAATATTTATCACATAGACCTTTGGGGAACATTTAAGATTCAAACTATAGCTACCGCCTAATGATGGTTTCTATCTTTTCAAGGATGTACCAGGTAAATTGAGGGGGGTGGGAGACAAGACTTGAGACGGGAGCATAAGTATAAAACTGTTATCTCAGAAGGGAAGGGGAGTTTACAGAGAAGTGTGGTAAGAAGACCAAACAGTACTGGGAACAATTCTGATGTCTGAGAGTGAAAATTTAGAAGTAACCAATCAAATCACTGTGGTTTCCTCCAATGGTTTAGCAGTTTTGAAAAAATAATAAAAGAGCAAAAAAACAAGTAGATGTCTACAAGATAATTACACCAACTGGGCAAGGATCCTAACGTAGAAAAAACTGTAATTAGGCTGGGAAAAATGGGTTCAATAGGTCACAATAAGGATGATGAATTATTATAGTGGGGGTTTCCATGATAGGGAGAAGAATAAAAGCATTTGATAGGGTCTTTGACATAGCGTTTGCAGTATTTAAAGGAAGTATAAAAGTTTCAGAGCAGAAATCTATAGATGTGCCTATAGGAATGAATGGCTGACCAACACAGGAAAAAAAAAATACAATAGAAATGAGCAAGTCAAGGTGTGGACTGTCTGTCTGCATGCTGAGTTATAGGAGTTAGGATAAAGCAAAAAAAACAGGAATTAGGTGTTGAGAATGAATGAGAAGGTGTGATAAGGACACAATAAGTATCCTTCAGTAGGAGAGCTGCAAGTATTTAAGAAATCAGGATGGGAATGAGGGATCAAACATCTGAACCAGGTAGATAACAGGCCTCAGACAAATATGTCAAGGTTTGGGGTCTAAGAAAGTCAATAGGAATTATTTCTCTAGAAAGAATATCTGCCTTGGTTTCCATTCTCACCAGTCCATTGGTTGCTTAACATCAGCACTGGATACCAAACAATTATCTTGGCTGCACACGTCAAAAACCAGTCCGGATAATTCCCCTTCACCTTGCACCTCCCAGAGCCTTTCCAGTTGCTGGTAGCACTTTTATCCTTCCCACCATTAGGGGCCAGTTCCCCCGGAGTTGCCTTGACCTCTTTTTCTCTCATTTCCTGCATCTCCTTTTCCCATCTCTACTGCCAACCAGCATTGCCTTCACTTAAGAGTACTGCAATAGGCTCTGAACTGCTATGCCCATGTTGACCCATAGCTTGGAACAGTTTGTTCTTCACCCAGCAACTAGAAGCGTACTTTTAAAAGCTAAATCAGACCCCTTCTCCACACAAAATCTTCCAATGACTTTACATCTTACTCAGAGAAAAACTCAGTCTACAGTGTCCTCCAAGGCCTCACAGAACAGGGCACCTAGAAGTTTTTCATCTCTTTCCATGATTCTCATCTTGCACCTGCACCTCTTTCTTTATAAACTGACACATCAGATGTGATTTTCAGGACATTCAGACTTTCTCTTAGCCCTCATTGTCAAACCATCACTAATACTAAAATTTTATTCATAATGTATGCAATATATATTATATTGATTTATTGTGTTTACAGTCTTTGCTGCCATCCTGGAAGTAAAGCACAGGAGGAGAGGAGTTTTGTGTTTTGTTTGTTGTGATACTTCCTGTGTGGTGCCAGAAACACAGAGATATTCAACACATAGTTGTTAAACAGATGAACAAATAAACAAATGGCTGTGACCACTCAGAGAAATTAATCAGTGTCCAGGGTTCAACCAAAGCATATTAGGTGTGAGCTTTTACTGTGTTTAGCCAGGCTTAGGCCCAAGAGCTTGAGGTAAACCCAAAGTCATGATCAAAACTTTAAACACTTGCTCAGATAGTGTGACTTTCTTCTCACACTCATCAGCTGAGGGAGTGAAGAATATCAATGTGCACTTTCTGCCTCCATCTGTGAGGCTCACATGTGATTGAAAATGTGGGTGGGAGGTAAAAGAAATAAGGCAAGGACTAACACACAATTGCACTCGAGGAAAAACACCCATTTGCAAGCATAATGCTGTACTGTTTGCTTCAGGCATGAAAGAGAGAGGAGATAGTCACATGAATGTTATAGTTTGCTGAATAAAATGTAGTCTCAAAACATGAGTCAGAGTCCCCTAGAAAGTCTGGAATTTCTAATAATTAAGTTTTCTTAGTGCAATAGAAAAACATGATCTCATCTTTCCCTATAAGCAACTATGTATTCCAGGCCAAAAAAGCTCAAAATTTCTCTGGAAAGGATTTTATTACATGAGATAAAAAGAAAATGAAGGCTCATCTACATTTCCCTGCCTGATGTCATCATGATTGCCTGGTTCTAAATTTTGAACAGTTTCCCCCATTTATGATTTGTTGTCATTCCTTAAGCTTCCAAAAATATTTTTAAAAGTCAAAGAGAGTCTAGAAACTAAACACACTGCATGATTAAGATTTTTATTACAATAAAAATGGTGTGGGTGATACTGTTCATCTCTTGGGATTTCATGTTCAACTGAGCAAATCCATACCTCCAATTGGCTCTTGATCTATAGTGTATAGGAGCCAAAGTTCAAATAGAACAAAGAAACTTCAATACAGCCAAGGATCAAATACAAAAATGAAGCATTGGGCTGAACATTCTGTGGAGAGCAGTTTAGGGAAAGAAGAAAGTAAAATTCCTGAGTTTAGGAGCGTGTGTGTGTGTGTGTGTGTGTGTGTGTGTGTGTGTTTAATATAAAATTTAACTGAGTTAGCTTCAACCAAAAAAATTACTTTCAGTTAAATAGTATCAATTCAAAAAGTTCTAAAAATTAAACTATGAAAATAAAACTAAATAAGCACACTAAATAAAATAAAATTAAAATAAACTATGTGTGCATAAACACACACATGCACACACACAATTTAAGAAGCTAATCCCATTCCCCAAATTAGCTGAGATAAATAAGAACTATGATAAGACAGAAAATAGGGTGAGTAATGATAAAGCTGGCCATAATTAAACCATAATAGTAACTTCCAGAACTTTCAGAAGCCCTGCTGGATTTTAAACTATCTAAAATATTGAAAGTAAAAGCTGGAATGAAACCACCGATAGTAGGGGAAGGTGATCAATGATTTATTTTAGTCAATGAGCTAATCTATAGAAACTTCACATCAAGGAATAGGCTCCTATTCTCCTAGGCATCTCTAGGGATCATGGGCCAAATCAAATATCCCAGGGGCTGTGAGGTGGATGGAGGCAATCTGTTTGTGCTTGCCCTGAGCACATCTCTAATAAGTGTAGTTTGTTTCTTTTTTTTAGTACCGGGGATTGAACTCAGGTCCTTGGGCTTGCAAAGCAGTGGCCAGAGCCACTGAGCTAAATCCCCAACCCTAGTTTGTTTCTTTTTTCCACTTGCTATCAGCTATATGCTTTGCAATTCTTTGCTCATTTAAACAAGAACCTGGAGTCTATCAACTGGATCAACTTCTTGATAACAGCAGTTCAGCCCAGGTGTGCTCCACCAACCCAGATAAGGGTGATAGTTAATGAATTAGTGTTTCTCTAAACAGATAGATTTTTGAGGTAATTTCTTGTACAGCTTTGTGTTTCAAAATTCCTGACAATACAGTAGACCCTCAAGTTAGATTGGGTTACAATTGGAATTTTAGTTTTAACTTATGAACAAAGTTTTGAGTTAAGACCCAAATACCAGCTGTTTGTTCTTCCAGATGGTCTCAGATACAGATTTAACTCTTAAAGAGTTCTGGAAAGAACATTACAACATACTTTCCTGTGTGGGGTTAATTGAGAAATCCTGGACCAATGTTTCCCTAAAGACACTGAGATCTGCCTGGAAGAAAGTATGGCATAAAATTATACAGGACAGAGACTTTGAAGGCAGTTGACCAATTTGACTTACAACCAGCTCTCAGGAATGAATTGAGTTTGTAATTCAAGGGTCCACTGTATTAATCTTTGGAAATTCCAAAATGCAGAACTTGTTGCAAATTCTTGAAATGTTATTTTTTAGAATGCTTCCAACATTCCTCACGAGCTTTACTCATTATTATGAATACTTCTTGAAAAGTTTTAATAAATAAGAAATATTAAATTTAGTACTATTTTCAAAATGCCTGCAGAGAATATTCAAATACTAGAAAAGGACAGAAAACATACGTAAGTAATAATACTGTAAATTTATGTGTGCCAGCAAGCACTAACAGAATCATGGGTCTAAATACTGAATTTAAAGACAGCTTTTGCTTCCAAAACATCTTATTCTTTGGACCACCACTTAGAGGATTTGTATAAAATGTATTACACATGTCAACTTGTTCATATTTATTTTATTTTCAAGAAGGATCAATATTAGAAACAGACAGGGCCACAAACAACAACTGAGGTTATTTCTCTCCCATTTGTCCCTTCTCCTTCCAGTTCAGGAACATTGACTTTTGTATTTGACTCTGTGTACTTACATTTCCTGCTTTTCTTTTCTACTTGACTTCAGTGCATTTCGAAGGACCAGAATTGTGCTAAGAATTTCTTCTTACAACAGTATTTGTTTTTCCTAATTTCTGAGTTTTATAACTGAATTTTCTTGGGACTTATGATTTGGAAAAACAAAAATTTCCCAAGAATTCCCACAGGGAAATAGTAGCAACATCCACAATCTCCTGAGTTTTTAAGCACCCTGGTAACATGGTTCCTACAGTCACAGCATGCAGCCCAGGGAAGGAAGCAGATACAAAACAAATAAGCAGAGACAGGACTACATGATAACAAACAGCCATGGTCTCTAGGAGAAAATGGAGAGGAAAGAGAAGAGGTAATCTAAGCAGATCATCTAGAAAAGAAACCCTCAGATATTGTTATCTTCAGAACAGTGAGTGTAAAGTTAGCAGGAAGAACAAGAACTATGAAACCAAGAGAGAAGACATTTTAATTTTGCTTTGGTTAGGATCCAAATCCCCACTACCCGCAAATCCTGTCTTGAAGACCTGGGTTTCTAAAAAGTGATTGGATCATCCAGGCTGTACCATCATCAGCAGATTGGTCCATGGATGAGATCATAATTTGATGGGATTATTTGGAAGCAATGGAAAGAGGAGGTGAGGACTAGCTGAAGACAGTGGATGAGGAACAATGACCTTGGGGACTATATCTGGTCTCAGGGCCTTTCCTCTCTGGCTCTCACTCTTGCTCTGCATTCTGGATGCCACCAGCTGAGGATCCTTCTTTTGCTGTGCCCTTCTGCCATACTTATGTCTCACTTCAGGCCTAAACACAATGGAGCCAGCCAATCAGGGACTGGAAACTCTGAAACATTAGCTAAAACAAAACCTTTCCACATATAAGCTTTCCACATATATGTTGCAAATTTTGTCAGAGCCACACAATGGAGCCTAAAACAATTTGGAAACTATTTTTGGGAGAATCATTTTTTCATGAAGAGCTTCAATATAGCCATCAACCTATATGGAACAGTTATTTCTAGACCACTTCAGCCTTTCTACTGTTTTACTTAGAAGTGTACTACAGACCTTTATTTACATTACCACTACTTACATTTTCTCACAATTTACAACTTTTTCTTCAGGCCCATTATTTTTTCTTTATAGCTACCATGCATTCCCACAAGTAATGTTACATTTCTGGTAACTTGTGTCAATTCTCATGAATCCTCCACAGGAATCTCTGTTGCTGTTACTATAGTCTGAAAGGAAATACAATTTCTTCTCTAAGATTCTAACAAACATAGAGCACCTTCCTTAGAGAAACCTGGTTCTTCAAGTTAGTCTCAAAGAAAGGAGTCATACCACTGCTTGGATGCCTTCTGAGTTAATGATCCACCTCACAATAAAGACAGTCCTCTATAACTTGACCTCTAAAGACTTCAGAAGGTTTTATCATGTGAACTCTTCCTGGTATTTGCTGTAGGTTTAATTATGGCTGACTATAAAGTGTGATAAGAAAACGACCTGGGTAATTTAAGAGTTCCATTGGTTTATGCTTTCTTGCTACTTACAGAAATCTGCTTATACCACCAGGTAATTTTCCACAGGCAGAGTACAGATTTAATAGTGACCAGAGAAGGACTTAATGCCATGAAACAACCCAGTTCAGCCAGTTTTAATCATTTCTGTCACTAAGCCTTGCTCTG
The DNA here is from genome assembly GCF_012274545.1 of Fukomys damarensis. Classification (NCBI taxonomy): domain Eukaryota; kingdom Metazoa; phylum Chordata; class Mammalia; order Rodentia; family Bathyergidae; genus Fukomys; species Fukomys damarensis. Next base: position 27,697,665 of record NW_022900926.1, on the reverse strand, counting down.
TTCTTGTAAAATGTTCCATGATACCCATGAACAAACACCAGTAATGACCAATTTTGAGATCCGCAAGATGTAAGTTAGACCAAGGTAAGAAGAATGGACAAGAGAAATTAAAAAAAGTGAACAAAGAAAATTAAGGTGGCAGATTTTTTCAACAATAGCTAGGAAATCTGACTAAATTAATATTTTCAAATTTTTAGAAGCCAGCACAGTTTCATGAAATTCTCTCAAAGATATGGCACAACTAATGAAAATGCCCTAGGTTTATATAATAAATTGATTACTGGAACACTATGCAATGTATAGCTGATCCTCATAACAGTTCAGTATAATAGAGGAAGCAGAAAGAAAAAGGAGCTGACAACAGAATAGCATGCCCAAGCTCCCATAGATGGCCCAAGGAGTTTTGGTCTCCAGCTCACATTTTGTGTAGCAATCCTCCCAGCACAAAGATCTAGAACAGTAGTTTACAACAATGAATTCATTCATCCCTTTGCTTAACTCAAAAATAATTACATGAGCTTGTAGCATGGGAAATCCCCTTTCTTGCCTTTCCTGAATATTAACCATGACTGTAGGCCAGCTGGAGAATGAACTTGGAGGAGACTTTAGAGGAGTCAGATTTTTTAGAATTTAACCAGATGGATTTTAACCTCATTTAGACATCACGAAACAACATAAATTTTATGTGGATTATTTGATCCTTCCACCTCATAAATTTAGTGGAGTGAATTTTAATCTACCTAACTCTTCCTTGTAAAGAACTGGTGACAATGGACAACATAGTTCCCAGTATATGTGGTATAAATGTTCCTCAAAGATAGCTCTGAGGAGCATTGTTCCCAACACTGAAGGGCAAGCTGGTGGGGGGGTGGCAGAACAGCCAGTACCTACACCTGTGAACACTGTGTGGGGTGAAAGGGAAGAGGCAAGACTCTTCACACCTCATTTGCCCCTTGGAGCATCAGAGGCTAACATAAGTTACATGCAAAACATACATAACTGATTTAAAAAGGAAATGTGGTAGTTACGCTTTGCAACTCCCTGAAAACCCATACCATCTTTAGAGACCCTACCTTTCTAACTGAACCTGACCCTTCCCACAGGTTTCACAGATGGGTTTCTCAACTCAGCCAAGCCAATCTATTACTATATTCATCCTCCACTTTGATGTCCCAAGGTAAGCCATGTTCCAAACATTCTCCCTCCTGGATTCAAGTAGAGACTTCATGGAGCTCATTACAAAATAAAAGTGTGGGACCTCTATTCAAAAACGATTAAGAAATCAAGATGGTGACAGCACAGCAATAAACCAAGCCTATGGCCCTGCCTGTTCAGAGCCCTGGGTGACTGCAAGTCCACCCTGCTGGAACCCTCTCTGCCATTAGTAGTAAGAACATATCCTTCTGGCAAGCTTTGTCAAATAAATTCAATTCCCATGTGACCAGAGTGCATGGGTTATGCTGATCTTTGTATTTATAGGTATTTTTGTCCACAGGAGTATAAAATACTCTTTAAAAATAACCATGCCTTTTCATTTTTAATCCTTTAATAGCACTTAGCACAATGCTTTGTATGTAGTAGTATCAATGAAATGATTGTTCTCTCGATAAAACATCTGAACAGTTGTGAGGCATACCCTTCCTCGGTGGAGCCTCTTGCTTGGCTCTCAATCAAGTGGCACCCTACTCCTGACAAGAGCTATCAATTAACCTGAGGTCTTTAGGAAAGGCTGAGGCTATGGGAGGAGAATGTCATGCAAAGCACATCTACACCTGGGCTTTGTTTATGAGGAACTACAGCAAGGACGGTTCCTGCCAAGAAGCCAGACATTCAGCCTTGTATGAACATGGATTCCCAAGCAGTAGCAGTGAGAAGCAGGGATGGGGTCAGTCAAATTTGACAGTATGGCTCCTCAGAGACTGACTGCAACACACTGAGGGGTACGTTATAGCCACAAAGCATTTCATTTTCAAAGCCCAAGTTCTTTGTTGCTGTCACAGACTATATCTTTCTCTTTGAACTCCATGGCCAGGTCTTATCAGGGTATGTGTTCTGTGTTGGTGTCAATCATTTCTCTTTTGTGTCCCTCACTAGCTTACAGAGTAGCGGTGGTGCTTGCTTCCTGCTCTGTTAATGTTGGTCATTTTTGTGATAGTTTCTCTGATGCTTTGATATCTATCAAGGTCTTAAATGTATAGTGAATGGGAAGTTATCCAAGAATCAAAGCACAGATTTGGTGGAGCTGGAACAGTGTGGATGGGAGAAGATGTGATTTATCTCAAAGAGGTTTGCCACCATCATCATACCAGAAAAACAACATGTGCTTTCATACAACAGCATCCTTTGCAGAAAGCTCGCCAAATGCTTTGCAAACACATGGATTCATTTGTCCTGCAACATGGGTATGAATTGTTTGAACTGTTGATGTCTCTATTTGGCTTTGAGAGAAATAATTACAGGCACACTTTGTTCTTCTGAACATCACCTCTCTGCTGTCTTTCTTTCATACAATATGCAAAGAAGAGTAGAGGGCCAAAATAGACATCTAAAGCTCTTACACTTTGTTCCTAGAGAATGCCTTTCCTGGAAACTGATTGCTCTTTGAAATATTATTCTGGGTTTTGTGTCATCACCCCAGCTTGGACTCAGAGCCACCTCTGCTATGCGGCTCACCGCAACTATGGGCCTCCACTTGAGCTGCACTGTTTCTGATTGGCTCTGACACAACACTAGGAGAGTAGCCGCTCGGGCACCCCTGGGCGGCATTGCCCCCCACCCAGCTATTAGATTCCCTACTGAGCCAGTCCTTGGATGCACTCTGCAGAGGCATGGCAGGCTATAAAGGGTGGTGATTGATCCTATTATGTTCCTGATTGTATCAATAGGGATAAAGTATAGGGATTGATTTGATGAGTTGTTTTCTCAATTATGAAAATGAGAATGTCTATAAGTCATTAGAGAATCAAAGACTGGGACGCAATGATATCAGGAAGATTTAATGACCCAGAGATTGAATCAAGGGCAACCCAACAGCAAAAACAAAGATGAGAAAAACAGACTTCCAGTCCACCAAGGCAAACAGTAGGGCAAAGGAGGATGAAAAATCAAATAGTGAACCCACAGGACACTCAGGACTCACAGCACAGGAAGGAAAAAAAACTAATCAATCAAGCTCTAGAAAAATTCAAAACAGAAATTATTTCCCAGATAACCATAGAGATGGTGAGCAAAATGAAAAACATGATTTGAGACTCCAGAACAGAAACTGACAAAAAAATAGATGAACTTAGGAACATAATAGAAGCCATGAAGGCCCAGAATAAGAAAGAAATGGAAACAATGAACACCCAACATAGGAAAGAAATGGAATCCATTAAACAGATTCATATATCCAGATTAAAAACTCTATTGAAAGTGTACGCAACAGAATAAAAGAATGCAAAGATAGAATCTCAGATATAGAATATAGGATAGCAGACAGTGACCACGAAAACAGAGGTCTATTAAAAACAGTAAGGGAGCATGAGAAACCGATCCAACAACTCCTAGATGATGCAAAAAAGAATAACATAAGACTGATAGGTATCCATGAAGTACCAGGAGAAAATGCAAATGACTTAAAAAAGCTGTTCAAAGAATTAATGTCTGAAAACTTCCCAAACAGAGGGGAAGAATTAGACATACAGATGAGCGAGGCATATAGGACATCAACTAGCCACGATCAAAAAAAAATCTACACCTAGACATATATTAATTAAGATCCCAGAAACCCAACAGAAGAACAAAATACTACAAGTACTAAGAGAAAAGAAACAAATCACACGCAAAGGAAAGCCCATCAGAATCACAGCAGACTTTTCAACACAAACCCTCAGGTCAAGGACAGCGTGGAGTGAGGGATTTCAAGTCCTAAAAGAAAACAAACTACAACCAAGACTGATGTATCCTGCAAAACTATCTTTCAAAATGGATGGAGAAATAAGATACTTCCATGATAAAGAACACTGGAGAAATTTCATGAATACTAAACCAGCACTACAAAGAATTTTAAACAATATCCTAGAAAAAGACAATGAAAATCACAACACCAGGAGGCCCAACAGAGCATATCAAATAGCCAAGGCAAGAAAATAAAAGGAGAGGACAAAAAATAAAAAAAAAGAGTCAACAAAAGGACAATAACATGACAATAATAAGTCAGTACATATCAGTTATAACCATCAATGTCAATGGCCTCAATTCACCAATCAAGAGAAATAGACTGGCAGAATGGATTAAGAAGCAAAATCCAATAATATGTTGTATACAAGAAACACACCTAGTACAAAAAGAAGCCCATAGACTGAAAGTGAAAGGATGGAAAACAATTCTATACATGACAGGAGCCCAGAAAAAAGCAGGGGTAGCAATCTTATTCGCAGACAAAGCAAACTTCAAACCAAACTGATTAAGAGAGACAAAGAAGGCCACTACATCCTTGTAAAGGGAACAATCCAAGAGGAAGAAATGACAATCATAAACATATACGCACCAAATATAAATGCCCCCAACTATATAAAACAAATATTAAGTAAAATTAAAAACCAAATAACCACTAATACAATTGTAGTGGGGAATCTGAATACCCCACTATCACAAATAGACATATCATCTAGGCAAAAAATCAACAATGAAATACTAGAATTGAACCAAGCTTTTGAACGTGTGGACTTATTAGATGTCTATATAGAGTGTTCCACCCCCAAAAATCAGAATATACATTCTTTTCAGCTGCATATGGGTCATTCTCCAAGATGGATCACATACTAGCTCACAAAACAGGTTTGAAGAAATGCAAAAGAATTGAAGTTATTCCCTGTATATTATCAGATCACAGTGCAGGAAAGCTGGAGATCAATAGCATAAGAAACCGTAGGAACTTCACAAACATGTGGAAACTGAACAACACTCTCCTGAACAATCAATGAATCACAGAAGAAATCAAAGAAGAAATCAGACAGTTTTTACAAATGAACGAAAATGCCAATACAATATACAGGAATCTATGGGACACAATGAAAGCAGTTATATGTGGAAAATTCATAGCACTGAATGCCCACATTAGGAAAATAGAGCAAGCTCAAATAACAACCTAACAATGACTCTTAGACTCCTAGAAAAACAAGAGCAAGAAAAACCCAAAGCGCAAACAAGAGAGGAAATTATAAAGATTAGAGCAGAAAGCAACGCAATGGAAACTAAGAAAATGATACAAAAAATAAATGAATCCAAGAGTTGGTTTTTTGAAAGACTAAATAAAATTGATAAACCCTTAGCAACCTTATCAAAAAAGGAAAGGCTCAGATCCATGCAATCAGGAAAGAAAAAGGCAAAGTCACAACAGATCCCACAGAAATCCAGAGGATCATCAATACATACTATGAGAACCTGTACTCTAATAAACAGAAAACACAAAAGAAATGGATAGATTTCTAGATACTTATGAATTACCAAAGTTGAACAAAGAAGATAAAAGCATTTTGAAAATCACAATCACAATCAGTGAAATTGGAAATGTAATTAAAAACTTAACAACAAAGAAAAGCCCAGGCCCTGATGGATTCACTGCTGCATTTTACAAGATATTTAGTGAAGATCTACTGCCATTACTCTTCAGACTTTTCAATGAAATTGAAAGAGAAGCAATACCTCCAAATTCATTCCTGGAAGCAAATATCACTTTGATTCCCAAACCTAGGAAAGATGTAACTAAAGAAGAGAACTACAGGCCAATCTCCTTAATGAATATAGATGCAAAAATCCTCAATAAGATACTAGCAAACAGAATACAGAGGATCATCAAGAAAATCATACATCCTGACCAAGTTGGATTTATTCCAGGGATGCAAGGATGGTTCAACATATGTAAATCAGTAAATATAATACACTATCTTAACAAAGTCAAGGACAAGAACCAACATGATCCTCTCAATAGATGCAGAAAAAGCATTTGACAAAATTCAAGACCCATTCATGATAAAAACTTGCAAAAAATTGGAATAGATGGTCTATGTCTCAACTTAATAAAGGCTATCTATAAAAAAACCAACACCCAACATCATATTAAATGGTCAAACACTGAAAACCTTCTCGTTAAAATCAGGAACAAGACAAGGATGCCCAATATCACCACTCCTCTTTAATATAGTTCTGGAAACATTAGCCATAGCAATTAGAAATTAGAAAGAATTTAAAGCAATAAAGATAGGAAAGGAAGAAGTTAAACTGTCATTAATATTTGCTGATGATATGATACTCTACATTGAAGACCCAAAAAACTCTACCAAAAGACTTCTTGACTTAATTGACACTTTTACCAGAGTAGCTGGATACAAGATTCACGCCCAAAAATCAATAGCCTTCTTGTACACAAACAGACTCACTACGAAAGAAATTAGGGAAACAATTCCTTTCACAATAGCACCCCAAAAATGAAGTATCTAGGAATCAATCTAACAAAAGAAGCAAAAGACCTCTACACTGAAAACTACAGCACTCTGAAAAAAGAGATCGAGGAGGATATAAGAAAATGGAAAGATCTCCCCTGTTCCTGGGTAGGAAGAATCAACATAATGAAAATGGCCATACTACCAAAACTGCTATACAGATTCAATGCAATGCCAGTTGAAATTCCACCAATATATTTCACAGAACTAGAAAGAAGAATCTAAAATTTCATTTGGAACCATAAGAGACCTAGAATAGCAAAAGCCATCCTAGGCAACAGATACATGGCAGCGGGTATAACAATTCCCAATTTGAAACTGTACTACACAGAAAAACAGCATGGTACTGGCAAAAAAACAGACCTGAGGATCAGTGGAAAAATTGGAAGATACAGAAACAACTCCAGATGCACTCAGCTACCTCATCTTCGACAATGGAGCTCACAGTCCCCACTGGAGGGAAGATAGCATCTTTAACAAATGGTGTTGGAAAAACTGGATCTCAACCTGCAAAAGATTAAAACTAGACCCTTACCTGTCACCATGCACTAAATTAAAATCCAAGTGGATTAAAGATCTAAATATAAAAGAAGAAACACTAAACTTGCTGGAAGATAAGTTAGGCAGAACTCTGGAAGACATTGGCATAGGAAAAGACTTTATGAAGAAATCCTCAGTAGCACGGAACCTAGCAGAAAGAATCAACAAATGGGATCTCATCTTATTAAAAAGCTCCTGCACTGCAAAAGAGACCATCAACAGAACTAAGAGACAACCTACAATGTGGGAAAAATGTTTTTTCAGCTGCTCCCCAGACAAAGGACTATTATCAAGAATATATAAAGAACTCAAAACAACCACAACCCCCAAATATAAAGACCCAATTATAAAGTGGGCATCTGAAATGAACAGACATTTCTCAGACAAAGAAATAAAAGCAACAAGTAAATATATGAAAAAATGTTCCACATCACTGGTCATTCGAGAGATGCAGATGAAAACAACACTGAGATTGCACCCCACCCTGCAAAGAATGGCTGATATCAAGAAATCACAGAACAAAAAATGTTGGCGCGGTTGTGGGGAGAAAGGAACCCTTCTCCACTGCTGGTGGGAGTGCAGACTGGTGCAACCACTACGGAAGTCAATATGGAGATACCTCAAAGAACTAGGATTAGAGGTTCCATTTGACCCAGCCATCCCTCTGTTGGGTATCTTTCCAAAAGAATTAAAGGAATCATACCACAGTGATATATATGCACACCCATGTTTATATTGGCACAGTTTGTAATAGCTAAAACTTAGAAACAGCCCATCTGCCCATCAGTTGGAAACTGGATAAAGAAGATGTGGTTTGTCTATAAAACAGAATACTACTCAGCCATAAAGTATGAGAAAGTAGATTCATTCATAGTTAAATGGGTACATATTGAGGATATACTCCTAAGTGAAATAAATAAGTCATACATATGCAAATACCGAATAGTTTCTCTGGTGTGAAAAACTAAAATAGTACTCAAGATCCTAATGGGACAATTGGCAACGTGAAATAGGAATAAAAGGACCAAAGGTGTAGGGACAGTGAGAAGGATAGGGAAAGGGGAATAAGGGAAAAGGGAAAAAATATGAGTTATTATAAAAATAGAATTAAAGTGTTTGAAGGTGGGGAGGGGAGGAGGGGGTGATGGGAGGGTGGGGACAAGGGGAAAAAATGAGAACCAAGACTTCTTATGTAAAGGTACAAGATCCCAGTAATTAATGTAACTGTACTGTCTACCTAGAATGTACCAATAAATTCAATTTAAAATTTAAAAAACAATAAAAATAAATAAAATTAAATTTACAAAAAAAAGAAATATTATTCTGATAAGTTTGGTTATCTACTTGCACAGCCAACAAAGGATGAAGGACTATAAAGGCAAGAAGGACAAGAGGGGTTCACGCAAGCAGAATGATCACAAAGGTATGGGACAAATTAGCCTTAGGGGTAGGGCACAGCTTCCAGATGCATCTGTCAGAATCCTACACACAGCCACTCCTCCAGATGATCCATGCCTTCCTCATTTAGGGAAAGTACCTCCATATCCATCTACCTTTGCATTGCTGGAATCAGCTCCTGGGATGCCCTTTCTTGGTATCTCTTATTCATCAATTTTCCATCACTGTGACAAATGGCATAGATAAACACCTTTAAAAAAGAGGGAAGCTTATTTTAGTCCATAGTTAGATGGATCCATTGCTTTTCAGTCTATGACCTGGCAAAACATCACAGTGGGGAGCATGTGGCAGAGAAAACTGCTCACTTCATGGCATCCAGGAAACAAAGAGAGAAAAGGCAGGGATCAGGGTTCCAATATCCCCTTCAAGTTTGGGCCCCAATGACCTCTCTCCCACCAGGCCTCACCCTTCAATGGTTCCACCACCCACTAATAGCACCATCAGCTGGAGTCCAAGCCTTCAACACATGGGCCTTGGAAACATCCAAGACAGAAGCCATAAGAGACCACATACTGACTCTTGCATTAGTCAGCACTGTTATTAAAATTAAATAGCTCAGATAATTAATTTATAAAAGACAAGAGGGTGATTTAGCTCACAGTTCTGAAAGTTCTTGTTCAAGGCTGGAGAGGCTTTCAATGAGGGAAGCAGACGGCCAGGGCAGGGAGCATGTATCAGAGAAAGCTGCTCACATCACAAGCCAGAAAACAAGGAAAGACTGACTGGCTGAGGTTCAACAACATCCTTTCAGGGCACAACTCCAGTGATGTAGGGACCTCCCACAAGGCCCCACCTCTTTTTAACTGCAGTACTTGGAATTGAACCCAGGTTTTTGTATGAACTATATCTTAAACCCTTTTATTTTTTACTCTCTATGTCACCAAGTTGCCCAGGTTGTGCTCACACTTCCAATCTTCCTGCATCAGCCTCCCAGAGTAACAGAATTACAGGCACTTGCTGCCACACCCCAATTAAGGCCCTTCTCTTAAAGGTCCATAGTACCTCCCAACATTGCCATGCCAGGAAACAAGTGTTTAATGCATGGACATATGAGGACCAGCATCCATACTCAAAAGCTAGCCATCTTTTCTGACCCAACTCATCCCCACCTGTGTGACCCTCTATTACATGTCTGTCCTGCCTGTCACACTGAATTAAATGTCTTTTTTAGGTCTACCTGCCTCCTTGGCCACATACCAGTGCCAAAGGGCAGAAATCTTTGTGGATTTCATTTGGAATATATCTTTGTGTACATACTGCCTCAAACATGGCGAAGTGCTCACAGAAAGAAGGAACTGCTATGGCAAGGAGATGAAGTTACTTAAATGTGTGGCAACCAGAGTCCCTGAGGTCACCACCCTGAAACACACCCAGTGGATTGAATGACAACCAGAATGATTAAAATAAATTATTTAGAAAAGATTAAGATATGTTCCACATCCTTTGTTCAGAAAGGCAAGTCAAGTACATGGGTAAAATATTTTAGGTCAATTTTGATGATAATTATAGGGAAGTCATTTATTGGAAATGCCTCATCTGAGTTAATATTTAATAAGTGATGAGCCACTATCAACATCATTTGCTCAGAGGTAGAACTAAAAGGAATTGGTATTTCTAAAACAAGAACTCTGAACTGTAATTACAGGCTTTGCCTCCCTCCCCTCAGCTTAGGCCGCATTGTATCACCTCCCCAGACACAGACCACATCCGCACCCCTTGTTTAAGTACCAGGAGTGAACTTAGTAGCTCCAGCAAAAGGTGTCCAGCAAACAAGGTGTCAATGGCAAACCAAAGAGAGTTCTCTGCTCCTAGGGTGAAGAGATTTTGTTCTTTTATTTTCTTCTGGCACAATTTTGTTTACTGTTCAGCCCGATGTTCAGTATATGGTGTTATTGAAATATTTATTAATAACCATAATACTTGTCCAAACAAATAAGCTATTTATGTTCAGCTTCTCAAAAGGCAAATGGGGTGGTGGAGGGGGAGAGAACATGATGCATCTGCCACTTCATCCTTCACATCTAAACATGGAGGAAACATACCAGAAAGTGACAGCACGTTATGAGACAATAAATCCAGCATTTTTAAGGGGAGGTGACGAACCCACTGTTTGTTTTCTGAGCGCCTTAGTATGCTATACATTTGAGATTACTTCGTTTCAATAATCAGCCTGTCCTTCTAAAGAAATAATGAATATCACCCCTGATGCCCATTCAAGTTAAATGTTGTATGATTATAATATTAGAAAGAAATCCCCTTTTTTATTGACTAAATTAAACTCAGTTGCCTCCACATGTACACCTTTCCCTCTCAACTCTGATTTCTGGGCCCCAGAAGCAGATGGGACAAAACAGAGAGTGTGGCCAGGAGATGTCCCAACAGGTGACCATGCAGAGCCAAGGAAAGAAACTATTTGGCAGCTTCCTCAGCACCCTGCTCCCACCCACCCTCGATGACTTTCAGAGTTAAAACATTCTTCTTTTCAAAAATACAGCCATGGACAGATGCGTGCATGGCCGCCCTGCAAAGCACACCCCAGTTCTGAAAATATGCTCACTGACACCACTTTAAAGGAAGGAACTGCTTTCATATCCAGCTGATTGTGAGACCTAAAGAAAGTCCTACTGGCTGCTGTAGCAAAGCCAACCCAGGCTGGCTGCGTTCCTGAAGGGGAAAGCTTCTGGACACCCATATGAAGACTGGCAGAAGGAAAGCAGGGGCCACAGTATCTTAGAAGATCAGAATGACACAAGAACATTCTACAGACAGCCTGCATGTACTTCTAAGTATCATCCCAAAGTAATCTGAGGAAGGGCCTGTGCTCAGGCACCAAGAATAATCATCAATGACAGTGCTTGGCAAAGGCATTTAAAGTGTGCCGTTGTGACCACTATTTCCAAGACCTCTGGACATGAGCAAAGTGATGTTTTTAGTTAAGAATAAAGAATTCAACAATCAAAACCTTTCCATTCTAAGACCAGGGACAAGGAAGCCAAGAAGAGCAGAGAAACATTGGCACAAGTCCCACCTCTACATCATAGTGTCTGACGGAATACATGATGAGAATATTCCATCGAGTGTAGATTATGTGGTACCAGATGGTAAGAGTGGAAGAATTTTTCTCTGGAACAAAAAGGTACAAGTTGTAGACTTATTTTCTAGATGTTTGATGCTTTTTTCTCTAGAAATGCATTGATACTTGATACCAGAGGTATCTTTAAATGATAGAGGTGTTTTGCTTTTGTTTGTCAAACTTGAAAAGAAATTTAGAGTTTTTCTCGTTCAGAAGCCCACTGTGTGGATCAGAAAACAGGTGCCTCCCAAAGCCTCTACCTAATGCCCAGGAGCCAAGTTAACAGACTGGCAGGTTGATGCAGCCCATGAGGGGCACTGGCTAGACACTGGGAGGAGGAAGAGAAGGAAAAGCCACAGTGCTACTCTTTCTGTCTTGGGGTTGGTAGGAGATCTCCAACAGAGGCATTATCTCTTCCGAGGTTCCAGGCCCAGGCAGCCCCTCCTTCCATGGCCCCACCTCCCTCTGGGCAGCCCCACCAGTGTGACTACTGGCCAGAAAGTTTGCATTCTCTAGGCCCTGCAACCCCAAGGGCTTTGGATCCCTTTTCAATCTAATCTTCAGGTTGCCTCCTTGACCAATGTCATCGGTTCTCTGTAGTATATTAAATCTCCATGGTCTAGACTACATAAAGTCGGTTTGGCTCTGTGGATCAATCCTGAGTGATGTACTTAATGTAGAGCCCTCTCTCAATGTTTCACTTAGGCAGTTTTCTCAGCTTTGCTTACAAGCTTCCAAAGATTAGGAGTTTATTACCTCCCAGAGCAGGATTCTCCAGATAGAACTGTTTAAAATAATTGTCCTCTACATTGTGCCACAGGGATGCCTTCCATACACCTTTAGCCTCCTTGAATTTATCCAAGCATGTTTTCAGCACAGAACCTACAGGTGTCCCCGCTCACACAAAGCCACGTATAGGGTTGAATTTGCAGTGTGATTTGAAGTTCTACCTAAAGTTTCTCCATTTGTGATTTATTTTTATAGTTAAAATACTAACACTTGGAAGCACCCACTTTATTAAAAATATTACATTTCTGAGAAGATGCATAAAAGCTACTACCATTTCCTGCCAGCTTCACAGGAATTTGGCCTCTGTTCTTCCTTACAACTGTCAGTTAGGAGCAAGGCCCTGCAGAAACGGGGTCTTAGGAAATGGGGACTGTGAGAGCAGTAACTTCAGAGTAGCTGGGAGTTCTGAGATAGAAGTGCTCCAACTGGGGCACTGAGCTGCTAAAGGCAAGCAAAGTTGCTGGGCAGAGAGGTACATAGGAGAGGCAGCAGAGAGAGGACTTTACAAGTGGTAATCACCTTTTTCTCTCCCATCTCCTAGGCTTCCTCTTGCCCTTTCTTGCTTCTGCATTTGAGCAGTCAGCATCTGCAGCCATGCTAACCCTTACTAACAAATAAAAGGAAGGAAAATGCCAACAGAATTATTATTTGCATTTGTATGTGCAGTTCCTGCAAGTTTTAGCATATTTCATTGGTAAGCACTGCAGGAAGTGAAAAATACAGCTCAAGAAGAGATTTTATCCAGCTGCCCTCTTCCCAGAAAGTAAACAGATAATAAAATAAATCTAATCAGCATTCCTTTTCACTTAGCTGAAATTAAATTTTACTCATCATGGGTAAGTGGCTAATTACATGTTTAGTGTAAAGAAAATTCTGAGGACATTATCTTATTTACTTTCTTCTTATGTCAATAGATGAGGGGACATTGGCATTCAGATGAAGGTAGCAACAGCTGGCGGCTGATGCCAACTTACCTTTTATGGCCTGAATGCAGAACTAGACAAAGCAGAATGGAGACACTGGAATTAAATTGCCTTCAACCCCAAATCCAGGCAATCTGCCCATTGGTTTACAACAACTGCAAATTCTAATGAAATTGCTTCTAAAATGGATTGATCTCTGGGGTCTAAGAGCTTTTTTTTTTTTTTTTTTAAGTCACAATTTCTCAAGTGCTGACTATGCACTAGGTAATTCTTATGTTATAGATTCTTCAACGTAACCCAGGAAGTAGATCATAATTTTGTGCCCATTTTTCAGTGGTAGAAATCAAACCTTAAATGATACACTCCAAGGTCAACCAGTTGGTAAATGAGAGACCCAAATCCATCCAGATCAAAAGCCTTCCTTTTCACAGCAACACTGCCTTTGTGGCAAAGGGGGCTCTTTTTTGTGACTTGCTAAGGCTACCATATTTTCACACTGAGTCCAAGAGTTCTGAGACCCACATTAGTAGTAAAAAAAAAAAAAAATCCCTTAAAGAAAATTCAAATTACTGAGCTTGCCTAGTCATGTCTCATCTGCTCAAACTTCCTTGTTCAGCCTTGTCCTGAGAAAATGTCTAGCTCCAAAGCCACAATTTCAGCGACAGACCTCCCAGATGGCTGCTTGCTTCTCAATACTGTGTCACTCCCACGAAGCTTTCCAGTCTGGAAGTAGAAGCACACTAGCACAGAGACCTCTTTCTGCAAAGTGTTTTGGGAATCAAGCAGACTGTATAATTCTCGGGATTGTTAATGAGATCTGTATGCTTAATTCCCCATGCTCTGAGGAAGACCCCAGGGTATTCTTTTTTAACTCAGGAAAAACATAAACGCAAATAATTCCATACAAATAGAACTGTCCTGAATTAGTAATGCTCGAATGAGTCTATACACAATTATCCCAGCTCCTGATCATTACTAATCGAAGCTCAAGTTTATGTCATTACATTTTATTTATAACACACTTCAAATAAATATGCACAGTGCCTGAACATTTTGTAGACCTTTTTTATTCTCACTTTTCTATATCTTAAGCTGTTATCAACATTCTCAAAGCTCTTTAATTCATTTTATTTTCATCTCGAACTATTTTAAATTTTATCTGAAGATCCAGTTAAATAAAATCTACTTGAACCTAAAGACCTGAATTTGTCACATACAGTCTCTAGACAATAAATTTTAAAAAGCAACTCAAGTCACTGTCTAGGAGATGACTACAAATACAGAAAATATTTTCTCTCCATTATAAAAATTCATCACCAAACTGATTGCTCAGCAATGAATGTTCCCATCACCCAAGGGACACACCCAAGCAGTCTCTCCTAGGGTCAGCATCAAGGTCATGCTACTTTTATTTATAAGGTCCTGGGAGATAGATGAGCTCATTTAGGGCATACTAAAGACCATAACAGAAGTCATCAACTTTTGATGGTTCTAAATTCTCCCTGGGGAACAAATAAATCTTTTCCTGGTGTTTCTGGAGTCCAACCAGAGACACAGGGATTAAAGGTGTCTCTGTGACACTTGTATGCCTTCTGCAAGAAAATAATGGATAGATCCAATTGAAAGTCATATTTTCACAAGTAATTTACCCAAGAAAATTGGGTTGTGTGGGTAATGTTTTAGGTACCTATCCAAATTGACAATGCAACTTCAGAGTCATACAAATTTTACATCATGCTGCCCTTGACCATACAGTCTGCTATAGAAATACTAGTGAGGGACCTGGGAGGAAGCAATCCACAGGTTTCAGCTTTACTGTAAATTTCTGATTCGCTCTGAAATGACTCCTTTTCATCCCCACTGCTCATGTCTGCCCAAATCCACTGGCACTGGCTCTTTCTTGCCTGTAAATTAGATTACAAAACTGCCTTTGAGTTTCTTTCATTTATGTAAATCAGTCATGATTTCATATTAGTGAAAATGCCAGTCATCTACCTTCTATTTTCCTTGTCTTTCTGACTCATTGGTCACTTTCTCATACCTCCCCCTTGCACTAAGCCCACATTTTGTTTTTGGTACTGGTAACTGAACTCAAGGCCTTCACACTGAGCTGCATCCCAGCTACTTTGAAGTCTTTTATTTTGAGATGTTCTATTTGTATTTGGCTTGCCACACTTACTTCTTTCACATGACCAGTAGCCCCATTTTCTCGCCTTCCCTCTCCCTGAATTTTTCCTTCTGCACAAAGATAGTTACTATATTTCTTATTATTTCTTAGAACTCTAATGTTCCTTTAAAAATATCAATTGCTGGGCCAGGGATGTAGCTCAGTGGTACCACACCTGCCTGGCAAGTGGAAGGTCCTGAGTTCAATCCCTGGTTCCGCAAAACAAAACAGAACAAAAAAAAAATTCAGTTTGGGCTGGGGATTTAGCTCAGTGGTGCTGCCACCTGCCTTGCCAGTGCAAGGTCCTGAATTCGATCATATATATTCAATTGCTTCATATTATTTGGAAATCCAGGATTCCATTTCCAATATCGTCCCTGATTTTAAATGCATCCCAGAATAGTAACCTAGTATCTACCATGAATAAACTCAACACAAGAATTATTGTTCCAAAACCTTAGGAACAGATCATGAGCTGACAGAGATGTATTTCTATTCCTGAAACTCTGCATGATAAAGAATTTTAAGGGACAAAATATACCAGATACTATATAACAAAGCATAGCCATCACAACATATCCCTTTTCCCTCATTGCTCTGTCGCATGTGAGCCAGACCTCCCACCTAGCCCTGTATTCCTGCCATGGGGTTGCCTGGCCTCTCTGAAGGCCACCTTACCTGTCAACATGGAGGACAGAGATACTGAGAAATTAATGCCTCCCAGGAGTAGCTCTAAACCACTTTCATTAGAATTCATGTTTCAGGATCTTAGGTTGGCCTGGAAAATCCAAACTAAAACACTGGACCAGGGGGAAATGGAGCTGGGACAGACACTCAAACCCTTTTCTGTTTCTTAAATAGTGAACTAAAAAAATAGAGAAAAAAATGAGAAAATTGCCATATTTTTTAAAATCTTACATTCTTAATTTAAAAAAAAAAGTATACTGTTTTTGGGCACAATACCTTGACAAATAGCAAGAATTCTGCTTATTGAAATTGGGTATATAAAATAGTATGGTTCTTGAGTTGTGAAGATAAAGTAGAAGAAAGGACATCAGAATTCTTACAATGCAATGTTATGACACGAGAAACGGATAGCTATTGCTCACTGTCTCTTATTTATTTCTTCTACATTGACTTAAAATAGACATTTTTCATGACCTCCCCTCATGATCCAAGCTGCTAGCCTGTTGTATTTGACATTAAGTTATCATCTTCAATCCAGTGTGGAGTCTGTAAAACCAACTTAAAGTAGATGATAATTGCCATGCAAGTTATTTTAATTTAATATAGGGGATCAGTTAAATGGGTAATAGATAACTGAAGATGGAGAATGTTATGGTTTTGATCTAAAGTACCCCTTCAAAGTCTCTTATATTCAGGGGCAGGGCTATGAAATGTGATTGGATCATAAGGATACTCTATCCATTGATGGGTTTATGGCTGAGTGCTCACTTAACAGGCAGGGTCTAGTTGGAGATGATTCATAGAGGGTGTGAGCTAAAAGGGTATATTCTTGTCCCCAGCTCTTCCTAGCTGCCATATATTGGGGCAACTTTGCTTCACCGCACACTCCTGCCATGCTATTTCTACCTTGGAGCTAACCAGTCATCAACTGAACCCTCTGAAATCATGAGCCAAAATAAACCTGTCCACATTTAAACTGCAGGTGTCAGGTATTTTGTCTCAACAAGAAAAATATTAATACAAAAGGGAAACACTCAGGCATCTCCAGTTAGCATCTGCATCTCTGAGAGCTGGGGAAAAGGAATGAAGTAGAATCCAAAAAGGGAAGCATCACACAGCTATAATACAAACATCTGAGAGGAGGTATTGTGACCATGCACCCTATGTCATAGGTTTCCCTATGACACAGGATTTCTATGTTTGAACCAGGAAGGTCCCAGGAAGACTTGGACAGTTTGGCCATCCTTTGCGGGTATGCAGTTTGCCATCCTATGCAGGTATGCTGTTTGGCTGGTGGTAACACCTCAGGCACTGAGAGGAAGGATCTCATTAGGCTGGATCTAAGATCTCTTGTCAGTGGCTACAAGTCACCTCCAAGCTGGTAAATGGCTGGATCTCAGATCTCTTGTTAGTGGCTACAAGTCACCTCCAAGCTGGTAAATGGATTCAGGACCCAGGAGGGCAGAAAAAGACTGGGAAACAAGGTGACCAATACTTCTCTGGACTTCTAGTCTTCCTCTAGCACCTCCACTGACAAGAGTCTAACTAGAAGCATTGACAAAGGGTAAAGGAGAAATGTGGTTTGCTCCTTACCGTATAAAGCACAGCCACAGTTTCATGCCAGTTACCAGAGGGGCACAACTCAACCGTCATTTCTCTCTTCCTCCCTCAGTCTCTCTCTTCCTACAACTGTCTCTAATGAGTATTCCCTTAGACTAATTACCTACTTTCTCATTGTCATCTCCTTTGGAACCTACCATCATTTTTAGTTCCTCCTCAATATTTAAAACCTTTCTTTTGTGCTCACCACTGGATTTTTATAACCAGAACTCTGATGTTTCAATTGCTATATTCAATCATTTTATCAACTAAAATATACAAACTCAGGTATTCGCAGGGAAATTACTGGGTTGTGAGAGAGAGAGAGGATGAAGTGTATGTCACCAGGGCTGTGGCCTCTGTGAGTTACTACAGCCACCTGAGTGATGGTTTTCACCTTCACCTGCTGTTTCCTGGTAGTGCAAAGCTTAGTTACTGGTGAAAAGAATCAGCTAACTGCAGTGGCACACACTTGGAATCTCAGCACTCCAGGAGGCTGAAACAGGAGGATTGCAAGTTTGAACATCGCCTGTCTCAAAATAAAAATGACTCTATGCAAAGTACCAGAGGGGAAAGAAACTCATTTGAGTGAAGATAATTTAGCATTTTGATGATTTTATTCCCTATGTACTTAACACAGAACAAATTTACACATAGAAGCATTGGTTGAGAACTGGGACCATTTTCCAGATCTGAAGTTGAGAATTAGTTGTTCCACTTGGAGTTTCTCATTATGACTACTGGAAATAGCTTTATATTGCCTCTTATCTCTTCCTTGTATGCCAAAGACTAGTAAGCCAAAATGTTCCTCAGGATTCAGTTGAGAATATTTATACTAATAGATTTTTAGCTTAAAGTACTAACTCAGTATAAATATGTAGAAGTCACACATTGGAACTGCTGGATCTTTATTTTCCAAGAATTCTAGGAATAACTTAACCACAAATGCAGCTCAGTTAGGGTAGTGAGAACAACTACAGAACTCAGAACCCAAGCAATATTGCCAGGTCCCTTGTTCCCCACCTCTGCCTGCCTATATATCTATGTCTTAAAAGCAAACATCTGACATCTACCTGCTTCCCAGGGTTTTTAAGGTCTATTAATCAGACACAAAAGCTAGAATCTTTGATTTGTTTTTTTCTCCAAATGACTTTCAAATCACAATGTAGTACAAGGAAAACTTTTATCCACTTTCATCTTCAAAGAAACACCAAATTATGTTATAATTTATGAGAAACCTTACATTATTTCTGAATCATTTCATGTTCTCAGTCTCTAGTTCCACACATCTTATTCACAATTCCTGAGAGGGCCATGGATGTAAGCTCAGGATTACAAAATAGGTCACTGGCATTCTCAACCCTGATTCCTGCAGCCCTAAAACATTTTCATTTCACATGCAAGCAACCAAAAGCTTTTCATTAAGTCTCATTTTCAAATGCTTCTGTTTCCTGAGGAACTTTCATGTGCTGCCACCCATGTCACCCTGAGTGTCACAGATGACCCGCCATACCAAAACTGTCATAAGGGAAAGACAAAACATCACTTTCTTTGCATTTAATTTTTTAGTTAATGGCTTACTTTTTGCATGGGAACACACTGAGCAATGAAAACTGTATCTCCCTGACATGAAAACCGTGGAGAATTTGGAAGAACTTTACATAAGCTTCTTCTAGATCATTCTTCCAGCATAGTTGGTGGGTGAAAAATATGAAGAAGCAAAAATAGTTCTTCACACAAGGATTCCCTTTGGCTTTGTACTAATTGAAATTTACCGACGTTGGTCAAAGCTCCACCTGGACCTTAAGACTTTAAAGTCTAGGCCATAATTCAGGTAAAATCCAGCAAATCCTAAGCTCTTCCTCTCTGTATCCTTCACTCTGAAGATGGTTAAGGAATCTACAAGGAATACAACTGCCCCTCTTGCCTGTGACCAAAGTGGCATCCCCTCCCTACTTTAGGCACCATTAGCTATATCATTCACCATTTCCCATATCAACCAGTGGTCATTTCCCACTTTTATACCGGTCATTAGTTGGCCCCTGTCAATTCGGGAGTCAACTCTTAGAAAACAAGGCTGTTCCCCTTCTTTGTATTGACCTCACAATGCACAGGTGAGTGCTGTGAATGCAGAAGGGTGTCTCATAATAGCACCAATAGCTGCCTTTTGAAAGACCACTTTAAGTAGTGAGCCTTGCCTTATTTTAGGATCTTCATCCAGGTTAATTCATTTAATCTTCATCACCACTCTGTGAAGTAGTTCCTATCAAGATACTACTTAAAAGAAGAGGAAACTAAAGCCCAGAAATACACAGATAATAAGTAACCAAGATTGAAGTCCACACATTCTGGCTCCAACCCACCCACTTAGCCAGGAGAAGACAAAGAGCCACTCTACAGAGGCAGTAGAATGGCCCCTGATGGGCCAGCACTAAGGGGTAGACAGTCCTGGTGCCCACCAGCCAAAAGAAGAGAAAAGAGCTGAAGCAGATATGAGGACACAAAGCTTGTAAAACTACTTATTGACTTTGATAATATGAGAGGAAAGAACAGATGATTGTTTTTTCACTGTAGAGAGTTAAACCCAGGGCCTTCTTGCTGAACTACAATCCAACACCCCATTCTGTCTCTCTCTCTCTCTCTCTCTCTCTCTCTCTCTCTCTCTCTCTCTCTCTCGCCTGAAGGAGGATTTTGAAAAATCACTAAATTACCGGAGGTGGCACTCAAATCCTATCCTATCCTATCCTATCCTCCTGACTTAGCCTCCCAGCACATGACTTTTTTTTTTTTCACTGAGTGTATTGGTACCCTTTAAGTATACAGTACAGTTACATTCATCATTGGGATCATATACCTTTACATGACAGGTCTTGGTTCTCATTTTTTCCCCATACCCCTGCCCCTGCCTTCACCCACTCCAACCTCCCCTATTTACAAAGACTTTATTTCCATTTTTTTCTTTTTTCATATTTTTTTCTTTTCCCTTATTTCCTTTCAACTACCCTTCCCATTTCCCCTACACCTTTAGCCCTTTTATTCCTATTTCACATTGTCAGTTATACAATTTGGATCTTATTTTCACTTTTAGTTTTTCACACCAGAGAAACTATTTGGTATTTATACATGTGTGTCTTATTTATTTCACTTAAGAGTATGGCCTCAATATGCATCCATTTTCCTATGAATGACTAGTTTCTCATTCTTTATGGCTGAGTAGCACTCCACTTTACAGAAAAAAACACTTCTTTATCCAGTCTCCAAATGATGGGCAATTGGGCTGTTTCCAAGTTTTGCAAACTGCCAGCACATGACTTTTGAAACAAACTTTTTACATTATGAAATATTCCCATTAACTCTTTCACCTCCTCCTGCCCTTCTAACATGACGTGCACATCAATGGATATTTTACTCACATTCTTGGGTTGTTTTGTTGTCGTCGTTGTTGTTTGTTCTTGGTACTAGGAATTGCATTCAGGGTCCTGTGCTTGGCAGGCAAGCATTGTACTGCTGAGCTATATCCCCAGCCCCTTACTCACATTCTTAATTGAATAGTGTGCTTTAGATTTTTCCTTGTTCAGATATTGTAATATAAAATGTCTCTAATAACTCAACAAGTAAGCAAATAAGAAATACTGAAAGATACATTCATTTTAGACTCTGGAGTTAATCATGCATTTTTCTCTTCATCAAATATGCTTTGCCATCTTTAAACAGAGAAAAATTGCACTGATCCTGAACTGTAACCTAAGTGACTGCAAATGAAATACTCTTGTGTCTCTCATGTCCTCAAATCTCACTAAAAACCCAAGTGTGCGGCTGGTAAATCCTTTCATTTCAAGTATTACAGAGACACATAATGATGAAATTTACTTATGCTTCACAAGGATCCTAGAATATTCTGTGTAAGCAAGATATACTATTTTAAGTTACAAACAGAGCCATGGCAAGCACATGTTTAATGTTCACATTTTCATTTTTTTGACAGATCTCAAATACAATATCATGTAGTAATTTACAATGGGATAATGATACGTGCTTCATGGGTTTGTATTCAGGATTTAAGAAGATGAGAAGCACTATAAATGAGCTTGAAGTCTGTATGCTACAAGACTGACAAGTGGGACAGAGCCAGAGAACTGGTGACTAAGCCTAGCCTGCCCCTGTCCCCTGGTGCTATTCTGAAATTTCCGGATACATGGGTTTCTACATGCATCCCTCTCCAAGGGCAAGAGTATTCTGGTTACAGCCCTATACCATGCAATTTTGTAGGCAGGCAGTCTTTCATTATCAATGAAAAGTAAGATGTAGATCCCTTCTGAGCAAACAAATCCACTTCAGTAATTTATGCCATAGATCTACTCACACCTGTGCCCTAAGACCTACGTACAGACTTGTTTAGAGTAGTAACCAAATGTCCAGCAATAACCAATGATTGACTTGGAAAGTTGCCAAACTAAATTAAGTGAAACAACATCCCAAGTAGTATAAGTAGGTGCCCCATGGCATTACTAAAATGAGAAAAACATGCATACAGAACTTACACATGCACAGACTATTTCATAAAAGATTCCCAGGAATGTGGGGAAAGTTGCCTATGTGAGCAGAGCTACAGATTGAGATCTGGTGAGAAGGAGCTCTATTTTCGTTACAGCCTTTTTGTGCTATTTGAATTGTTTTTGGCCATATTGAAATATTGTGCTCTTAATTTTGAAACTAGACAGTTTTTCCTCCATGATTAGTGTCAACCTTCATTAATTCAACAGTCTGACTGATGGCCAGGCTGTGGCCCCCAGGCTTCATCCAGGTGAATGAGAAGTTCGGTCTGAATGGATGAGCTGGAAGCGTGGTGTCTGGTAGGAAAACACACATGCTTCAACTAGTTTGTGCAAAATCTCTTGATCAGGTTGCTTGATGACCTGAGCAGACATAGTGTTGGGTAAAGTACAGCTAATTGGAGAGCAGTTAGAAGCAAGTAAGGTGGAGGAATTGACCTTCAAAGGCCTTGTGAAAAGTATATAATCTCTGCTGCTTAGTTTTTATTACCAGTCAAAGCACATCTCACTAATGCTGCCTATGGGGTGGGCCAGGAGACATAACAAAACCTGTATATCTACAGCATTAAAATTTTAATAATATGCATATGTTGTTATGATTAATCCCAGGAAGGATGATGTAGACACTTAAGAAAAATGCCTACATTTTAAAACATAAACATGTTGCATAACTTGTCTTTAATTATACAAGAATGAATTATTAAATGAAAATGTAATTAAATGTTTAAAATGTTACTGATAGCTCACACTAACTAAACAAACTATGGATTCTATTTTTGAGCCTATGATTCAGGAGGCACTGGTTTTATAGATTTAATGTCCTTGAGGAATATCAGATGTCCTCAAGATTTGGAATTTGATTTAACTGAAAGATGCAAGGCAAAAGTGTGTAGCCAAATAATTCCCCACCGACTCCATATCTAAAGAGGATCAAAAGTATGCGCTATTTCAGCTAAGGCTAGCAATAATTTATGCTGAATAAATTATCTGCAGTTTAGCTTCTTTCAGCCAGGGGCACAAGAAGGAGGTATGCAATGTAAACGGCTGTGCACATGCTAGCTGGCATGCACTAGCATGCCGGGACCAAAGCAGGCGGGGACTGTAAAACTTGAGCTCAAGCCCAGTGTGCTATTAGCTTGGTACAAAGCCAAGTCACAGACTCAGCTGTGAGCAGAAACATCTCCCAGCCGCCATCCACTCACTGTGTTTAACCTACCTCTCACCTTGCCTACTCTGCATTTAGAAATAAAAGCACGCCTTAGAAATCAAATGAAACAACAATGCATCATTTAGAAGCACAAATAAATGTATATAAATAAGGAATGCTTACCCAGAAAGATGTTACTGATACATATGACAAAATATAATTAATTCTCTAAATCAGGGATACCTACAAATGCTGAGCCAAAATTTAAACAGAAGTGACAGGCTATTCCAGAAAAATCTCCTAAGCATTTCTGGTTAGAACTGAGGTCACATGAGAACGGGGGAAAGGTGGTTTGTGTCCACTGTCTTTGTCATTTGGTCATTTTGTTTTGTTTTGTGCTGCTGGGAGCTGAACCCCAGGCTACACCTTCAGTTCTTTTTAATTTTTTATTTGGAAACAAGGTCTCAATAATTTGCAGAGATACCCAGGTTGAGCTCAAACTTGAGATCCCTTGCCTCAGCCTCCCTGACTGCTGGGATTACAGCATGCCAACTGTCTTTGTCATTTCTGAGACAGCCTGGCCCATATGCTCCTTTCCTTGATTGAGTCAAAGTCAGGTGAGACCCTGTTAAGAGCATGGGAGAAGTGCATTACGTATGTTCAGTCACCTTGTAAGCTAATGACTACACACTTTAGAGCATAGGGGATCATTATTCCAGCATATCATCAGTGAAGTTTCCAGAAAAGCTCATTAAAGGATCCATTAAAATGCTTACCAGAAAGTTAGGGTTTATCAAAGAATCCTATTCACATTTGAAGAACTTGCAAGATTTTTGCCTTGCCTGATCCTACTACATTTTATTTCCTTTCCTATGATCTCTACAGATGAACAAAATTAATTAAGGAGATTCTTTCTTTCCCTTTATCATAATTTAACTATCTCATTATTTTGCCCATTCTCCAATGCTATTTGATACTGACCTGACATAGTAATCTAAAAGAATTAGAGGCAGACAAATACTATGCAGTTTTCACATCAAGGGCTAAAGTCCTATTTATTTCTTTCACATGTGAAGTTTAAAAAGAACATTTCTAGGTCTTCCAGCTTCTTTTCTTTGATGTCCTCCAAAGCAGGGTGCACACAGGCAGAGCACTGCATAGGTAATGCATGACATCACGGGAAGGAAATATACTCTCCCTTTATGCTTCCTATTATGATCATTTATATCATGTTTAAGTTTTATAGTAAATAAAACACAATAAGACAGCAAAAGCTAGAATGCACCATTTGAAAGAAAAAAAAAAAAAACCTAAATCAGGAAAGTGACAGCAGAAGGTGAGCAGTCAAACAGGACCACGCATAGTGCAGGCCCAGATGATGCTGTCTGTATCACCAGTTTAGGACAGCTCCTTCCACTCCCTCCTGGAGGTCCTATGGTGTGCACAACGGACCTCTCAAGGAATAGACTTTAGGTCCAAAAGGAATGAGAGAATGCTGGACTCTACAATGATTGAGAGTCATCTATAGGTTATATCTTGGTGTCTCAGCTTCCTAAAGTCATTATTTCCCTGAAACCAGGAAAACTACAGGAAACAAACAAAAGATACCAAAATAAACTATGTGCAGATCAATAATCTAGCCTTCTTCTATCCCTCAAGACTAAGGTTCAAATTAGCATCTTCTCTTCTTTTTAAGTGATTCATTTGTATTTTTGTTATTGCTGCTGTTGTTACAATAATATACGTCAAGGAAATTCAGAACAGAAGTGCCAGGAGGACCCAGGGTTCGTTGCTCACCATGGGTTTTCCCACTGCCCAGGGCTGGCACAGTAGCGAGTTCATCATGTGCTTGATAGATGAATACTGCTACTCCACAGGATTAAGGACATGTCCTCTTTACAAAAATATGATAGTGAAAAGATCAGAATGGAGAAATGGGACAGGTCAAATTAACAAATATCTGAGATTCCATTTCCTCACTCATTTCTTGAATATTTATTAGGCTGAACCCTGGGCCAGACCCAAGCCAGGCACCAAAAAAAACATAAAAATGAATTCACTTTGGCTTCCTGGGAGAGATAAGCACAGGAGGTGGTGGCTAATCCAGAGTGTGTGATAGTCACAAGAGAGCTTAGAGCTAAGCATCCCAGAGCCAGGGAAACTTTCCTGGAGGGAGTGACTTCTGGGTGGATTGAACAGTTTCCTCTGGATGAGGAAGAATGGGAAACAATAAAGAGACTTTAGCAGTACCTGCAATGTGTTATTTCCCTAGAAGACAACAAAGAAATCAAGGTTTTAATGGCTGCTAATTCAGAATACTGGGACAGTGGATGTTTCACAAACTGTTACTGTGCTGTCCTTAAATTCCTTGGGATGAGTAGAGTGGAAGGCAAGTGGGCACTGGGCTAGCAAAGAGTGATCAGTCCTAGGGAAAAGCAGTGGGAACAGAGACAGAGGCAAGAGAATATGAGAAAAAGGGCACATAGTTGTGTCTGCCCTACCTGCTTGTAGGGCTGTGACACAGATCAGGTGAAAGAGGAAATAAAATATTTTGGAAAACATTTAGCTCTATTGTGAGTTTTATTTTTAATGTATCATATAAGATTATATTTTATTTTATGTTTAGTATTTATTCTACATATAATTTATATGATTTTTATATACACTAAATTACTTTTTTAACCACCAATTTTGGAGACCCAGGAGATATCAATGGGTATAGCTTGTGCTAATAAACTAGGGACTAAAAAAGAGAACCACTGCCTGTCACACAGTGCTAAACTTTCAGGAACCAATAAGGCATCAGACACCAAATTCTACATCAATGAACAACCCCTGATGAGCATATTTCTATGTCAGTCATGTCACAAAAGACCGTGGTGACTTATGACAGTGCCAAGATCTTTCTGAATACTAAAAGTAGTTCCCCTTCCCTTAATCTTTACATTCACTACACTATCAACTCTTAATGGGAAATTGATTTTGTTATTTCTGATGCTTGGTCTACCTTATCTACAGAGAAGCCAAAGGGGATCCCTACGGACACAGATGGAAGCAACCATTCTTTACACATTTTTGTATATGATTTTGAAAGCCTAAGAAAACAGAAAAATCACAAGAAAAAGAAATTTGTGTCCTGCAGAGTAAAACTCAGTACCTGGAAATTTCACCACAGGAAATTGAAATTGACAGATAGAAACTAGACCAGTTTCATAATATCACTTCACAAACTCACAGTGAAAAACTGTTCTGAAAGTCTAGCCTTTTCGCTCACAAATATCACAGAAATGACAGAACTCAAGGGGCATTATCAGGTCACCTTCTCCAATATACTCGCTCAGAGATAGGATTAATAATTGCATATACTATGTACTCTTTGGTTTGTTTTTTAATATTCAGAAATATTTATATTTTCTTAATTATATATTCATGCCTGGCAAGTCTTATAATCAGAGAAATTTTAACTGGACTCATTTTCTTTGTTCAATTCTCTATAAAGAATGTTGACCATTGTGAAGGGAGGACAGGGACAAGGGGAAAAAATGAGAACCAAGACCTGTCATGTAGAGGTACAAGATCCCAACAATAAATGTAACTGTACTGTATCCCTAAAATGTACCAATAAACTCAATTAAAGCTGAAAAAAAAAGAATGTTGACCATTGATGTTGTAAGAATATCATTCTATACAGTCTAAATGACTTTCTACCTTCTATTTCTAGTAGTATAGTAAGCTACAGGCAATAATCTGGTGGCTATAAACAAAAAAAATTAATAAAATCTAAAGTCTATTGTTCCTGCATCAATGTGCTGATGGGAAAGTAAGCAAGCTAAAATGAATAAAAGTCAAATTTGTAGCCAAAGCCACCTCCCTGAAGTCGTTTGCCAACCAGATGAACTAGAGCTCAGCCTTCAAGGTTCCAAGGGGCACAGGAGACCTTAGCAAAGCCTAAGGTGAGACACAGTATGAAAGATAAACACGCCACCCCCAAGAGGGCTATAAAGTGAACCCTTGACTTATGAACTCAATTTGTTCATGAGGGCTGGTTGTAACTCAGATTGGTCAATTGAAGGCTCAGGCTCCTCTACACAGCTTTCAAATTCTCTCTCCTATATGCAGGCAGATCTCAGGGTCCTTAGAGACACATTGGCCCAGGAAAGGATGTTGCAATGTTCCTTACAGAACTCTTGAAGTTTTAAATCTGTCTCTGAGACAATCTGGAAACACAAGTAACTGGCATTAGGGTCATAACTCAAGACTTTGGTCGTAAATTAAAAACAAAATTCATAAAAAAAATTTTTTTAAAGGGGGCTGGGGATTTAGCTCAGTGGTTCAGTGGCCTGCCTTGCAAGTGCAAGGACCCGAGTTCAAAACAAAATTCATGTCATAACCCAAATTGTTTGTATATCAGGCCAGTCATAACTCAAGGGCCCACTATACTCTTAATGAGGGTAAACTAAAACATACGCTCTTCACCCTCCAGAGGAATATAAGAAAGATCATTTCTTGGACCATGAAGTTGAAAAACAGTTTTCCCTGAGAATGTGTAGGTAGCTACAAAGACATGCCTTTTCTCTGTGTTAGAATGTCAGAATTATTTTGTCATCCTAGAAAACCAAGACATCTTTTATACAGATCCCAGATTGGCCATGCTCACAAGTATCTGGTTAAAGTAACAGGAACCTTCTCTGAAGGAACACCAGATTCCACAAAGATCTAAGAAAGATTTCGCTAGTATGGGTCCAGGATATACAGACCACCAAACAGTCATGGAAATTGCCAAATTGGCACTCTAGTTTTAGATTGAATTTCTGGGAAACAATGGGTTTGTAGTAGATAATTTTAAAAAGGCAAAAACGTCACTATTTGCTCAGTATTTTTTATCTGAAAGTCTATCTGGTAAAATACAGCATGACCATTTTCCAAGAGAAACAAACTTTGCTGCCAATAAATTATGAAAACAACTTCATATATACATTGAATTATGAAAGAAGTTGATTCTTCATCTGCATGCTTGTCAGTGACTTTTTCAAGTTTTCCTGCTGTCCAGTCATACAATTTAGATCCTCACCGAGTGAGGCCTCGTGTACAGATGTGAATACAGGAGCATCTTCCTTCTCATTAAGTAGGAGAAAGCCAAGCAACAGATGTTAGTGATCTTTTTTTCCTATTTGCTAAGTATTCCAAATGTCTATCTCAATTTTTTTCCATATTTCATATTTAACCAATATACATTGAAGTTATTTACAAAAAGCTCAAATTATTATAGAAGCTATCACTTCTAATTAATTTCTGACAACCTTATACCCTCTGCCTTTGTCCTCCTGTATGACAATATTGTTTAGAAATATAAAAGGAAAGGCAAATAGCTGAAAAACTTACAAGTCAGCATGCTGGTGATATCTGAAAGGAAAAGGAAAAGGGTAGGACCAGGTGATGATAATGAATCAACTGATCTCTAGGCTGGGGATCCTCTGTCATCCTGGTCTTCCTGTCACCTACTTTTTGTGTTTCAGCCCCTGCCCCTAAACTCCAGTATCCTCTTGCTTGATTTCTCACTTTTCCAGAGAAGGAATGAAGGAAATCTGGAAAGAATAAAAGAAAGAACTAAGGAATGTGGGAAGGAAGAAAAGGAGGGAGGGAAGGAGGAAGGAAAGGGAGAGAAAAGGGGAGGAAGGAATGGAGGGAGGGAGGCAGCCAGGGAGGAAGGGAAATAAGAAAGACTTTATTGGGTCCTTTCACACCAGGAAATTCTTTTCTTCTACCTTCTTGCATGATAGTTAGCTGGGTACAGAATGCTAATCAATGATCATTTTCCCTCAGAATTTTGAAGGTGCTCTTACATCTAGTGTTGCTAGTAAGAAATCTAATGACATTCTGATTACCCATATTTTTTTTTCTCCCACTCTGAAAATTTTTAGAATCTTCTCCTTCCCCTCCATTCTTGTACAGCATAATGGAATGGGTTGAAATTGGGTTTATCCATTCATTGCGCTGGATGTGCAGTAAACTCAACCACAAGATTTATGTCCTACATTTGTAGGATTTTTTTCTAGACTCAGTCCATCAATACAGTGGTACCTTGGTCATGAACTTGACTGTTTCCATGATTCTGGTCACAAACCAAATTGGATGGGAATCAAATTAAATTTGATGGTTAGGTTCAATGGTGACCTTATGGGGAAACCTGATTTACCTCTCAGTTTGTGACTAGAGTCACAGAAAGAATTAATTTGTGAACCAAAACGCCACATACTTTTTTCTTCTCTACTATATCTCTTTTCTCCTTTCGGGGCTTCTATGAGTCACACATTAAATATCCTAAAATAATCCTCCAGTTCCTATTTTACATTCTTACTTTCCATCTCTTAGTTATGAGTGTCATAGGTTTTCTTTGTTGTGTTTGGGGAAACCTTCCTCAGTTTTCTCTTTCAATCTTTATATTGAAATTTTATTTCAGCTACTATATCGTTTCCCATACCATCCTAATCTTCCTTCATAGGTGCACTATCCTTCCCTCTCTCTTAAACTAATTAAAAATGGTTTTCCTGTTCTTGATCTTCTCTTCAGTTTGTTGTTTTGCCTCTATTTTCTCTAAGGTTTCTTTTTTCTATATATTTTAGTCTCTCTCATTTCACAGATCATTCACAAATGATTAGTGGGTCTTCACTGTCCACCTTGATTTTAAGACTAAAACTTCAAAAATTCTTTAGTTGTATGGATTGGGCTTGCTGAGCATGCTTCACTATACCATGATAAAACAATAAGTCAGTCCTTTCATTAGAATAACTTAAATGTCAAAGTTTTCTCTATGGCTGTGGTATTTCTGCAGAGAAGGATCTGCCAATCTTCTGCCCATTTGGATGTGTGCATATATGATGGATGGAAGGCGTTAGGGCAGAGTACTTGACTTTCACAACTGACTTCCTGGACTTTATGATGGGTGCACAATACCACACAGCCTATTCAAAATGCAACTTGAACTTTTCTGGCTAAATATGGCAGAATGTCCAAAGTTTTTTTTTATCACCTTTCCACCTAGAGGAAGAAATAATGGCAGAATGTCCAAAGTTTTTTTTTATCACCTTTCCACCTAGAGGAAGAAATGGGACTAGAAGTTAGTTGCCCACATTACTCTATCGCCTTGTATTTGATTCTCCATTCCACTCCTGCTCTTTACTATGCCTCATTGTCTCTGAGTCTTAATTCTCTCTAGCTTCATTTATCAAAAAAAATAATTTTCTCCTGCCTATGGGTGTATGAACTGGATGAGTTGGGTTAGATGAAGACCCAAGGGATCCAACCACTGTTTAGACAGGATTTCAGCCAATCACCTGTTGCAGAGACTCATTTCTCCATTGCCTCCGATAGAAACTGAACCCTCAAATCCTCATGTTATCCAATTTCTATAATGTGGAGTGAGGGCCCTTTGGATTGCTTCTAGTCTACTCATTCATTTGCTACTCTAGGCTTCTAGAATATAGTCTTCTTTGCTGGTGCCTCCACTTACCTTTTCTTTGTGCCTGTGGGTTTATTTCTTTCTATTTAACTAGATTTGGGGAAGGAAAGGAGCTAAAATGTATGGACATTCCAGCATTAGTTAACTAGACAAGTTCAAGTTGAACTTTGAATGGCACAGGTCTCAATATGCACCTATCACATAGAATAACTCAGACTATACCTAAGACTACACTTAGCCTTGACTTTCTCACATTCTGCCTCCTCCCTGAGAGGGTAAATGCTATAACATACATTTTTTGTATACCCAGAGCCTAGAATATCAGTATTTGTTGAATAAATTGTACTCAGAGGATTTCATTCTTACTCATCTATAACAAAATCATGCCTAACATGTTTTTGTTAAGCACGTTGTATATTCCAAGGCCTAGTCCAAGCACATCATAGATGCCACTTTACCCAGTGTCACTCTCACAACAGTACTATGATGTAGATATGATTACTCATGTTTACAGGTGACAAAACTGGCTCATCTGGACTCAGTGATTTGGTGGCAGATGCGCCACTAACTAAAGCGTGATCTAAGAAGCACAACTAAATTTTAAGCCAAAGACCTTGCCTCTTCCACTATACCACTCTGCTACCCACCAAAAATCTAACCAACAAGAGAATGGGAGCAGCAAGACTACCCACACATAGAAATGGTATCAAAGGGCTTAATTCAGAAAGCATGTACCAGCCAAAAAGTGGGGCATACAAGATTATCTGCATTAAGATTAGATGTTGTTAAGTGCTTATTTGCATTTGGCAGTTCAGAGTTGAAGACTGCTTTTCAAACTTCATAATTAGTATGTGTTGCACATGGTGGTTCTAAAAGTGCTTTCAAACACATTATCTTGTGTAAATAGCTAAACAAAATGATCAAAAGTCAACTAGATGTAAATAAGGTGCTTTTAAAATCTTGAATGAAGAGTTTTAGAGCCATACGTTTATTATGAAAGGATAACACTTTTCAGAAGTATATGTGAATAAAGAATACCTCTAAATATAAAGTCAAATGCATACTGGTTAACACAGTGTTTTAAGTATCCCCAATTGCAAGTATGATTCAATATCATATTCCCCAGGAAATTATTTGGACTTGGAATTATCCATTGAACAACATATTTTCATTCAAAAGCATATTGAAATATAAACATCTCTCACAATCAAATTTTGGCTTTGTTGAAATTGCTTCTCCCATGGCTTCAATTTCTCCTGCAACACAATTCCATGCCCAAATTTTAAAACAAAAACAGAATTTTTCTCTTGGCAAAGAATGCCATTCAACTAGACTCAATGTATTTTGAGACCTGACTATAGACAACGGTCTGTGCTAAGCATTCTAGCAGATTTAAAGCCCATAAGACAAGTTTCCAAACATTGTGATACCTGTACTCTTCAAGAGAAAATAAATACTTGTAACTTAGTACCATGCAGCATGAACAAGGCAATACCAGATACTGATATCAAGTGTGGCTATGTTGAGTGTGTGTGTGTTCACAATTCATATCAGAACTTCAGCCCCAAAGTGACAGTATTAATGGGTGAGACCTTTGGGAGGTAATTAGGCCATGAGGACTTAACCCTCATGGTGAAGATTAGTGCCCCATAAAGAACTGAAGGAGTGAGTTCACCCCTTTTTGCCTGCCACTCCATCTACCAAATGAGAACATAGAGTTTATTCCCTCCAGAAAACACAGAAGGCACCATCTTGGAAGCAGAGAACAGCCCTTGCCAGATATCAAATCTGCCTCCAGAACTTTGAGAAATAAAGTGCTGTTGTTCATAAATTACCAGTCTGAGGTACTTTTTTTTGTAGCAGCCTAAACACACTGAGATACATGCTATGGATGCCAAGGGAAAAGCAAGGGTGAGGAATCAAGTAGATGAGAGGATATAAGAACTGACCTTTAGCTAGGTGTGGAGGTGAACACTTTGGGAGTTAAAGCAGTAAGATCTGAAATCCAAGTCTAGCCTGGGTAGATTAGTGACCTAGTGAGGCCCTACCTCAAAATACAAAATTAAAAATGGTCTGAGGATGTGATTCAGTCTGAAGGCCCTGGGTTCAATCCTTAGTACTGCAAAAATGAATACTGGCCTTGAAAATATGAGAGGACTTCAATAGGCACAAATGAAAGAGAAAGGCTCTGAGGAGGGTCACAGGTGGGCAGATTCCTCAACCAGAGAGAAAATATCCAAACTGAGTAACACCAGCATATCAGACACAAGTGTCCGGGGTTATATATTAGTTTCCTAGGGCTGTCATGACTAACTATTATGAACCTGGTGAATTAAAAAACAGAAATGCATTCTGTCATGACTCTGCAGGCCAGAAATCCAACATCAACGTGTCAGAGAGTTGGTTCCTTTTGGACGCTCTGAGAATCTGTCCTGTGCTTCTCTCTCAACTGCTGGGAGCCCGAGACCACATCACCCCAATCTCTGCCTCCATCCTCATGGCCCAGCCTATCTCTGTCTACTTTCCTCTTTTTTTTTTTCCTTCCCTTCCTCTTCCCTCCCTCCCCTCTTTCCCTCTTCTCCTTTTTTCCTGGATTTACCATTGGATTTTAGGACCTACACTAATGCAAAATGATCTCATTTTGCAACTCTTACCTCTGAAAAGATCCTGATCCCATACGTCACCTTCTCAGGTTCAGGATGAACATTTCTTTGGGAGAACACTGGCATCTCTCATGTAAACACATAGCTTAAAATATATTTTTTTCCTTAAACATATTTTGTTCAGTTGAATTGTTTTTAAAATCTCCAAGCAATAAATTCATACAGATAATTTGACTGCTTCATTTTTTCCTTCTAAACTTTTTATTTAATTTTAATTTTTAATTTTCACCTCTTTGAGATCATGGCGAGGTCCAGGAGACTAACTGCTGAAGGAAGCTCCCAAAATCTACCTCTCACCACATGTGGGGAAGAACAAGCTACTGGATATTACTAGATCCACAGCTGCCTCAGAAATTAGCTATGATAATGTATCCATTTGACCTTTCACCTTCTATACCAAGCAGAGAGCAGACCTCTTTTTGAAAAATGTCCTACAAAATCCTAAGCAAGCAACATGAATTAAAATCATTGTAAAAAAAAATCAGGGATGAAAATAAAGTCTAAATTAATTCTAGATTTGCTTTATTCTCAGGAAGCATTTAGAAACTGAACTTTAAGAATGGATTTTGTAGGGCATTTCATAATTGCCTTAATTATGGAAAACACTTTTTATTGGATTAGAGGTGAAATTTGATGCTCTTGGGCACTGGAAAAAGAACTTGGTAATTGTATAAAATGATGGACAGGCTTTCAGGCTCCCGTAGTTGTTTTTTGACTTTGTGATTTAAGTGTGAAATTGATCTGAAGTCTGGATGGGTCTTCTATTGGGTATTCTCAGATGTAAGCAATGCGGTCTCATTTGCACTAATTCAGTACAAAATGTCCTTTTGGTGTGTAAAACTCCAATGCATTTCTTAGAATAGAAAGTCCAATTTCTGTCATGCCATAATCATAGCAGTTCTAAAGTAATTTAACACCCTGAAGAAGTTAATTAACATCATTAAAAAGTGCATCCAGTCAAGTATAACATGTGACCCAAATAAATAATTGAATGAACTTTCCTACTCCAGTGATGACATGTTCCAAAGCTGTCCTCTTTCATCAGATCTGGTCAACAATTGTTTGAAACATCTGACACCAAACACATTAGATGATTTTCATGAAGGTGTAAACCTACATGGCAGCCTAATAAACAACTTAAGTTTCATGGCTGACATTGATTTATACATCTTCTAAAGAGATGGTGCATGAAATGATCAGAACAGTCAATAATGCAAGCAAAATGTATGGGCTTGAGATAAGAGAGCAGAAAACAAAATCAATGCCTTCCAGCTATTAACAGCATGCAGCAGAGTTCATAATAGATAGCATTAAAGTTGAACAGGTTGCATCATTCAAATACCTTAGAGAAACTGTCACTCCAACACTAATTGCAAGAATAGCATTCACATAAATGAGTATACATATGGCTTTCACTTGGTCACTGAAGGCATTTTACCAACTAAAAGCTACTTAGATGAGTTGTTTGGGGTATATTTTTATTGCAAAAATTTTAAAGGTCACTAAGCATACTAATAAGTATCATTAGGTACATAAGACTTAGATAATGAAGAAAGTCAATACATTGCTATAAACCTTCACACAAAAAACAGATGCACAAAGGGCAAAGCAATCAGCTGCACATGGATGATTTTCTTCCTTTAAAGGAATGAAATTGAATGGAATTAAATATTGCTATTTTGTAATCAACATATTCATTTTTAAGCCCGATCAAGCAGACAACTTTCTGCCTCAGAAATATGAAAAGACCTCAGCAAAGTATTCACTATGTCAAAGTGGTTGAGCACATTGTCATGGGGCTCACACTGACCTGTTTGAGTCACACCTTTACCACTTATTAGCTTTTTCATTTAACCCCTCTGGGCCTCTGTTTATTCATCTGTAAAATGAGATTAATTATAAGTACCTTGAAGTGTTGTTGTGGGAATATAACAATATAGGCTGGAGGCCTGGGTACATAGGAGTCCCCGACTGAATTATCTTTATATTCAGTGTACATATAAACTTGTTTGCTTTTGTGCCAAATTTCCCAGGTACTAGTAAGCTAACACAAGCATTTCAAAGCAATGTCAGTTGTCAATAATCTCTACTTATTATAAAAATAATGTACTCAGATTTACAGCAGCTACCCAATGGTCAATCTGCATTCCAGCAATTCGAATCCATTCCACAGAATGGTGTTCTAACAGTGGCATGCCCGAATTCACCTTTCTTAATGCATTATCTAGGTTAAGGAGCATCCACATAATTTTAGCTTAGATTTTTTTATTTCATCTTGAGATTTCTTATACGCAAGGATCTTCCCAAGCATGGCATGACACACTTCCATGTCAGCCGCCCATTGCTTGGATTCCACAATCCATCACATCATTTTGCCACAACTCCAAACAGGGCAGAACTGTCTCGAATTTCTACTGATATTGTGTAGACAACAAGCATCAGAAGAGAACTGCATGATTACCAATAGTGATTGGTAATTTTAATCGTACTGCTATATAAACTATATAAACATTTGATTGAAATGCCACCTATCAAAACATCATAATGTCAGGAATTGAGATGACTGTGCCTGTGGGCATCAAGATTTAAATATTAAATATTGGTTTGGGATAGAAAAATGTCCATGACCATGGTCCTGTGCCCTTACTCAATAAGGTAAATAGAAACACAGCCTTACCAGTAGCCGGGAAGGGGGTTTTGTAGCCATCAGAGGTTTAAGAATATAACTGCAGCTGGGCCCAGAATCTTCAATATGAGAACATCCAGTTGAACCAAGAATCTTTCCATCAAGCTCCATAAATAGCCATCAGTAGCTTTTTCACTTGAACTTTTGCTTTGTTCAGTGCAATGCAATTCCAGAGGCCACAGAAGGACCAGCCCTCGAGAATAAATTATTGCCTACCACCCCACTAGGAAAAGGCTGCATAATGATGCTGATTTTCCATTCCTATTTTTTGAGCACCCATGGTTTGTAACAACAAACCTATCCCAGAACATTTTCCATCTGGGAGGTCTAGTAGTCAAGCTGGAAAAGTAATGGTCACTTTAATGCCCACAAATAATGTCATTGAAAATAGAAAACAGGATCACTGGTCTGATCATTTATGCTGAATCTTTAAATTGCCAATCTAAAAAGAGGGAGAGGAATGTTTAATAATTCCATATCACTCTCCTAAACAAAATCATATATAAAAGAAAAAAATCAAAGAGCAGACCTTGTGGTATTTAAGGGAGTTCAGCCCATGGAGTACGTTACTCTGCCAATCATGTTCTCTCTGCCTTGACCATGTAGAATCTCCAGGGACATGTGCTGTTCCCTGCCCTCTACATATTTATAGTCCCACTGGGAAAACAACACTAACAAATATTCCATGGCAGTGCACTGTGAAAGGGGAGATAGTTTTGCCCCTTGAAAGCATAGGGTACAAATAAGAGCCATAAGAGTCCAGGAAGAGGGAAGCTGCTGGGAAAGGAGAAATGTAGTCCACTGGCCAT
This sequence comes from Fukomys damarensis, assembly GCF_012274545.1. Classification (NCBI taxonomy): domain Eukaryota; kingdom Metazoa; phylum Chordata; class Mammalia; order Rodentia; family Bathyergidae; genus Fukomys; species Fukomys damarensis. The sequence goes on along the minus strand of NW_022900926.1, from coordinate 27,660,627 downwards.
ACAGTCATCTCTGTCAGACACAAGTTGTTGAGCCATTGTGCTCAGCCTTGCGCATTCGTGTTATGCCCTGGCCACAGGTGAGCTGCTCCACACACAGGAGAGTTTCTCTTCCTCTTGGACCTGTGCCTCATCACCACCACCTGCAAGTGCAGAAGACTCACAGTGCCCCATCTTTCCCTCAGCCACCTCTCCAGGGCTAGAAAGATGTACAGAGCATTGAGACATAGTTGAATTGAGGAAAAGAGCAAATACCATGCTCTTTCACGGATTGCTGTTAGTAGCACAATTCGGTTTGCTCTGTTTTGCACAAAGCTTTTAAATAATTAATTAATCCTGGTAATAATTTGAGCTAAGGAACTTATCATAGATGTTGATAAGTTCTTAGCTACAAATATATTCAGCAGCAGTGTTTATGTAGTGAAGATACTCCAAATGTCCGATGGTAGGGAAAGCAAGTAATGGAACATAATGCAGCCATTAAACATTGTAAAGTAAATTAATATTTATGAACACAGAAATATATTTATTACCACATATTAAGTGAGAGGAAAAAAAGCAGGACATTATGTGGTAGGCACAATGTGAATCTATAATGTCATATGTAATATATGTATACCATTCCTATAGAGATATGCAAGTTTATATGTATAATTTTATGTATTCTTTCTATATAACTTATGTATACATGCAATATACATACCACTGAGTGAGATGCACTGATGTTTTTACTTTATTGCTTTAGGTATTTGTCTAATGTTTTTTTCTAGTGGAAGCAACTCTACAATGTTTATACTAACTTGTCCAGAAAAAGTAATACTTTTTAATATTAAATATTTTACACCTACAAATAAGCCCACGGAATAAATAAATACCTAGGTATTTATTATGCCATGGTTTACAGCTCTTTTGGGGCAAATTTGCTTTTAACACAGGTGTACATAAGTTGAAAAAAAGTAGGTCAGAATACTGAAGTGTTACCTGTATTTACCCTCTGGTAATGAGAGGTTTATTTCTGATGCTCTTGAACTCAGTTTTTAACTACTCAGACTATCTAAAAACCACCCTTTCACCCTGGCTCTGCACTAGTAATAGTAACATATAATGCAGTACAAAGAACCATGATTTTTCCCTCTTCTTAGAGCCGTTATCATCTGCTGTGGAATGCTGGCTGGGGCACACAGCTCACCTCCTAATTTACCTAAATCTTTTTGCTTCTATCAACTGCAGGGAATGGGGACACTTACAGGTAACAACTGACAATTTGAACAGAAAATATAAAGAAAAGCTGTGTAAAGCAAGTAGCTCAGATTATAGCTGTTGACTTCTAATATTATTTGATAGATGAGACTGCTACAATTATCTGCTGCTCGTGGGTTCCATTACTTGAATAAGAAGCACACAAAATAAGGGCAATTTCCCAAACAATGTATAGGACCACTTAACTTTGTCAAGAGCCATTTCTGCAAGTGAAGTCCTCCTTGTTAAAGAGACAAAGATAATGTTCTGGCAACTTGACACAAGCATTTAGTTCATACCACATTAACTGCCTTTTGTTACTTCTGCCATGCTCTAGTTAAGGCCAAATTGGATATTATTTATAACTAAGCGTTTGTTTTAAAATGCACTCATGGAATCTACTCTTCTCCTCTAAAATAAAGAGGACAAAAGCTCTAAGAAAAATTTGAAATTCCCTGAACAAGTGAAAGAGTGAGTTTCCATCTTAATGTTTCATGAATGTTCCTTGCAATTAGTTACCACAGAATTATTAGAATATTTTTCATCCCTCAAAAAATATTTTTTACTCTATGATTTAACCTTATGTTACTAAAGATCAAAAAGAAATACTGTTTCTAAAGGGAAAAAAAGTAATCCATTTTTTTGAAAGACAAAATTTAAGAGCCTGAGCAATGAACTGAATTTTTGCATCTATGTTAACTATAAGTTCATTTTGCATTTCGATTTTGGATTGAGCCACTGAATGAAAAGAGTTTGGGAAGTGTTAGAACTGTTTTGGGAATTACAATAGTCTCTTAGCCCTTACGCTCCTCCTTACGCACCTAAGCGTGGAGAGAGGGAAACTGGAGGAAGATAAGGAAATATTTAAGTCAGAAAAGCCCAGGGTCACTACTAACACAACTCTGTCTGATGAGTTTAAGATGAATGCATTCCTATCAACCACACTCTAGAACAGGGGAAGGGGCAGCCACTAGGAAGATCCCCAAAAGTCCTTAACTTCATTTGCTAGACAGTCCATGTGTGTAACCTTAAACATTATCTTATTTTCTAAATTAAAATGCCTCTAACTCTTTTTTCTCTTTTGCTTTGATACATTTCAATCCAAAGTATGGGCAAGCCCAAATTGCATATAGAATATTGGACCCTTTTCCTTTCCTTTCATTTTTATCACAACTTTCTCTTGGAGAAATATTTAGCCCAGCCTGGCTACTGGGAAGGCTGTGTTTCCCCTGCACCCAGGGCTTGTAATTCTCCTAGGCACTTATTGGAGAAATTCCCCTAAAATCTGGGTCACTGTGAGCATTAGTACATGGAGCTGGTCAAAAAGCATGCTTCTCTTCAATAATACGCAAGAGAGATGGTTAAGTCTGTACAGTTTAATTATAACATTCAGGATTTTTTTTATTATTCTTTCTCAGCTCCGAAATCTTTTAAGTCTCTTTTAAAAAGGGTCTCTATACAAAAGGTAACTTCATCCTGGAGAGAAAGAAACTCAGAGTTGGCCGTACCACTTCCACTTGGGCATTGATTAGATGTCTTTTTTTTTTTTTAAAAAAATTCAAAAAGAAAGGGGACACGATTTAAAACTAAAATAGAACCAGGCACATTGTACAAAGGATTATTTCAAGTAATTCTCCTTGAAACTATAACAAAGGAATGTTTCCTGGGGATTAAATGGACTGTCAGGTAATCAGAAAAGTTCTTTTAGGTTTGTCCTCAGGAAGAAAAAGAGCACTTTGGATGGATTTTGTTCCTGGCATTTTGTGACACTTTACAGCTTATTCCCTGGTGTCACACCGATTTATTTTATTATTCATGAGCTCCGTGAAGGAAGGAATGATCTTAGAGGTCCACAGCTGGACCACACTAATAGATCCTTCTCCTTTCCTCCATCTACTGTTACTTTAATATGGATAAGATTGTTTTATTAATGAGAGCAAATGGGTTTCCTGAATATCAGCCTCTCCTTTGGTCACTCTGGAACCTGATACACTTGATTAATTGATTCCCAACTTTTTGAGCACCCATACTATTTTTGACACTGTACTTTACAGAAAAAAGAATTTGAACATAAATGAACAAAAGCTGTACCTGCAGGAAGTTACATTCTAATGAAACAAGGCTGACCTCCATTATTAATTGATGATGCCACAGTCAACTATCAATTATTCATGTAAAGATTATCCATGACACACTTTCAGAGCACCCACTGTGAATTTCAAAATCCCAGGCTTTCCTACTTCTCTACTACACAGACTGAGGGATACAATCTGAAACACTTTTCCATGCTAGAGATTTAGTTACAGAGCAAAGCAAGCCAACTGCCCTCAATCTCCCAGGCTTCAGTATCTTCCTTCAGTACAAGGGCCTGGAGTCCCGCAAATATGGTACTATGCTAGGAACTACAGAAGCAAATAGATTCAAGGTGTATCAGGTGCCCAGGGACAGCTGCAACTAATTCTACCGGTGAAGTGACAGGAATATTCAGTGGGAAGATGACACTTAATTTGAATGTTGAAAATTGAGTGGGTGTCTGAGGGACAGACAAAATGAGAAGACACTCTAAGCAGAGTATAAGCAAAGACAGAGAATCGTGAAATAGCACGATGTCTATGGGATTTGCTTGTAGTTCAATGTGACCATGGGTTGGAAAATGGTCAGTGCCTAACAAGAAATAGAGCTGGGAGGGTAAGCAAGGAAGTGGACTCCTATCCTCTGGATTTGAAGAGAAAGAAAGGATACTTTTCCCCTCCTCAGGAGATAACATAGGTTACTAAGTAGTTGAGTGCCTAAAGATTGGGAACAATAGAGGAGAAACATTGTCAAGGAAAAATATATTTAGGTTTGGGCCTTTCCAATACTTTAATGTTAAGAGCCATGAATTGGTTACAACCTTTAATCCCGACACCTCTGTTCCATATTGACTGCCTTGAACTATCGTAATAAGCAGCCGAATACAACAGATTAGTTCCCCATGCACCTCCTGAAGGTTTCTTCAGCCTTAAAGGTGTGCTAATGCCAACAAGAAAAATACATCCAAAAATCAAGACTGGTTATTTCTGTTATCTGATCTCATTTTTTCTTTTTCTTTCTTTCTTTCTTTTTTTTTTTTTTTTTTTTTTTTTTTTTTTTTTTTTTTTTTTTTTGTACCAGAGATCAAACAACTCAGGACCTCTCACTTGCCAGGCAGGTGCTGTGCCACTGAGCTAAATTGCCAGCTCTCATTTTGTTTTCTAATTTGGTGTAAATGCTTATTCTTCTACTTTGCTTCAGATATCTGACTACCACATAGGGTATGTTGTGAGATAACTTCTCGGATCTGAAGAAAATAGCATCACCATTAGCCTTAAAATCCACCACAGAGGGAAATGGTGCCAAAATGTCTAACAAATATCACTTAGAAAGTGATGTATTCATTCATTAATTTGTTTGTTCTTTCATTCAACAAAATGTATTGAAGGTTCACTACAAACCAGACCAGGAAACATCACAGGAATCAAGGGTGCTTGTTACTGAGTCTGTCTCCTAGCAGGTGAGCAGATACCAGGCACCGTGCGCTTGGTGCTATGGAGTGAGGCGACTGGGCAGAGGTAGCTTTAGGTGGCACGGTCAGGGAAAGTCCATTGAGTAGATGACAAGAGAATGAGCACTGGGAAGTGGAGGAAAGCATGTGGGCCAAGATGGAAAGAAGAACATTCTTGAAGGAAGGATAGCAGAAAAACTAAGGCCAATAAGGAGGCTGGTGCTTTGAACAAGCAAACAGAAACAACCAGGGTGGCCTGAATACGGTTAGTCAAGAAGAGGGAGAAATGAAGTAAGGTAGAAAAAGTAGGCCACGCAGAACATGGAGAGATGTCATTGGAGGAAGAGGAAGACCTTCAAGGACCTCAGCCCAAGCCCCAGTGTCAGCCCTCGGTGAGGACGTCATCATCAGCTTCACCTCTCAGAAACTTGCTGTATTGTTCATAATAGTAATATTTCTATCACTTAAGAAAGAGACAAATGAGAGAAACTGTGCCTTGTACACAGGAAGTACCTTTAAAAAGCCATTTCCTGCCCTCATTCTTCTTTTAATAGCAATCAGCAAAGCTAGTGTGGTCTGTGCAGGTAAAAAGAAAGGAGCTTGTTTTGGTCTGAATGGGTGTGGGCCTATTTTCTGCATCTCCAGATGCCTAGTGCTGACCTTCAGGACTCCCCATTTTCAGGAACCCTAAGAGAGTAGAGGTCAACGCCAACATAGATTGGGTCCGGTGTGAACCAGGAGACCTTCAAATTAATTTTCTATGTAACTCTGACATTTGTGAGCTGAGGCCTTCAAAGTTAGAAATAAAACAGCTAACTCTGCAAGATAAATGCTTTTTGAAAATCAAAAACTACTTTCAGGTCCTCAGAGGAAAAGTATTTTTTTAATTGAGTTTATTGGTACATTTTAGGTATAACGGTACAGTTACATTCATTATTGGGATCTCGTACCTTTACATGACAGGTCTTGGTTCTCATTTTTTCCCCTTGTCCCTACCCTCCCTTCCCCCCTCCTCCCCTCCCCATTTACAAACACTTTATTTCCATCATTTCCTTTTCTCACATTTTTTTCTTTTCCCTTATTACCTTTCCCCTACCCTTCCCACTTTCCCTAGACTTTTAGCCCTTTTCTTCCTATTTCACAATGTCAGTTATCTCATTAGGATCTTATGTACTATTACAGTTTATTCACACCAGAGAAACCACTCAGTATTTACACATGTGTGACTTATTTATTTAACTTAGGAGTATATCCTCAATATGTACCCATTTTCCTATGAATGAATCTAATTTCTCATTCTTTATATCTAAGTAGTACTCCATTTTATAGAAAAACCACATCTTCTTTATACAATCTCCAACTAATGGGCAAATGGGCTATTTCCAAGATTTAGCTATTACAAACTGTGCAGCTATAGACATGGGTGTGCATACATCACTCCAGATGTACTCAGCTACCTCATCTTTGACAAAGGAGGTGACCATCCCCACTGGAGGAAGGATGGCCTCTTTAATAAATGGTGTTGGAAAAACTGGATCTCAACCTGCCAAAGATTAAAACTAGACCCTTATCTTTCACCATGCACTAAATTAAAATCCAAGTGGATTAAAGATCTAAATATTAAAACAGAAACACTAAATTTGCTGGAAGATAAGTTAGGCAGAACTCTGGAAGACATTGGCATAGGAAAAGACTTTATGAACAAATACTCAGTAGCATGGAAACTAGCATAAAGGATCAATACCTGGGATCTCATCTTATTAAAAAGCTTCTGCACTGCAAAAGAAACCATCAACATAACTAAGAGACAACCTACAATGTGGGAAAAAATTTTTACCATCTGCTTCTCAGACAAAGGACTATTATCTAGAATATATAAAGAACTCAAAACAATCAGCCCCTCCCAAATATAAAAACCTGATTCAAAAATGGGCACCTGAAATGAACAGGCATTTCTCAGACAAAGAAGTAAAAGCAGCAAGTAAATATATGAAAAAATGTTCCACATCACTAGTCATTCGAGAGATACAGATGAAAACAACACTGAGATTCCACCTCACCCCACAAAGAATGGCTGCTACCAAGAAATCACACAATAACAAATGTTGGATGGGTTGTGGGGAGAAAGGAACCCTTCTCCATTGTTGGTGGGAGTGCAGACTGGTGCTAGCACTATGGAAATCAATATGGAGATACCTCAAAGAGCTGGGACTAGAGGTTCCATTTGACCCAGACATTCCTCTTCTGGATATCTTTCCAAAAAAATTAAAAGAATCATACCAGAGTGATATAGGAAAAGTATTTTAAATTGCACGTTCTTCTGTTTAAGCATCACCCATCCTTTGCCTCCTAAAGCTTGGAGTCTGGACCAGCAAGGAATCTGAAATATTCCTGACTTGCCTACTTCCCATAGTGACACACTAAGCCATTTCTTCTTTAAGAACCTTTTTCCTTGCTCATCTGCTAATCCCTCCATCTTTTCTACCTCTACAGAAGCCCTACAGATGCCCCAGAGAAGTCTAGTTCTGCCCCAGGGCTTTCACCCAATCCACTTTTAACTTCCCCTCAGGATAAAGATGAAACTATTCCTCTTGACCAACACCCTGAGATACACCTCCTCTCCTATACAGGGAGCACTCAACACCAGAGCCTAGAGTGATGCATCTCCAGACTCTTGCATCCTATGTGTGGTTTCAGTATACACACCCACTGAAGAGGACAGTAGGTAAAGCAATCACAACTAACTTGCTGATATAACAAATGGATTTAATGCTTGCTGACTTTGCTAAGTCAAAGAAAGAGAGAGAGAGAGAGAGAGAGAGAGAGAAGAAAGAGAAAAAGAAAAAGGAAGGAAGGAAGGAAAACCAAAATGGAGTTTGATCTTTTTGTTGTCTTTGCCTCTATTTCTGTATACACTCAAGACTTGATCTTGCTTTAAAATTGAAATACCCTATTGTGAAATTTCATCTTCATCTATTTTCTGTTGCTCTAACTGAATACCACAGACTAAGTAATTTACAAAGACTGGAAGTTTTGTTAGCTCATGGTTCTGCAAACTGGGAAGTCCAAGAACAGTATTCTGGCATCTGGTGAGGGCTTTTTCTAGTGGGGAACATGCAGAGCCCCAATGCATTACGTGATGAGGGGAAGTGATGTCCTAGTTCAGTTCTCTCTTCTTATAGAGCCTGAGCCCCATGGGATTAGGGCCCAATCCTATGGCCTCACTTAATCTTATTCACCTCCCTATGATCCCACCTCCAGATATCTTCTTACTACTTCATAATGGGGATTGGATTTCAATATGCATTTTGGTGGAGACATTCAAACCCTAGCAGAATTACACAAAGTCAATTGTTCTGCATAAAAATTATTTGTGGAGAGTTTAATGGTATCTCCGAAAACAATAGTCACATCCTAATTCCTAGAACCTGTAAATGTGGTCTTATTTAGTAAAAAAATCTTTGAAGATGTAATTAAGTAAATGAACAGACTATCCTGCACTGTCTGAGTGTCTCCTAAATCCAATAAGAATGTTCTTATGAGAGTGAGACAGAAGGAGATTACACAGACTGGGGAAGCAATATGATGCTGGGGGCAAAGATTGGAGGAGAGCAGCCACAAGCCAAGGAATGCCAGCAGCAGCCAGACTTTAACAAGGCAAGAATAGATCCTTCTCTACAGCCTCCACCACCTTGATTCAGTCTTCTGGCCTCCAGAGCTAGGAAAGGACAAATTTCTTAAGCCACCCAAATGGGGGTAATTTGTTACAGCGACACAGAAAACTAATGCAGGATGTTGAGAAAAGCACCTAAGATATTGTGATTTCTTAGGGATGACGCACTGAGGACAACGGCTCTTCCACAACTGGACATCCCAACTTGATCTTCAACTTGTTCTCAACATCGAAACCAAGCCATTCGCATTCTAACAAAAGACAAGGGCACAAAAAGCCTGCAGAAGGAATCATTATGAAGCCCAATTTGTTTTCCACCTCAATCATCAGAAGACTGAGAAAGCAGTCATTAAGGAGATCTGGGGATTAACTCATTAAGTGCTATTTAAGTATTTTATTTTAATATCATTCAGAGAGATCTTTCTAAAATGAGCCTGAAATTTTTCTGCCAATTAGACTTTACATAAACTATAATTAAACTTTTCTTAATTAAAGAAAAATGGAATAAATTTAAAATAAAAATCCACTACTGCAATATGGATGCAGTTATACAGATACAGACTTTTATGTGATAAATTACTCCCTTACCCACCCCATCCCCTTACCCACCAGCTTTCTAAACAATGGAACTCTCTCCCCTCCCTCTCTCCCCTCCCTCTCTCCCTCCCTCTCTCTCTCAACCTCTCCCTCTCTTCTGCCATGCTTCTCCACCCCGCCACTTGCCTCCACTGGGGGGGAGACTGATTTCTTTGATTCTTTTTATGATCAATATTAGAATTCCCAGAAATCCACTAGGAAGGAAGTACAACAATATAAAATGCATTCTGGTAGGTGAAACCTCAACTATCAGGTAGCCTAGGCAAGGGCAAATACAAAAAGAACCTTGGTAGTGCACAATGGTAATTGCTGCTTTTATCAGTCATAACTTTGGATGCCCAAAAGGAGGGAGCATCCCCTGAGGAAAGTAGAGGTGCTCTGGAACTCAGCCTGCTGCCTACTGGATATTTGCTGAGAGGGAAAAGGCCTCTTCATCTGCTGCCCAGAAAAGAGTCTTCAAACATTACACAAGAAGGCAGAAAGAAAAACAAAGCCCTCCATCTGTGTACAAAAACAGGATCGCTTTTTGAGAGTGAGAAAAGAGGGAAAGATGCCAGCATGCAGAACAAAAGAAAGGAAACCATATCCGAGACACTGAGCAAAAGGGTAGTACTTTAAAATTATATATATAGGGTCCTGAAAATGTTTAGAAAGTTCTTTTTTTGCACTAATAGAGTAAAATAAAATAGGTTTCTATGTACAATAAAGAGTAACACCAATAAGGGAGTCTTGATGCTAACGATATTTTTTAATGAAACAAATATTAAGAGACATAAGAGGAGAAAAGGGTCTCATTCACCTTCTCTTAAGAGGGAAGAGCTAAGAAAAAAGAGTCTTTCACCACTGATTATGACACTAACAGAGTTAGGTCAGATGTTCCTGAAAAAATTTGAATGGAAACAGTAAACTAGTAGACTCATACATAAGATTCATTTCTTTTTCTGCAGTTTGCTGTATTCCAGGTATGATGCTGGTTAGGGTGTGAACATAAACTAAGAGACATGTACTCTCCACAGCTGTGTAAAAATGAAAAGAAATAAAATATAGCTTATATCCAAAATGTGAAAATCAAAAAAGTATCACAGAAGCATAAAATTTCAGAAAACCAAATACACTGCTTGAACAATAAGTATAAAAGGAGTAAACTTTAATAAACTGAAAATTTGGTAAATTAAGACAATGAGCATAAAGGGAGAGAGAGAGAGAGACAGAGAGAGAGGAAGAGAAAGAAATGAGGAGGAGAATGAGGGAAAGAGAAAGAGAGGAAAGTAGAGTGACAAACAGCAAAGTGTCCCCAAAGAAGTTAAAGAATGTGGTAAGAGCAGACAAAGAGAAAAGATTAAAGTAGGATTCATGTTATTGGAATGTAACAGAATTCAAAGCAAAAAAATTAGAATTTTCAAAAATGTCCATTTCCAAGAGTTCATTTTCAGTAAATTATTAAGTATACATTCAATAAAAATTTTCCAGTAATAGTCTTTATACACAGAAAAGTTTTAAATAACTTAAATAATTAACAATTAATTAAATATTGGATTGCACATTCAGAAAGTGTAGCTATTAAAAATATGTTTTCCAAGCATAACTAGTGACTGGAAAAAATGTTCTTGATATATTTTAGTAAATTAAAAACACGTTACCTATTGGCTTGCATATATGATCTAATTTTCTTTTTTTCAAATAATAGTCTACTCATAAACACCAAAAGGTGCAACCACAGCAAATTACATGTACTCTTTGATGCTTTTTTTCTGTGCTTCATTTTTTGTCTTCCTGCTCTGTAAGTTTGCCTATATTTTTGTCAGCAAATAATTTTAAGTAGGCCTGTGTCAAGCTATATTTAAGATAAATGCTATGTTTACTTGTTTATTAGATAAAATAAGTATAACATAAAAAGGTGAAAAGGGAGAAATTTTATCTCTTGAACCACAAACTCTTAACCAGCCGCATCAGTGAGATTTCTGGATACGCAGCTACTCGTGAGCTAAATTTGGTAATCAACCTGAACTGTTTCCTGTCCCTGATGCTATGTCTGCTGTGTCCCCAAGTCTTTTGCTTCTTCTTAAAACGTCTGGCATCTGTCTTCTCTTACCACCACTGCAGCCATCATGGTCCTCCATACATCCCTCAACTCCACCTCCTGCCCATCCTGCCCCAAGGTCTCTGCAAACCCCATACTCCTTTGCCCTCACCTCCAAGTCTACATAAATATCACAACCAGGGTGACCTTCAACAGGAAGCCACGCTCAGCCTCCTTTGTGGCCAGACCCCTTCAGGGCTTCTTCCTCTGGGGATAAATGCCACTATCTGGGCCCCAGTCAACCTCCCTTCCCTGAGCCAACTCCCCATCGCTCACTGGACTCCAGCACCTTGGTTCACCTCCTGCACAGTACCCAACTGTGAGCCTGCAGGATGTTCACAAATGTGTTCTTCCCTTCTGTACCTGACACTATCCATTGCCAAACTGAATGTAATTAATGTCCCCCTGGAGGCATTCTCTCACTCCACAGTTGCTGTGGTTTAAGTGTGTCCCTAAAGTTCATATGTTGGAAATTTAAGCCTCAACACAACAATGTCAGAAGGTAGGTCTTAATAGGAGGCATTAGGTCATAAGGGCTATATAATTAATGTCACTATCACAGAAGGGGGTTAGTTATTGGGAGAATGGGTTTGTTATAAAAGCAAATTATGGAGCCTGGGAATTAGCTCAGCGGTGCCACCACCTGCCCCAAATTCAATCCCCCGTACCTCCCTCCTAAACAAGCAAATTATGCCCCTCTCTTGCTTTTTGTCGTACACATGTGCCTTTCTGCATTCCTCCACAAAGTGACATAGCAAGAAGGCCCTCACTGGATGCCAATTTCTCAACCTAGGACTTCTCAGACTCTAGCACTGTGAGAAATAAATATCTATTTATTACAAATTTCCCTCAGTGTCAGGTGAACACCCTCAGTCTCAGGTATTCTGTTATAGCAGAACAAAACAGACTAAGACAAAAATCTACCTTTTTTCCCAAAACACCTCACTTTTCATCACAGTGTCTATCATGGTTTTTAACTATTAATTTCTTTAGTTATATGGGAAATACTTGTTTCACCTTCTTAACTATAAGTTTTCTAAAGGGAAGGCCTTCTTTTTGCTATTAACTTTGTATGCCCAGGAGTTGACACAATGCCTAACGTAAAACCACCATAATAATAAATTTTACATAGCAATTCCTACTAAGTAGGAATTAAGTATTTTTCAAGTGTTCATACATTTAATTCTCACAATAATGCTATAGTATGTTATGATTGCTCTCGACTTTTAGGTGAGCAAACTGAAACACACAGAATCCAATAATGTGTCCGTGGCTTACTGATGAGTCAAACACTATGCTCTTTATCATTACAATAGACTACTTCTCAAGGTAAATTCTAACTAAATTTTGCTTAACAAGCCCTACCACCCTAAGGAATGTCTGTCATTCTAGCCTCTTTCCATGCATATATGTGGATATAGACAGTGTTGTGCCTTTTCAAAATTGGAATCACATTCTGCATGTGGCTCTGATTTCCACCATTTGTAATTAATGCTATATAAGCATTAGGGTTTTAATTATTATATTATTTCATTGTATAAGTCTATCTGGAGTTAATCATTCTCTGATTGGGAGGCATTTAGATGGATTTTTCAATTTATTGCTATATTATATGACACTACAATGACATTCTTAAACATAAATACTGAGCTATGCCATCTGCTAAATTCCATGAAGAGTTCAAAATACATGAATTTCAAGGATTCTGAGGTAACTTAACAAATTGACTTTTCAAAAGAATTTTGGAGGAACTCCTTTTCCTGTTGTCATGTCAAATGAGGCTATTCATTTAAAACAGAATATGGAGCATGAGTGTTCCCCAAATTACATGTAGGTACAAGGTGTTTATGGCATATTTGAGGTGTCTCCAAATTTAGGTGCTGACTTGGATAATATTAAAATTAATTTATATTTCATAATAAGCAAATAGACTCTGGTACTTGTATAGTACTTAAGCTATTGAAAATTATAACCACCATTGGAAAAGGGTTATAATTTAGATATAATTTAGATTTAAACTAAAACTCAAGTTTACAATTATAATCTAAAAATCTGTTACTGAATTTTCCTTTTCCATGTAAAAAAATACATGCAAAATATACATTTTTGTCATCAGCTTCCTATCCAGTACCATTTCTAAAATTAAGCAATATTTTTAAAAAGATTTTCTACTGGATAAAGAAGATGTGGTTTTTCTATAAAATGGAGTACTACTTAGCCATAAAGAATAACAAACTAGAGACATTTATAGCTAAATGGATGCACATTGAGGCCATACTCTTTCGTGAAATAAATAGGACACTCTTGAGTAATTACCCAATTTCTCTGGTGTGAAAAACTAAAAGTGTAAATAAGGTTCAAGTGGTATAATTAGGAGTGTGAAATAGGAAGAAAATGGCTAAAGAGGAAGTAGGAAGGAGAGGAGAAAGGAAATTAGGGAAAAGGAAAAATGTGAAAAAAAGGAAAAAATGGAAACAAAGCCTTTGTAAATAGGAAAGGGTGAAGTGGATGAAGGGAGGGTAAGGGTATAGGGGAAAAATAGGAACCAAGACAGATCATGTGGAAGTACAAGATACCAATGATAAATGTAACTGCATTGTTTTCTCTAAATGTACCAATTAATTTAATGGGGAAAAAATATTTTCTGCAATAGAGACCAAATAGAAAAAGAAATTCTGTACACAGGCTAAGCCACTGCAACTAACAGGAATGTGGGCTTAGACTATGTGGAGTCTGCTTGCTTTTCTCTTATATTGCCATAGTTCTTCAAACATGTGGATTATTCCTTGATTACAGCTAAGGAACTGCACCTTTTTATTGTATCGCATTCCCAATGGACTGCACTGAAATCTTGGAGCTGATATGACAGATAACTCATCTCGGCAATGGATTATGTTACCACAGTTGGCTTTAAGAAAGACACTTAAAGCCAGTATATCTCAGAATGAGAGACTTCATCCACCCACAAACAGAGCAGATTGGAACACATTCAGTTATCAAAGAGGAAAGAAGAATCAATCTAAAAAAGTTAAGAATTTCACTTCTTAAAGTAAGCATAAAGCAAACAACAAAGGTGGAACTCATTTTAAAATGGCATACCTACACAAAAACATTTTACCCATTGAGATAAAAGTTAGTTGCTCACATGAAACTTTACCGTCAGAATTCTCAAAGACTACACTATAAATGTCAATCCATTTGTGTGATGAAGTAATAGATCATTTATGTTTGACATGAATCTACCTGTGTCAACTATGTATGCTTTACAATCTACAAAGCCTTAGTACTGAGACAGTTGCTGAGTTTTTAGAACCAGAAGCATTTTATTTGAAACAAGTGCATGAGGAAAGGGGAGCCCTTGGCACCTGGAGTGACATCATGTCACACTGTGACATCCCAGTCTATTTTTCCCTAAAGGTCGGCAACTGGAAACAGACTCTACAAATGGAAGGTATGACTCAGGGTCACCCAGACTAGATGAAAAATCATCTTCCTTGGTATTGTGAAAAAGCATTCCATTTACAAGCTGTTATGTTTAGCATGAGCACAAAGCTGGATTTTTTCTTTCCTCAAAAGTCTATCTTTGAAACAGTTGCCAGCAGAAATTCAGAAGAGCTTAGGAACTGAACCCTAGAGATACTTGCTTAGATGCTAAAACTCTATGAGCCACAGTGGAAGTGAGTACATATCCTGGGCCTAAAACTTAGTCATCCAGGTCACATTGTCTAAGAAGGAGGTGAGAAGGAAGGAAAAGAGCAAAAGGAAAACCCATGCTCTCCCAGATTTTATATTGCAGGGTCTCTGTTCCCAACTCTATAATGGAATATCAAGGCCCTGGGGAAGAAGTTGGAGCAGAAAGATGCCTGAGAGGAGTAGGTGTGCTTTAATTCTGTTTGACAATGGCAGCAAAAACACAAGAGGGACACCTATCACTCTAATAAAACCTGACTCCAGTGCAGAAGCATGTCAGTGTCAATGAACTGACAGAAGCATGCAAAATGCTACCCCAAAAAAGTTAGCACAATAATCACTTTATAATGCTTGAAAACTGGGCAAGTGCATTTACCTCAAAAACTGGAATTTGATTTTGAGTTGGGTCAGGAATTACTGATTACATGTAAGATTAGGGAGTGATCAAGCTCCTGTACTTGTATACAATCTGTCATGGAGACAGACATGGGCTTTTGAATTGCATCCTTTAGTGATGAGGTTATTTTAGTCATCTGAGTACTTTCTCAAAAGAAATATTACCCAGCAATCTATAATAAGTCACTTAAAAAAAGAAAAGAATTGCCCAGACAAGAATGGAAACCCTGGAGCTCATCCACTGGGCCCCAAACAAGTCAACAATCCCCAAGCTGAGTCCATAAAGCACAGTTTGAAAGCAACTAACCTGGTTCAGTACTTATATAAATGAAGAAAATGAGAATGGAGTGGGGAGGTTAGTGACTTTCCCAGTGTCACACAGGTAGAACTGGATTTGGAAGCCAGTGTCTTTGTCTTACTTTTCTTATTTCAGCTCACAGTTTTTTAGAGGTTCCAGTCCCTAGTCAGGTGTATCCAAGGCAGATGGCATGGCAGAGAGGCATCTCCAAGGAGAAATACTCCATGGTAAGCAAGCAGGAGACAGTGAAGCACCACCAGCAGCAGCAGCAATAGGCCTGCCTTCTTTCTGTTCTTTATGTCCCCATTCAGCCTTTAAACTTATTGGTTAGTGCCACCCACAGCCAGGATGAGGCACCCTTAATTCCAGCATCACACCCTTAATCCCAGTATCACAAGAAGAATTGGCATTGGAAGGAGATGTCTCCAAGCTCTGGATCAGTGTTTGCTCTTACAAAATTCTGCTAAAAGCATCTCTTCATATCTTGTATGAGTTCCTATTTTCTTTCATTAATATATAAGTGAAACCAATTCAAGTTTGTGTAATATTTGAAATATTTTTAAATGGAAGCTTATTTTGAAAAAGTACTCGAGAAGCAAGACAAATTATTGGAGTCACAAACATTCCTGAAAATACCAAGGGCCACAGACAGAGGGAATAAGGAGAAACTATGAACTTCGCTAGAGTGTGCCTTGAAATACAACCAATTTCTGTGTCCAAAACTGTCAAACTTCATTATTGAGGAGATTCATCACTTAACTAAAGAAACAAGTCAAGATGCTTTTTTCTACAAGTAAACAGCAGCAACCACAGAATAACTTTAACATGCTGGGGGAAAATAAATAGCAAAAGAGAAATTGATACCTCCTACAGTTTGAATGTGCTCTTTTCAAACTTCAGATGTTGCCAATGTGATGATAAGAGGTAGAGTAAGATGGTATCTCAGTGAAGTTTTAATTTGTATTTCTCTAATGGCCAGCAATGTTGAATACTTTTTCATGTGTTTATTGGCCATTTGTACTTTTTCTGATAAGTGTCTATTCATTTTAGTTGTTCATTTTTGGATTGGGTCTTTTATTTTGAAGGATATAATTTTTTTAAAGTTCCTTATATGCTCTAGATGTTAGTCTTCTGTCTGATGAATAGCTGGCAAAAAAATTTTTCCAATTCCTCAGGCTGTCTGTCTTCTTTACTGTTAGTTGCTTCCTTTGCTATGCAGAAGCTTTTCAATTTGGCATGATCCCATTTGTCAAATCTTGGTATTATTTCTTATGCCATTGATAAGTGCTAATTGGTTTCATTTATACTACTAGTTTCTTCTGTTCAGTGAAAAGAAACTTTTGTTCATTTGTTTCTTCTTTGTAATAGAGACTCTTTTTTTGTTAATGACTTGTACTCTGAGTAACACTCTGGCCATCCTTATAAGATCATGATATAGAGTAAATTAACCATGGTTTTTCTTTTATTTTGTTATGAAATTTAATTTTATTTTGTTTTTTCATAGAAGAGTGTTTTTATATTTTCATTTTTAATATTTACTTGTAGTAATTAACACTTTTAATTAAATTAAAAAGAAATGGGGAATGGATGATTAGGTCACAAAGCTGCCTCTCTCCTGAATGGGATGAAGCCTATAAAAAAGGCTTCCTGCCCTGTTCTATTCTTTTACCCTTTGGCTTCAGTTACACAGCACACATTCCCCTCCTAAGGTGCAGCCATCACCAGACAATGACCTCACAAACCTGTGAGGCCTTGACCTTGGACCTCCCAGCCTCCAGAATTGTGGAAAATATATGTTTGCTCTTCATAAACTATCCAGCCTGTTCTATTTTATTATAGCAGTGCCAATGACCAAGACATCATCCAAATTATCATTGCAGAGTAATGACACCAAAAAGACACTTTATTTAAGGCATATAAAGACCAGAAGAATGTACTACCCAGCTACCTTATACTTTGTTTTCTTTTTTAAGTGATTTGGCAAGAGAAAAAAATGTGGAATTTGAGACAAATGTAAAATTTGGTTAAGAGGTTAACAATTCAATTCAATAATGACTAAAAAATAGCATCTAATAACTCAGTAAGTTAAGGCCACTATTATCACTGGAAGAAGGAAATACTGAATAACTACAGGCTTTGTTTTTCAAGTATGGTTAGTAAGAACCTTTACAATATGAATAACCACTCCACTATAAATGGATTTCACAGCTTCTAAATCATCTGAAGAGAATAAAACATGAAATCATGGATCAGTACAGCAAAAGACAGGGAAAGGAGAGGGACACAAAGAAAAAAGTGATAAACAGGAAACAAGACATAAGATAAGGAAATAGGCAAATATAAAAGTGATCATAATGACTGAAAATGAATTGAGGTAATCAATTAAAAAGGTTATCCTGCTAAGGTATTGATATATTGCTTGCAAGAGGCATACCTTGTGGAAATTACACAGAAGAATGAGAAGCAAGAACCAGAAAAATACGAAACCCTCAAATACTATATAAAATGAGCTGATGTAGCAATACTGATTATCTATTCGACAAACAGACTTAAGTCCCAAAAGCCATGAAGACAAATAAATATGTTATAAAAAGATAAAAATTATGATTCAACAATTCAACATGGTAACAAACATAAAGTAAGTGTGCATGTCATAGCTTTAAAATATATAAAGCAAAAATTGACAAAATTACATTGACAAATGTATAATCAGAGAAAAATTAGTACTAATTAGAATATAAGCATTGGCATAGAAAAATTAACCAGCTTGATCTAGCAAAAATAAAAAGAATCACATGACACAAAAAGACTAAATTATCTTTTCATAAGCATGTGCAACATCTAAAAATATTGGTAGAATGCCAAGATCTCAAAGAACTTGAATCACACATATCCTCTCCAATAATGATACAATTAAATTAGAAGTCAATTTTGCAAAGCAACAAAAGCATAAGAGAAATATACGTTTGGGTGTTTTAAAATGAGGTCTTAAGTAAAGGCTGGTTTAATAAGAAATTACTGCACATTAAAACATATGGATAGGGCTGGGGATTTAGCTCAGTGGTTCTGCTGCATGCCTCACAAGTGCAAGGTCCCGAGTTTGATCCCCAGTACCAAAAAAAAAGGATGAATTAGAATCCTACCTAGGGGTAAATTTATGGCATTAATGTATTTGATTGAAAACGGAAAGATTAAAACAAATTTTCAATACAAGAAGCTAGAAAAAATCTAAAAAGTAAATCTAAAGAAAGTAAAACAATAAAAAACAAGATTGTAATGATTAAACAAAAATAAGAAGACAATATAAAAGATATATAAAATCCAAGTTTTATTCTTTGAACAGCTAATGAGCAGATAGATTGTTGGGCAGTCTGATTAAAAATAGAAGATGAAGGTTATTAAAAGGAGAAACAAAAATAAACAGTAAATGTTAAACATCATAAGAGAACACTAGGAACATTGTGCAACAAATCTGAACTTAAAAGAAATAGATTCATTTCTAGAATACGTTAATTTCTAAAAGTGACCCAAGAAGGAACAGAAAAAGGCAAATAATCATTAGATTTTGAATTTGTAATCAAAAGTCTTTCCAATCAAAAGACACTAGAGCCAGATCTTATAGGACTTCCAAGGAAAAAAGAGACAAACAAACCTTAATCATCCAAGCAGATTCTGAAAACAGAAAAACAGAAAAGTTGCCCAACTCCCTGTAAAGTTGATAAAAATCAGAATATCAAAACTAGATGAGGAGAAGGAGCTGTGAGGTCCCTGTGCAGCTCATAGAGGAGGGTGAAGGGGGTGAAAGGAGGGCAGGGGTGTGGGGAAAAAATGAGAACCAAGACCTGTCATGTAAGGGTACAGGATCCCAACGATGAATGTAACTGTACTACATACTTTAAAAGTACCAATAAACTTAACAAGATTTTTTAAAAACCTAGATGAGTATTAGAAAAGAAAGTTATATAGCAATCATTTAAATACAAGTAAGCAGAGATTAAGCATCTTGAATATGGAGTACAATTTTTAAATACAGTGAAAGCTTATTTTTAACTACTTATTACAATAAAAAATATACTGGCATTAATTCCCCTCAGAACATTCCTTCTTGCTTCAAACACACTTATCCCTTTGTTTTTTCCACTTTCTGAATCAGTGCTACAAGTCCTCTCTTTGTATCTTTAGTTGTGGTGTCATGGCTGCCTTGATGTCTCAAATCAATTCAAATGTCACTTTGCATGGTCATCATTTGAGGGAAAGCCACAAGTCACGTGGTGCCAGATCTGGTGAGAAAGATGAATGAAGACACAGCGTAATGTTTCAACAAGCCTGCTTTTCTGCTGGATGGCACTGGGCCGCAGCATTCACTGAATCTTTTTTTCTTTAATTAATTTTATTGGTACCTTTAAGGCATGCGATATAATGACATTATCGTTGGAAAGTGCACCTTTGCACAGTCCACCTTGGTTCCTATTTTTCCCCATTCCGCTCCTCCCTCAACCCCTCCATGCCTCCCTATCTACCTGACCGCACATCTTAATGACATGACAGAGGACTTCTAGAACTGCTTCAGAAAGTGGCAGGAGTGAGGGGAGAAGTGTGAACAAACCTAGAGGAAATATTTTAGGAGGGTTAATGGCAATGTGTCTTTTACTGTAATAATTTTTTAAATTTATGCACTCACCGAATATTTTGATCACCCCTTGTAAGCTCTACTGTCATGTAAATGTTTTTAATTTTTTTATAATTTAAATTTTTTAAAAATATAAGTTAAATCTAGGTTGATAATCATGTTTAAACGGAGATTCTTCTCTGCTTTTTTAAATCACTCCTAATATAAAATACAATAGAATTGGTGCTCCATAAATTTAGTGTGAAGAATTACATTTTTTAAATAGACAAGTTATGAATTCAGGGGCTATTTTCAGAGATGAAAGTGGGGAAATATGCTCTTCCCCGTGTCACCAGAAACCATCACACAACCTCGGAAAAACAGGCCAGGATGACTGCCAACATTAGACACTATTCCATTATTGATCCCACCCTACAACTCACTTACTCATTTGTGAAATTCACTATAATTAGCTCCCATTGATGATTTTGGGGGGAAAAAAAGAAAGAAAAACACCTTGGGGGAAGGTTACCTGTTCAGGGAGGACTTTCTATGTACTATGAAACTATCAGGCTGTTTAAACCCTGCGAATTTCTGCAAAAATATTCATATGAATTAGTCCCCTTTTGTACTGTAATTTAAATTTACTAGATTTTAATCTTAAATGTGATATCTAATCTCTCTCCTAATTGAGGAATTTGTGCATATTTCTAAATTTTTGTTATGAAAATGAGAGTACTCTATTCTTCAAATATCACTAATGACTCTGGTTAATCAAGAATAAGCAACACTTTTGACTCTTCTTTATCTTTTTATCTATCTCCCATTTCATTTTTAATAGGACAGTTCCCAGAATGCAGGCAGAGAAAAGGAAAGGAAATTAAACATAATTACGAGAATTTTACTACAGAGTTTGACATGAGTAGAAGTTAAAACTATTAAATATTTTAATTTTATGGTAACATTGATTTTATTTATTCATTTTATATTTTTTACCCTTTCTCCGCAGTTCCTTAAAGTTAATTTTGGCACTAAGTATCCCGTCATATTTACAAATGTCCTGCATAAGGCTTATTCCTCTCAAACTCCTTATGACAAAAATGGAATGTGGAAAACATGGATCAGCTGTTGATGGCTTTATAATCCAGTTTAAAATACAACATTGCTGTTACTAAATCAGTGTTTTCTTCCTGTTGGTTAACTTTGTCCCAGCAGGATGTTCATCATGCACTGCAAATCTGCAAGACTCAGAGAATAAACAAGATGAAAAGAGAAGGCTACACTTGGTCTAATAAAGGTGTGTATTAAATAAATAATTGTTAAAATAGCAGGATATTGAAAGTTACTTCTTCCTGAGACTCAAAGCTAAGGTCAGTTTTACAGGCAGGGCTGAAATTGCACCAGATTAATTCCTCAGAACTACTTTGGAATCAATCAGCCAAATTAAAAAAAAAAAAAAAGTGAGCGTAGAGAAAGCTGACAAAGACACCAGCAATTCATGTGGATCTGTGTGGGAGGGGTGAGCACCAGGATTCTTTCTGGCAGAAGTAAAAGAAACTCAAAGAAAGTCTCTAGGTATGGGGTGCATCTCTGATAGTGGGAAACAGGCATCTCCCAGCCCTAGGTGGGAGTCTGCTCATACTGAGGGCTGCCGATCTTCCCTAGATGGAGTGGCCCAGGAGGGAACTGGAAAGGCAACGGCAAGGCAGGAGGTGGGATCCACACCAAGGAGCAATCTCTTTGCCATCTGGTGCAAGAAAGACACATGACTCTTCTTTACCTGGCACCAAAGGAAGGGGTCACGCTTGAGCCGTATAGCAGAAACGCCATACAGGAGCTGTGCTGCTCCCAGAGAAGCTGGTTCTCCACTAGAGGCAGGAGCAGAGGAGGGTCGTACAAGATGATCTTCCTTCAGACAGCGCCTTCTGAAGAATTCATATTTCTAGAGTGAATTCACAGAGGTTTTTGTATTTTTTAAGGTGGGGACCAGTGTGAACCAGTAGAGATAGCATTAACCCAGAGAATCTACAACTGGCGCCAGAAACCCACTAGAAGCCTGGACTGCTCTCTCATCCCCTGTTCCTACCCCAACCCAGGAGAGCTGAGATGGTGGCAGAGGGGAAGAGGTATGAAAGAGGACAGATCTCTATCCCACACACTGAAAACCTCAGGCCTGAGCTGAAGCGGAAGGGAGACTGGAGGACTGGGGTGGAGAACATATTTCAGAATGAACTGGTACGGACTTTGAGCAACGGAGAAGGATTAGAGGGCTGAGAAATCTATCTGAGATATAACTAAGGAATAGCTAGGAAAGTAAAAAAGATTGATTAAGGCAATAATTCAAATAAAAATAAACAAAACAAAATAAAATAAAATTTTGACCATAATGGACCAAGTTCAGACTGTGCAATAAATGAATTGCACAGAGCACTGAGGATTGTGAAAGCCAGGGTGGCAAGGAGATATAGAAAGAGCAGCTCAAGGGAAACAATTCCAGGATGAGTAGAAGTTTACCAGGCAAAAGTGAAGAACAGGGTGAAGCCAGGAGGAAGGAGAAACAGCAACTCTAAGTAATCATGGCCAGTATGGCTGTTTTGCTGCATTAATCCAATCAGAAAGCCACTTTCAACAGGTAAACCAACTGTCTGCTTGGAGTTTTTCTTTGGAGGTTGATTCCACTTTGTTTTGCTTGTTTCTATATTCCTCTCTTTCTACATTTAACGTTAAAGAGTATACTACATTTAGTGCCAAGTTTTAGAACGGGGTTGACTTAGAGCACGTGTAGTGTAACAAGAGCACGTGCCTTCAAGCCACAGTGTCTGAATTCAAACTGTGGTTCTTTAAGTAGTAAGTGGGTGCCTCAGTTCCTACATCTATAAAATGGGGTCACAACAGCAGCTTCATCTTGCGGTGGTTTTAAGGAGGCAAATGGAATTGTGCCAACACTTTAGCAAAACATCATAAATGCTACTGATGTGTAGCTGATTGATGGTACTCTGAAATGCTTTAAAACAACCTATGCCTAAGGTATTTTCTTTGGTTTTGATTTGGCTTTAATTTGATGAACACAAGTTCTGGTGAAAGTGAACTTTCTGAAGGAAAACATGAAGTACTTGCATACAGGTTCTTTAAGAAAAAGTCATATGGCAGAAAGAACTCATTTGAGAAAACTTCCAATTTACTTGACAAGAAACTTACTCTCACATGGCTCTTTAAGATACTTTCACTGTATGAAGCATAATCAAACACATAAATATACATGTAATAGCTAATAATCTATGAGCAGGTGCAAACAATTCACTGAGCATACACAATGAATTCAACCCATAAATAGGCCCTCATTTTAACATTCTGATGAGACTAATCTGAGTTGCTTAATTATAAATAAGCACATAGTAGGTATTCAATAAAGCTTTGTTGAGGATGATGGCAACATAACAAATTCTGTTATTTAAGGAGACTTTTGGTCTTGATGTTTGCCTTAATGAATGACTTCTTTCAGACTAGTTTCTAGTGTGTTTACATGAATCTCATCTACTACAGAACCACACTGAATCAATGTCATGAGTAGCCTCGGGACAAACTCTGAATCACCAGATTCAGATTTGTTTGTTTGTTTCTGCATCTTGTTAAAAAAAAATAGCCCAATGAATTTTGAGCAAGTCTAATGAATAAATATATATTTTGGGTGAATCAGTGCAGTATATCCAATTCAAATGCTACCATATTACAAAACCAACTGATGGCCATCATTCATCTACTATTTCAAAATGCAAGAGTTATTTTACATCTCTCTGTTTTTCCTTAAACAGCCAAAACAGAAACCTACTAACCAGTATTGCCTTCTGCTGACCCTTGAAAAAATTACTCCAAGCCTGCGACCCAAAACTCGGTTACCCTCACTACATGGTCCCTGCTGCCTCCTTCGGGTATTCAGCTGGTGCCTTGAACTCAGTACCTTGAAGCACTGAGTGCAACATACATGTAACAAAGTATGCATTTGTTGTCTATGCACTGCCCAAATACAACTATTTGTAGAAATTATATGGCCCTGTCTGGAAAAAAAAAAACAGGAGGAGGGGGCCTGAAATAAGAGAACTTCAAAGCAACATACAAGTTGTTCTACAAGAAGGCAGATACATGAGTAGAAATGTGATAGATTAAATAGAAATAGGTAGATGATAGATAGATAGATAGATAGATAGATAGATAGATAGATAGATAGATAGATAAAGACAGACAGACAGGGAAGTAACCAATGGGCCACAAGGCTAACATATAAAAACTCAATTGTATTACAAATTCACTCAAAAAAATGACCGAACGCTGACTGAATTTTTAGGTCACCAGAATGATAGCATGTCCATTTACTAGTGTTTACTCTGTTACCAGTGCTGCATTCAGAATCTTGCTTGAACTTCTTGTGGATCAGCTCATTAAACTTTCAGAACCTTCCAACTGCACAGACTAACACCAGTTCAGAGGATCAGGACATTTGGATCAATGAGCTGACACACCTTCCTAGATGGACCAGGGGATAAACTCCTTCCTGCGGGAGAGATATCAGAGCCTCATGCTTTGTAGTTTGAGTTGACACGTAATCTCTGTGCACCATGAACCACGAGGACAATTTTTCTACACTCTATTTGATAAGACATCTAATTTCAAAAACGGTGAATTTAGATACTATTTTCTTTTTGTTTTCTGTTTGTTTTGTTTTGTTTGGTACCAGGGATTGAACTTGGGTCCTTGCTCTTGCAAGGCAGGCAGTGGCACGACTGAGCTAAATTAAATCCCTAGCCCCTAAAAATTATTTCAATGAAATTTTACTTTCTTAATCACTTTGAGAATGGAAATATGCCTTCAGTACCACGAATGGAGTGACTCAGAAGATGAACATGCCTTGTCCACTCAGAATACTCACTTCACACAAGCTTGCAGCCAAAAGGGTAGCTGGGGACAGCAAAGATCAGTTCCAGGCTCCACATTCCTGGCTGGGTCACTGTCATCCCTCTGAGGTTCAACTGTCTTTATCTGGAAAGTGAGGGTAGTAAGACCCATCTCACAAAGTGACTTCAAAAATTCATTAAAATGACATTTATTCAAAATTGCTTATATAGAACTATTTGTGGCCCACAAAAATGGTAATTTATTGTGGTTCACCCTATTATTATAGAAGGCTTCACTCAGGCTGGGTCAAAGGAAGGACATATTAAATGGTAGCAGGCAGGAAAAAGAAGGTGAAAGAGGTATTACTGGCTCATGGACCCTCAGTAATAATTCCATGGTTTCCCCTTCCCTTACCTGTCCAAGAGTTCGTGGCCGTCAGTAGAAAACTTGAAAGTTCAATTAGAAAAGATTTTACCAGAGTTGAAATTTTGGGCTGGATAAAAAGTTGAATTGGTTAATAAGGAAGTCAAGGTTAACTGAATGTGCTAACCAGTCATCTCTGCCAGTGGAAATGAAGCCAAGAGTTGCCATCATCAACTAGGCACATGTGCAGAGTGCATGCAACTGGAGTGGAGGAGAAGACTAGAGCAGGGCACACACACTGGGGCAAAGGTGGTGGCATTACTCTGTGGCCTCATGAGGACAAAGCCAGCTTGTGGAAATGCAAGATGTTTATATCCTGCAGAGCTTGTTCTGGGCACATGCTTGGGATGCTTTTCTTGTGATGAAATCTGTCTTCTTTTATCCTCCGTCACCATAAAGACTGCCAACTGGAGGATCACTATTGACTTCTGTCCTAGACACTAAGTAAGAGAAGAAATAGGTGCATGCATGGGTGTGGGCAGCATGGTTCTAGGCTATGATTGGCATGGGTTCATTATTTTATTCCACTTAATAGTATTATTTTGCTCCACTTTTTTTAATTCTCAATGAGATTTTTGTTTTGTTCCATTTGGGTTTGGGTTTTTTTTATTTTGCTTTGTTTGGGGGGCTGTTTTTTTGTTGCAGTACTAAGGACTGAATCCAGGACCTTACACATGCTAGGCAAGTGCTATACTACTGAGCTACAATTCCAGCCTGTAAAGTCAGGATTTGTGATCAGTTTTATAACACTGACCAGGACTCAGTATGTCTAATTCACGAAAATAGACAAATCCCTTGATTTCTTCTTTTTTCCTGTAGAGTTAGAAGATGCATTTGTCAACCCAAAAACTAATGCTTGGAAGGAAATGTTCATGAATAGAGACTTTCACAAAATATTTCTGTTGTACAGTCACCAAGATGTTATAGTAATTTTTTATTTGTAGGCTTTAGGATTTTCTAATTTTTCAAAATTATACAAAGTGATATTTACATAACAATCCTGAAACTTGCACAAAATCATAGTTGTTATTGTAAGATCATTTAAATATCATATTATTTATGTTATGATTGACTCAGTACAGGGATAATTAAGAGATTCATTCCTCATGATGCACAAATTCTGTGCATATAAAAATGAAAAATATCTAATTCGAGTTGAAATAGCTCATAGTTTAATTCAGTAGTCTGATTCAATAGTTTTCAAACAAGGGTGCACGAGAAAAGGTAAGATCCAGTGCCCTCCCCACTAATGTTCCAATTCAGCAAGCTTGAGTTGGGATAAAGTCAACACTGAAATGCAGGACTCAGAAGCCAGGCATGGTGGAACATACCTATAATCCCAGTAGTCTGGGATGCTGAGGCAGGAGGACAAGTTTGCGCCCAGCCTTAGTAACATGACAATTTAGTGAGACTCTGCCTCAAAAATCAAACATGGGTGGGCTGGGGATTTAGCTCAGTGACACCGCACCTGTCTTGTGAGCACAAGGTCCTGAGTTAGATCCCTGGTACCACAAAAAATAAAATTTAAAAATAAAAAATGGCTGAAGATGTAGCTCAGTGCAAAGGCTCTGGATTCAACCATCAATACCACCAAAAAAGGAGTAAGAAAGAAAATAAAAAGAGGACTGGGGGTTTATGACACACTGGAGAAGAACCCACTTATGAACTAGAAAGAGGTGACTGAAGAGCTTTTAGAATATAGACACCATTGCTAGTACTTTGAACTTTCCCCTGAGATTCCTCACAGCCAGCAAAGTAACACTAGGTCATAGATGATAGCAGTAAAAAATCCCTCCTGCAAGAAAAACCTACTTGACCATGAAACTAACCATGTTAGGCCCTACCCATATCAGAGTTCCAGCTAAACAATTTTATCTAACTTGAATTAGATATATTGTCTTAGTCACTTTCCCCTAACCAGGAAAAAATGTCTGACACCTGCAACTTTTAAGAAGGAGAGGTTTATCTAGACTCACATTTTAGAAGTTTCCATCCTTGCATGGTCAGCCAGCTCCAGGCAGAAGCACCATGGTGGAGGGTCTGGTGCAGAAAAGCTGCTTACCTCATGACAGCAAGGAAGGGAGCTACAGCCTTCAGGCCATTCCCCCAGTGACCAGCCTCTTCAAGCATGGGCCCACCTCCAATAACAACAAGTTTCCTATAAGGCCCCCATAATCCAATCATTTTTCAAAAGTTCCCACCCATAAACTCATCAGATTCTTGAGGAACAGCTAGCTAAAAATCACATTTACTTTAAGTCTATTTGATTTAAGGCCATTCCATGTCATACTCTTCTTTGAGGGACTGCAGAGGACTGTAATACTGACTATGCCCAAAACAGGCTGTGAAGAGTTAACCCCACAACTGGTCTGTTTATAGAGGTGAGTCTGGCTGAAGCTTACCTGCCAAGGTCAGAGTAACTCGCACCCAGATTCTGTTCCCACAACTAAAGTCTTCTAACTAGAAGGACAATGTTTTAATTACAACCGTATATTTTATCTATTTTGTTGCTAATTCAAGCATGCTTTGTCTTGCCCATTATGAGCCTTGCTTACATTAATTTTCATAGAAACTGTACATAGCTTGCCTTTACCCTAATTGGTTCCCAAAAAAAGTCAGTGCCTGGGCCTGGCAAGGGCCTTTTTCAGTTGTACCAGAGTTGTCCCTCCTGGCATCCTGCTTTCTCTCCTAGCTCTGTCTCTTAGCGTATTTTTTTCCTCAGGCCTGCACTATATACTGGGCAGGTGGTACTGGAATCTGACTACAGGGGTCTCCAGCAAGGAACACCGAGAAGAACCACCAAATATGCCCACACTTCCTACTCTGTGTTTTGGAAGACAGCATTAATTGTTTGTTTGACATTGTTTTTCTGGCTCGGTAGCTCTTTTTCTTTACCATTTCCTCCCACATTTTATTTTTCAAATTAATTGTTTCCACTGCTTTTCTCTGGATCCAGAACACATGATCTCAATCTTCAAATAATTGGCAAACAGAGCTGCCATTAGACCATACAGCAACTCTACATTAATGAAAAAATGGCACCCCTCCCAAAACAGTCTACTACACCTCAAAGAAAATTGTCAAAAATGCTGATAATGTTAAAACAAGTTCATGCTCTCCTCTAAAAATTTGTCTTAATCAATATATGATTATATGAAGACTCCATTTTGCCATGTTCTACCTGCACACCACACATGGAGGCCCTGGCAGATGAGACACATTTGTATTGTTTGTGGAAAATTTTCTATTCTAGGTCCAAATACTAACATTTCCCACTACCAAGGAAATGGAGGTGGAATAGATTTTTTTATTATAATTATGAGTTATATCTTCAAGCAGAATTCTATTTCTCCCTAAGTTGCTGCCTTGTGGGTGGAATGTTTAGAATAAGTTGGATTACCAGGAAATTAGTCCTTTTATAGGCATCTTTTTTATGGGAAAAAAGAATAGTGTCAGTTCAACTTCTCACCATTTAACTAAAGAAAATGGTAGGGTGAGTATAATTTGCATATATACAATGGCAAGGAAATATTTTGTCAAGAAGTAAACTGTGGTATACAGGGACGAGTAATAACATCTATAGAAGTACCTTAATCTACAAAATGAAGTGGAGAATTAACGCAATCAAGCTTTCTTTCTTTTCTCGCTCCCCTTTTCTCCCACTCTTCTCACTTTCAAAGAAAAGTACATGAATAATTGAGGCAAAGGGCGTTTCTTTCCTTGAATAATTCAGGAAATTGCCTCAATTTTCCTCTTCACTTTTTACTACATTTACTTGTATAGACTTAGACCACATCTACATAATGCGTTTCTCTTGCTGCCACACAATCAACAAGGTGTTTTTTTCTTTTACCTTAATTATTCAATTGATTATATGACTCTTAACTGTATCAACTATACAATGACCTGATTTCTTAAGGAAAAGAAAAAAAGACTAAACTACTCATCTTGGTTTTGCACAATTTTCCTGTCATCCTCCTTAGCTCTAGCTGCCTGAGTCAGGTGACTGATAACTGCAGAGCAATGAGCAACACTCTTTCTAATTGGTACAATTTTGTAATTTTATTTTGTAATTTAAAAGGTCGACCTGCTTGTTCATAAACTAGTATGGTTTTCATTTAATTTGGTGGAAACTGGACAGAAAATGATACAGGTATGTTTGCAAGTTTCCTTTCAAAGGTGATAGGAGGTTAACTGTCATAAGACCCATTGTAGATTCTGTATCAGAAATTTGATTTTGAATTCAGAAATGGCTTTGAGTCACCACCAGATGCTTGTCCCAATTTAGTGAGCTCAGTTTACATGAGTATATCAGTAATTTTTTGAAGCCATATAGATTCTTGTTTATGTCTATTTAGATGCTTTTGAGTTATTTTAAAGTGCTGCAAAATGTTCAATGTGGCAACAGATATTTCAACATATCCTTTTCACTTTTGTTGCTTCATGCTTCATGGAAACACTCCCATTTTATTGTTTATGAGTAGTTCTTCCTCACTAATTAAGCACTCAGAAGGCATCACACAAACCCTGCCTGGTGCAGCAGCTTCCTCTAGACAACACAGGCATAGCTCTTAACTCAAAGGAAGAATTTCCTGCCTTAAAAGGAAGCTTTCCTACCTGATGCCAAGTACTTTTCACCCAGATGCAGATCACGGCGTTATGTCTTCCCTTGCTCTCTTAATCATGGTGCAACCCTGGATGACAAGCAAGTCTGGCTCACGAGGAACTGCCTTATCCAATAAGGCCATTGTCCACATCTACACTGTATTCATCATTTTTCTCTGGAAAAACTGATTCACTGTCCTCAAGTCTGAAAATTTGGTTGTTGTTTCTCTCACTGTTTTTTGCTTCCTCTTGCCCTATTTCTTTTTAATTCAATTTCTTTTTCTTTCCTGTCATTCTCCCTTTTAACTTGTGCATTTTCATTTTTTCTCTTTCAGCCCTTGCTTCTTTGTTCCATATTCTCAATACACTATTTTTCTTTAATGGTCTTATTATAAAAATTACTTCTGGGCCGGGGACTTAGCTCAATGATTCTGCCGCCTGCCTTGCAAGCACAAAGACCCAAGTTTGATCCCCGGTACCCCCCCAAAAAAAATTACTTCTGAGTCCTTGACATGACCCTGGTATACACAGGAAAATTCCTGAGATTCCTCTTCTGACCACCACCCAAAATACTGTACAAGGTGTTTTATTTAGCTGGGAACTTTCCTCCTTTAACCCAAATGCACATATACCATGAGGTAAGGAAGCCTCCTCACTCCTCTCAGCCCTCACTTCAGCTCTCAGAGGGCAACAAACAGTTCCATATACTCCTGCTCTTCCAGGAGTTATGTCTGATTGTTAAGAGCATAGACCTCTGGGTCAAATTAACCCAAGCTGAACCTCTGACTTTGATATCATCAGCAACTTAATAAACTCGCAGGGCCTCAGTTTATTCTTCTGTACAATGGAGACCATCATAACTGCTATTGCAAAGATTAAATTAAGCCATGACTGAGAAGCACTTAGTATAGTTCTAACAAATACTAATCCTGAAATAATAGCTAAAAAGGTTTGGTGAACACAAACGCATATGTGACATTAAGCTAAGCCAAACACTTTGATGGCATCTTCTTTCAGCAATGCTGGGGTCGTGCATTTCATGACCCATCTCTTGTAAATGAAACCAACAAAGGCCATGATAAATACTCCAAAGAAGAGCTTGATGACCATGATAGTCACAGTTGCTCAACCTGGTGATCACTAACTCTGTGCCAGGCACAGTAGTGATAGATAAGAAGATAAGTCTCACAGCTACCACTTCTGCAGCCCAGGGGCAATGGCTATCCTAGCTCCTTGAAAGACTCCTCTTTCTGCTTGAGTCCTCTAGACACTGGATTTGTGATGGGAACATCAACCTCACATTTGCCAAGAGATATGCGGCAACATAGCAGGACACCAAAAATCTAAATGTGTGAAGAGCAAGGAGAATCTGTGCATAACAGAGGCCCTGCCAGGCAGTGCTGCTTGTCTAAACTTCCCTGCTGCAGTACCAAAATTTTGACTATGAAAGCATTTCCGTTTGATCCCCACAGACTCAACAGGACATACTTTGAAGACTTCAGCTATGGGCAAATACAGACTTTTCAATATCATAGTCAAATGTCTGAAAATTTGACCTCTGGTCCACTAAGTCCTATCCTAAATGGGCAATCAGATCTGCAGGTATTAACTAAACTTATTATTCTATATATTTTAGTACTCTGGAGAATGAGCAGACAGCAAATAGCAATAAGTACTTCTGACTGTTCTCTTTGGCTTAATTACTGTTCTATAGTTAGTCCAACAAATTGATATACAATCAACAAGGCTATATTTACTCTATTCTGCTCATTTAGAGTGTGAATGTTCAGAGTCTGCCAAAGTCTTTCTCTGATATTGTCTGAGTCCATCAGAGAATCAAGACAGACAGAACTGAAGAGGTTTTTAATCTATCACAGATGAGTTTGGCAGGGAGGTCTCTTTCCCTCAGTCATAATCTTTCTTTCCTCTTAGACATACCTTGAAGTGGCATTGAATGGACCCCCACATTAACCATGTCTTCAGGCTCAGCCTGAGCAGGACCAAGAGGAGGGCAGAGTTAACAAGTATCCTGTGGTTTCCAGGGTTTCCTGTATGCCCACAACAGATAATTAAAGGCACGGATTCTTGAAATCTAAAGAGGCATTGTAGGTTGTCCAATTCAACGGCCTCATTTTATACCCAGCGAAACTGAGGCCAAAGAGGCAATGTGGCTTGACTAAGGTTACACAATGTCTGAATAAGGGAATTCTAGATTGCAATAAAGAGAAACCCACTCAAGCCAGCTTAATTAAGTAAAGGGAGATTTATTATTATAAGAGTATAGAGGACTCTCATGGGATCCAGTTGGAGGCTTGAAGGCAGCAGAATTTCTCGATAATTACCAAAGTTGAATGAAGAAGATGAAAAAATCCTAAAAAGCTCAATTACAATCAGAGAAACTGAAAATGTAATTAAGAGATTACCAACAAAGAAAAGCCCAGGTCCTAATGGATTAACTGCTGAATTTTACAACACATTTAGAGAACTACTACTACTTTTTCTTTCTTTTTTTTTTTTTTTTTTTTTTTTTTTTTTTTTTTTTTTTTTTTTTTTTTTATAATTCCTATAAGAGATCTGTAATGACTACATTTTGGACCCATCAGTAGGAGACTGGCTAAAGATGATGTGGTTTTTCTATAAAATGGAATACTATTCAGCCATAAAGAATGAGAAACTAGATTCATTCATAGGAAATGGATACATATTAAGGATATACTCCTAAGTGAAATAAATAAGTCACACGTGTAAATACCAAAGATAATTTAAACTTTTCAATGAAATTGAAAGGGAAGCAATACTTCCAAATTCAATCTGGAAAGCAAGTGTTATTTTCATTCCCAAACCAGGGAAAGACTCAACTAAAAAAGAGAACTACAGGCCAATCTCCTTAACGAACATAGATGCAAAAATCTTTAATAAGATACGGCAAAGAGAATACAGAGGGTCATCAAGAAGATCATACACCCTGACCAAGTCAGATTTATTCCAGGGATACAAGAATGGCTCAACATATGTAAATCAATAAATGTAATACATTATATTAACAGAGTCAAAGACAAAAACCATATAATCCTCTCAATAGATGGAGAAAAAGCATTTCAGAAAATTCAACACCTAATTATGATAAAAACCCTGCAAAAAATTGGAATAGATGGTCTATATTTCAATTTAATAAAGGCTATCTATGAAAAACCAATAGCCAACATCATTTTAAATGGCCAAAATCCTTCATGTTAAAATCAGGAAAAAGACAAAGATGTCCACTATCACCACTCCTCTTCAATATAGTTCTGGAAACATTAAACATAGTAATTAGACATGAGAAAGAAATTAAAGCAATAAAAATAAGAAAGGAAGAAGTTAAACTGTCATTATTTGCTGATGATATGATACACTACATTGAAGATCCAAAAAATTCCACTAAAAGACTTCTATCCTTAATTGACACTTTCAGCACAGTAGCTGGATACAAGGTCAACACTCAAAAATCAATAGCCTTCTCTTTTACAAAAACTTCATTTCCATTTTTTTCATTTTCTCGTGTTTTCTTCTGACATGTCATGTAAAGGTACAAGAGCCCAATGATGAATGTAACTGTACTGAGTACCTAAAATGTAAATAAACTCAATAAACTCAATGAGAAAAAAAGAAAAATAAATAAAATTAACACTTTAAAAATCAATAGCCTTTTGTATACAAATAACAGACTCGCTTGAGAGAGAAATTAGGGAAGTAATTCCTTTCACAACAGCATCCAAAATAATGAAATATCTAGGAAACAATCTAACAAAGGAAGCAAAGACCTCTGCACTGAAAACTACAGCACTCTGAAAAAAGAGATCAAAGAGGATATAAGAAAATGGAAAGATATTCCCTGCTCCTGGGTAGGAAGAATCAACATAGTAAAAATGGCCATAGTAACAAAACTGCTATACAGATTCAATGCAATGCCAATTGAAATTCCAACAGTATATTTCACAGAACTAGAAAATAATCCAAAAATTCATTTGGAACCAGAAGAGACCAAGAATAGCAAAAGCCATCCTAGGCAGGAGAGACATGGCAGCGGGTATAACAATTTCCAATTTGAAAATGTACTGCAAAGCCACTGTGATAAAAACAGCATGGTACTAGCAAAGAAACAGACCTGAAGATCAGTGGAATAGATTGGAAGATACAGAAACAACTCCAGATGTACTCAGCTACCTCATCTTTGACAAAGGAGCCAACCATCCTCAGTGAAGGAAAGATAACCTCTTTAATAAATGGTGTTGGACAAACTGGATTTCAACCTTCCAAAGACTAAAACTAGACCCTTATCTTTCACCATGCACTAAACTAAAATCCAAGTGGATTAATCATCTAAGTATTAAAAAAGATACACTAAATTTGCTGGAAGATAAGTTAGGCAG
This sequence comes from Fukomys damarensis, assembly GCF_012274545.1. NCBI lineage: Eukaryota > Metazoa > Chordata > Mammalia > Rodentia > Bathyergidae > Fukomys > Fukomys damarensis. The sequence continues at coordinate 27,626,195 of NW_022900926.1, read as the reverse complement.
AACTCTTGAAACCATTGGCATAGGAAAAGATTTTATGAACAAATCCTCGGTAGCACGGGAACTAGCACAAAGAATCAACAACTGTGATCTCATCATATTAAAAAGCTTCTGCACTGCAAAAGAAACCACCAACAGAACAAAGAGACACCCTACAATGTGGGAAAAATTTTTACCAGCTACTCCTCAAAGGACTATTATCTAGAATATATAAACAACTCAAAAAAATCAGCCTCCCTCCAAATATAAAAATCCGATTCAAAAATGGGCATCTGAAATAAACAGACATTTCTCAGACAAAGAAGTAAAAGCATCAAATAAATATGTGAAAAAATGTTCAGCATCACTGGTCATTCAAGAGATGCAGATGAAAACAACACTGAGCTTTCACCTCACCCCACAAGGAATGGCTGCTATCAAGAAATCAAGCAATAACAAATATTGGTGGGGTTGTGGGGAGAAAGAAACCCTTCTCCATTGTTGGTGGGAGTGCAACCACTGTAAAAATCATTATGGAGATACCTCAAACAACTACAATTGGATGCCCCATGTGATGTACGTATTCCCCTGCTGGGTATCTTTCCAAAAGAATTAAAGGAATCGTACCACAGTGATATAAGTTGACCCATGTTTATAGTGGTACAGTTTGCAATAGCTAAAAGTTGGAAACAGCCTAATTGCCTGTCACCTGGAGATTGGATACAGAAGATGTGTGGTTTGTTTTTTTTTTCTTCATCAAATGGAGTACTACTCAGCCATAAAGAATGAGAAACTAGAGACATTTATTGCTAAGTGGATGCACATTGAGGACATACTTTTAAGTGAAATTAATAGGACCCACATGTGTAAATACCAAATAGTTTCTCTGGTGTGATAAACTAAAAGTGTAAATAAGGGTCAAAATGTATAACTGATATTGTGTAATAGAAAAAAATGTCTCAAGGTATAGGGGAAGTGGGAGGTGTAGGAAAAAGCTATGAAGGGAAAAGAAAAAATAAGAGAAAAGGAAGAAAATGGAAACAAAGTCTACAAATAGGGAAGAGTGAAGTGGGTGAAGGAAGGGCAGGAGAATGGGGAAAAACTAAGAACCAAGATATATTGTGTAAAGGTACAAGATCTCAATCATGAATGTAACTGTAGTGTACCCATCACTAAAATGTACCCATAAAGAAAAAAGTAAAACAAACCAACAAAACCTCCCCAAAAAACAGAGTATAGCTTGCCTATAAAGGAAAACTCAGCCTGTGAAGCTATGGATAAAAAAGAAAAGGGACAGCAAGATAGTGGATCCAGGGAGAGTTTTGCATGCTTTTTTATACTTTTGAAATAGCTCTTACCTGTGACTCATGCTAGCCAGTGCTTGGCAAGAAATAAGTGAATTGAATAGTATTTGGGTAAACTCATCTCCAGAATGTGGATTCATGAGCAAATGTCAACCATCAGGGAATTCTCCAATGCCTGTCAAAAGTTTCTACTGTGGGATTGTTTCATTAAGCTGAGTTATTAATAAATTGAATGAAGAAACAGAAGGTCTCATCCACCGATCTGTGTTGGATAAACAGTGGGATTTTCACAGTGTGAAAAGAGTATAGTAAAACATAGAACCAGGAATTGGAAAACTCAATAGACCGAACTAGTGGGCATGGCCTCTAATGAGGTAGAAGGCAACTGTAAGAGTATGGGATGAGAGCATTGGTGGTTGGAAAATCTGACAGTTCCCATGAAAAGATGTTTGAGTAGATTACTTGAAACCAGTGGTGCGATTGAAGATTCCCCTGGAAATAAGTCTGGTAGTATCCAAATAGCTAGAGAAAGCATTCTTTATGGTCTCATACTGCCAGATGATATTTGGAATATTTGTTGAGTTCTTAGCATAATATTTTAATTGCTGTTAAAGACAAATTGGAAATATCCAAAGCAGGAATAGAAATAAACCATATAAATCATTATACCTATAAACCATTTTGAAGAAACTGAAAATGTTGGTCAAAGAGCAGAGAGTGATGCATACTTAACAATCTTCCCAACATGTAGGTTACTCACATATCAGTGAGACAAATTGGATAATCAGAGATAGAAAAATGTGAATGCAGAGGACTTTATATGGAGGTAGAGTTTTGTATTATATTAAGTATGAGATAGAGTAATAACTGAAAAGTAGATGCAATTCCTATGAAGGGATGACTTTGTCATCTCTTGATATGCTTGCTTCTCAGGGAAGTGATTCCTGTGTGGATGTGAAATTTGCGCTACTTAATCTTTTGTTTTCCTTCTGACTCTGAATCCTGAAGACCAGGATCCATTCTTAGCTCTGCCAATAAATAGCTAGTGATTTGGGGTTAGTCTCTTACATTTCATCACTCTGTAAAATGGGGTGAATAATTTCTGGCCTCTCTTTCTCAAAGAACTGTTGCAAAGTTCAAATGAGAAAAGAGAGAAAAAAAAAAAAAACAGGTGAGAGGAGACTGAAAAGTTTAAATCACTGCCCTTGTAGGATTTTGTTTTGACTATTCCTTTTGTGGATTTTTCAGACAGCAACAACCTCCAGAGGCCCTGCTTGCTGAAGCTCTCCGCTTTGACGTTTCTTCCTCTGGAAAGTTTTGTTCGGTAGTTTATACTCATGGCTTTGAAGCCATCTATCAAAACTCCTCTGCCAGGAACTGCATTAAGATGTTGGCAGCAGGTAGCTGGTTCTCCCCAAATGTGCTGCTTGTTCCAACCAAGGAACATTGGAGAAGGGTGGAGAGAGGTTTTCTCTTCTTTCTGCCAAATAACATATATTATGATGCCATCTAAAATCTGGAGAGGAGGCTCTTCCTGAGGAACTTTCTGCAAGATTAGTGTGTGCTGACCCCATCACCCCAGAATGAGTCCTCTCTTCTTTTAATAAATAAATATGACGCCAACTTTAATTAACCACCTGACAGCTGTGGTGTCATGTTGCCCTAGAACCTCATGGGCTTGCCCCTTCTGGTGCATACCACTGGAGCAAAGCAATCCATACACAGAAAAAGACGAAGGCAGTTTGTAATTCTATAAAACACTTTGAAGCTTTCAGAAGGTGCTATATACATCAATAAATAATAATAATTTTCACTCTCTCTTCTTTGTAATACTCCCTCAGAAGGTTAAAAATAAAATTTCTTTTGCTATTGATTTTGTCCTTCCACATTTAGCAAACATCGACTTTTCCCTTTCCTAATGGAGCAGAAGCCAATATATCTGTATTTCATTTACTTTGCTCTCAGAACACAGCATCACAGCTGGCATCAGCAGGACCCCAGGCACCTCTCAGGGAGGCCAAGAGTGATGGTTTAACTGGAAGTTGCCAGATCTAATGAGATTTGGCCCCATACATGAAGCACATAGTAGGTGCCTGGTCAATCTTTGAGTTTAGCACAAGTCAGAATATTCAAATTGATTGAGGAAGGAAAAGAGCTTAGACATGGGATTTAGACAAGAGAATTTTGCTACTAACTGGAAAAAGGAATGTGTGGCTACAGTGGATGGAAGAACTGAGCAGGTATTTGTGACAAAATACCACAGGCCAGGCTGCTTAAACAACAGAAATGTATTTCTTTCATTTTGGAAGCTGGGAAGTCCAAAGATCAAGGTGCCAATTCTGATGCAGTGTAACCCAGAGCCAGCTGGGTGCCCTTAAAGTACGTGTGTTTATTTTCATCTACCTGTGCTGAACTAAGTAGGTTGAATGGGAGATGCTCTCCTGGCAGACATGAGTTCAACATTTTCACTGGGAAATGGAGCTTGGGTTTTCCCTAAAGGAGGGAGAAGCTGGGACCAAGGGAGGAGTGAGAGGCAGGGGAAGGTGAGCACATCAGAGTCATGCTTTTAAGTGAGACCATTGCTAAGGGTCTTTGTGGCATAGTGATGGGGACAGTGGCCAAAAGAACAAAGATGGCAGTACCACACTGTACATGGCAGTACCACACTGCCATGTGCAGGAACTCAAACTCCCATGGTCACAGCTCAGGGGAACATGGGTCCTACAGCCATGAGCACACCCCATAGCCTCTGTATACATTTGTTTAATTGAAGGAATGAGAGCTGGATTTGTAAAAACTTACTCTGTTAAACACTGGACATAAACTTGTTACGAGGGTTGGAAGAGAAAGTATGTGAATGTAGATACTTTGGTCTTTTTTATTTTGGAAACTTTTGCATACTCTGTATTCAACTCTTCCCTATTCAATCAGATTAGGTGGGATTATCAAGAAGGAAATTTGCACAGAAAAGACAAAAGCACTGGCCCTGGCTAACAATGGCACAGTATGCTTGGAAGCTCTAAATGCTGCACTTCATAAAATTGGCCTTTTCTGTTTACAACAAAATCCAAGGGATTCTGCATCTCAATAAGAGATGTGACATCCTGTGTCACTGCTTTGCTAAAGAAAAACTTCTCTTTTTGTGGGTTCCTTTGAACCAAGCTGTAAGAATCCATGTTTTCTTCCGAAGATGAGCTCTTTACCTGTATGTAGTGCACATATTATTTCTGTATCTCCTACTTCCAAAAACAGGTTTGAGGTGATTATTACAAGGGCTGAAACTTTACGGTTTTCATTTCATGGACAAAGGGTAAGAGTTGAGGTAATTATCCCAATCACAAAGGTTAAAAAGGCTTTCTCCTGAAAACCCAGATAATTGAAACTAATGTATATTTTGGCTTGAGTCAGCTAGATAATAGCTTCAGTTCTGTACTGTGCTTTGCTCACACACCCTCTCCTAGCTGAAAGTTACACTATTTGCATGTTGGGGCCTCAGTAAATCTGAGCTGCAGCATTAACAACAGACAGGCCAGCCAGCTCATTTGCCAACTAAGAGGAGACGAACAACCCGTGGATCAACTGCAGTCTCATCCTTTTCCTTTTAAATCTCATTCACCCATGCCCTCAGTGAAAATCTGGTTGCATTTATACAGAATTCCTGGATTTTTAACTGTGTTTAACTTACATATCCACTTTTATGAAGACAATTCAGGGAAAAATTAAACAGCAAAATTTGTTCAGCTCTCTAAACATGAAGAAACGGGTATGGGGAATGCACAGCAGCTCTCATTTGCTAAATATACAACTCCTTCATCTGAGACATAAATAAGAACACTGCCTAAGTAGGTCAGATTGGAGTTTGGGGCTTTCAGAAGACTTGAAAGCTGCACCGTGAATATCCACTTCAAAGCCAGAATCCATTTTTTTGTATGTGCACGTTTTGTTCCTGAGAAGTTTTCCATCTGTTCTCATGTCATGGCTCTGCCACTGTGGCATGTCCTCAGACTGAATTTCTGGCAAAGCACATACTTTACTTTCAAACGTGGCAGGTAGAGGAGATAATTGAGAGCCCATTGCAGCCAGTACAGAGAGGCTGGGGGGGTGGGGGTGACTTCCTAGGGAACAAATGGAAGGTGAAGGATGCTCACTGCGAGGGTCTCTCTTTTGGCTGCAAAATTTTGAAAGAGAAGAGGGAGCAATCATACGCTTCTCTGGGGATTTGCCTGAAATGAAAACACAGTGCTGACAAAGGTTAGCGGAGTTCAGTTCACTTCCCTCTGTACCAGTGCTGTTCTGAATTCAGGATTCTGATAGATTTAAGCCCTTTTCATCAGCAGCACTGCTACATGATCTGGCTGTCACTTTCTCAAATGATACCTCTCTGACTCCTTTTTTTCAGGAGCTCTATGAGGGGAGGGAACTTTCTCACTAATGTGTCACTCAATCCACCCACCCAGACACCCACAGCTCGTCAAGAATGGCAAAAAAGGAAAAAAAAATCTGGGTTTTGTACAAACTTGAGAAAGTGCTTCCAACCTTCTTCCATGCATTTGATTTATGGAATGTGACATGACTGTATAGTATTGTTATAAAAAAGCCTGAGGCTCAGGTAAGGCAGGGCGTCAATGAACTTTCTGTCATTTTCTGAGATCTCACTACCAAGAGAGGATGCACATTTTCTTTTTCTGGATTGGTTACCATCAGTGGAATTCTGATGATGCCATTAGGAAACCATATGCAAGTCATTTTCTTCTGCCTTTGAAATGAAACCACATTTGGTGGAGAGCCATCATTTTAGCTCGTTTCAAGTGTTGTCCACTGACTCCCAGTGCTGGCTGGTATTGCAAAGAGATACCTTAAAATATGGCATCCAGTCTCTCTCATTAGTTTGAGGGGTCTCCAAGCCAATGTTCCATCAGCCTTTATAAGTCAGGAGAACCCAGCAGTAAATACCTGGTGAATAGAGAGCCACTGACAACAGAGCTTTTGGTCAGTGAGCCTCACCAACCAAGCAGGCTTTGCAGCGCTCTGTAGTTAAGCAGAGGACACAGCTTCTAGTCATGGCCCTGCAAACGCTGTGGTCACAGAGAGCTGGTTCAAGTTCCCTGGACCTTAGTTTCTTCATCTGTTGGAAGAGGAAAGGGTAGGGTTGACCTGTCTCTCTCTTTCTCTCCCTCCCTCTCTGTCTCTCTCTCTCTCTCTCTCTCTCTCTCTCTCTCTCTCTCTCTCTCTCTCACACACACACACACACACACACACACACACACACACACACACAAAGTGCTGAAGTTTTTTAATGCCACAGGTGGATTTAGGGATAACTGGCACTCACAGACTTCTAGTGCTGAAATGGCTAGTTCAAGGGACAGTGTGGGGCTTGTGAATCAGTACCAGCTCCCAGGATAGGCTTTAAGACATTAAATAAATCTCTTAAAAGTTGTACGTGACACTTAAAAGTGCTTATGCATTTCTCAAGGCAGGATATCCATGGCGGACATCAGATTTTACAAAGTTAAACTAAACTTGGGAAGGTTCTGTGCCAAATTCCCTATTTTCTGGTGGGCAATGAAGGACAGAAGGTGACTGGCTTGCACAAGTCATTTGATCCCGCAGTCAAGAGCTGAACAAGTATCTCCTTTCTGGTCCCGGCCACTCAGCTGCACAGAGGGCAAATGGGATCCTATTCCAAGGTGACCCAGGCTCATGTGAGCACAGCTAGGCATTGCTGAAAAGAGGTCAAGAGACCACCTCCTGCACAGTGTACACTCAGGACCAAAGGCTCTGTCTGCCTTGTTATTGAGCCGCTTTTCCCACACGCAGAACTGGAACTTAGTCTCTAAGATCCCCTACCAACCAGTTCAGCATCTTTTCCACTTGCATAGTTTTCCAAAGGAATCCAAACTGTCACTTGATATTTATAATATCTTTGCCTTTATTACCTTTGTGAGTTCATTTAAGTTCTGTCTTATTTCACTAGTAGAATAGAACATAGAAACCGGCAGTTTAGGAAAGAAAAAATATGAATCAATGTCTTCTATATAGTCTCATTCAATAAGTACAAAGATATTCAATGCAAGGGGATAAAATGGAGCACTAGCACCTGAATTTAAAACAACATATTTGTCCCTTTCTAAACAGTAATCACAAGTTGAAGTAGTTGAGATACTAGAAATATTGCTAATATTGGATTCTTCTAGGATAAGATGACTTTATAGCATTCTGCTTATCACTTGGGTCATTCAAGTAAGGGACCTCCTAATGTCACCAGAATATTTTTATGGAGTATGCAGGAGAAACCTTGGTATCTTGGTCTTTGGTTATTCTTTTTTTTTTTTTTTTTTTTTTTTTTTTTTTAGGGACCAAACTCAGGACCTTGTGCTTACACAGGCACCAGAACCACTAAGCTAAATCCCTGGCACCTGGGCTTTGGTTATTCTTTTTTATAATATTGTATTGGTATATTTTAGATATTCAATAAAGTTACATTAATCATTAGGATCTTGTGCCTTTACACGATATATCTTGGTTCTAATTTTTCCCAATTCCCCTGCCCTCCCTTCACCCCCTTCACCCTTCCCTATTTGTAGACTTTGTTTCCATTTTCTTCCTTTTCTCTTTTTTTTTTCTTTTCCCTTCTTAGCTTTTCCCTACACCTCCCACTTCCCCTATACTTTGAGACATTTTTTCTTATTACACAATATCAGTTATACATTTTGACCCTATTTACACTTTTAGTTTATCACACCAGAGAAACTGCTTGGTATCTACACATGTGGGTCCTATTAATTTCACTTAAAAGTATGTCCTCAATGTGCATCTACTTAGCTATAAATGTCTCTAGTTTCTCATTCTTTACGGCTGAGTAGTATTCCATTTTATGAAGAAGAAAAAAACATACATCCACACACTCTGTATCCAATATCCAGTTGATGGGCAATTAGACTGTTTCCAAGTTTTAGCTATTACAAACTGTAGGACAGACTATAAACATAAGTGAGCTTATATCACGGTGGTATGGTTCCTTTAATTCTTTTGGAAAGATACCCAGCAGGGAATAGCTGGGTCACATGGGATATCCAATCCTACTTGTTTGAGGTGTCTCTATATTGATTTCCATAGTGGTTGCACCAGTCTGCACTCTCACCAACAATGAAGAAGGGTTCCTTTCTCCCCCCACCCCACCAGCATTTGTTATTGGTTGATTTCTTGATAGCAGCCATTCTTTCTGGGGTGAGGTAGAATCTCAGTGTTGTTTTCATCTGCATCTCTTGAATGACCAGTGATGTTGAACATTTTTTTCACATATTTATTTTCTGCTTTTACCTCTTTGCCTGAGAAATGTCTGTTCATTTCAGATGCCCATTTTTGAATTGGGTCTTTACCTTTGGAGGGCCTAATTTTTTTTTTGAGTTCTTTATATATTCTAGATAGTAGTCCTTTGCCTGAGAAGCAGCTGGTAAAATTTTTTTCCCATGTTGTATGTTGTCTCTTCGCTCTATTTGTGGTTTCTTCTGCAGTGCAGAAGCTTTTTAATATGGTGAGATCACAGTTGCTGATTCTTTGTGCTAGTTACCATGCTACTGATGATTTTTTCATAAAGTTTTTTCCTATACCAACGTCTTCAAGAGTTCTGCCTAACTTATCTTCCAACAAATTTAGAGTTTCTGTTTAAATATTTAGATCATTAATCCACTTGGATTTTAGTTTAGTGCATGGTGAATGATAGTTTTAATCTTTGTCAGGTTGAAAACCAGCTTTTCCAACACCATTTATTAAAGAGGCTATCTTTCCTCCACTGAGTATGGTTGGCTCCTTTGTCAATGATGAGGTAGCTGAGTATATCTTGAGTTGTTTCTGTATCTTCCAATCTATTCCACTGATCATCAGGTCTGTTTCTTTGCCAGTACCATACTGCTTTTATCACAGTGACTTTGTAGTATAGTTTCAAGTTGAGTATTGTGATACTCCCTGCATGTCTCTGTTGCCTAGAATGGCTTTTGCTACTCTAGGTCTCTCCTGTTTCCAAATGAATTTTTGGATTGTTTTCTCTAGTTCAGTGAATGATACTGTTGGGATTTCAATCAGACTTGTATTGAATCTATACAGCAGTTCGGGAAGTGTGGCCATTTTCACTATTTTAGTTCTTCCTACCCAGGAGAAAAAGATATCTTTCCATTTTCTTATATCCTCTTTGATATTTTTTTAAGAGTGTGGTAGTTCTCAATGTAGAGGTCTTTTGCTTCCTTAGATTGATTCCTAGATATTTCTTTCTTTTTTTTTTTTTTTTTGGATGCTACTATGAAAGGAACTGTTTCTCCAATTTCTCTCTCAGTGAGTCTGCTATTTGTATACAAGAAGGCTATTGATTTTTTAGTGTTTACCTTGTATCCAGCTACTCTACTGAATCCATCAATTAAGTCTAGCAGTCTTTTGGCAGAGTTTCTTGAATCTTCTATGTAGAGTATCACATTATCAGCAAATAATTACAGTTTAACTTCCTTTCCTATCTTTATCGCTTTTATTTCTTTCTCTTGTCTAAGTGCTGTGGCTAATGTTTCCAGAACTATATTGAACAGGAGTGGTGACAATGGACATCCTTGTCTTGTTCCTGACTTTAGCATGAAGGTTTTCAGTTTTTGACCATGTAGTATGATGTTGTCTGATAAGTTTTCATAGATAGCCTTTATCCAGTTGAGATAAAGACCATTTATTCCAATTTTCTGCAGGGTTTTCCATCATGATTGGTTGTTGAATTGTCAAATGATTTTTGTTAATCTATTGAGATGATCATATGATTTTTGTCCTTGACTCTGTTAATATAGTGTATTACATTTATTGATTTACATATGTTGAACCATCCTTGTATCCCTGGGATAAATCCAACTTGATCAGGGTGTATGATCATCTTGACAACTCTCTGTATTCTCTTTGCCAGTATCTTATTAAGGATTTTTTCATCTATGTTCATTAAGGAGATTGGCCCGTAGTTCTCTTTTTTGGTTGAGTTTTTCTCTGGTTTTTGAATCAAACTAACCCTTGCTTCCAGGAATGAAATTGGAAGTATTGCTTCCCTTTCAATTTCATTGAAGAGTTTAAACAGTGTTGGGAGTAGTTCTTTTCTAAATGTTTTGTAGAACTCAGCAGTAAAGCCATCAGGACCTGGGCTTTTCTTTGTTGGTAAATTTTTAATTACATTTTCAACTTCACTGATTGTAATTGAGCTGTTTAGAATTTTAATATCTTCTTTGTTCAACTTTGGTAATTCATAAGTATCTAGAAATCTCCATTTCTTCTGTGTTTTCTATTTTTTTATAGTACAGGCGCTTGATGTAGATATTGATGATCCTCTGGATTTCTGCTGGGTCTGTTGTGACTTCACATTTTTCATTCCTAATTGCATAGATATTAACCTTTTCTTTCCTTTTTTTGACAAGGTTAGCTAAGGGTTTATCAATTTTATTTATTCTTTAAAAAAACCAACTCTTTGATTCATTGATTTTTTTTTTGTATCATTCTCTTAGTCTCCATTGCACTGATTTCTGTTATGATCTTTATAACTTCCTCCCTTGTATGAGATTAGGATTTGTCTTACTCTTCTTTTTCTAAAAGCTTAAGATTCAGCATTAGATTGTTTATTTTAACTCGCTCTGTTTTCCCAGTGTGGGTATTCACTGCTATGAATTTTCCTTGTAGAACTGTTTTCATTGTGTCCCATAAATTCCTGTATATTGTATTGGCATTTATTTGTGAAAACTGTCTAATTTCTCCTATAATTTCTTCTGTGACCCATTGGTTGTTCAGGAGAGTATTATTCAATTGTCATGTGTTTGTGAATTTCTTTTTGCTATTGATCTAGTTTAATAGCACTGTGGTCTGATAATGTACATGGGATAATTTCAACTCCTTTGCACTTACTTAAATATGTTCTATTAGTTAGTATGTTGTCTATTTTGGAGAATGACCCATGTGCAGGGAGAACAATGTATATTCTGATTTTGTGGGGTGGAACACTCTGTAGATGTCTATTAAGTCCATTTGTTCAAAAGCTTGGTTGATGGCCGAGGGATTTAGCTCAGTGATTTCACCACCTGTCTCACAAGGGCAAGGTCCCGAGTTCGATCCCCAGTACCAAAAAGAAAAAAGAAAGAAAGAAAGAAAGCTTTGCTTGACTTGTAGTATTTTGTTGTTGATTTTTTGTCTAGATGATCTGTCTATTTTTGATGGTTGGGTATTTAGGTCCCCCACTACAATTGTATTAGTGCTTATTTGGTTTTTCATGTCCCATGGTATTTGTTTTGTGTAGTTGGGGGTGTTAGTATTTGGTGCATATATATTTATTATTGTCATCTCTTCCTGTTGGATTGTTCCTTTTACAAGGATGTAGTGACTTTGTTTGTGTCTCTTAATTAGTTTTGGTTTGAAATTTACTTGGTCTGCAAATAAGATAGCTACCCCTGCTTTTTGGGGGGGTTCCTGTTGCATGGAGACCTGTTTCCATCTTTGTAATTTCAGTCTATGAGTTTCTTTTTTAACTAAGTACATTTCCTTTTTCTTTCTTTCTTTCTCTCTCACTCTCTCTCTTTTTTTTTTTTTTTTTTTTTTTTTTTTGGTACCAGGGATTGAACTTGTTATCTTGTGCTTGCAAAGCAGGCAGAAGAAACACTGAGCTATCCCAGCCTCCATGCATTTCTTGTATACAGTGTACTGTTGGAATTTGCTTAATCCATTTTGCCAGTCGATTTCTTTTGATTGGTGAATTGAGGCCATCAACATTGATGGTTATAACTGATATGTATTGACTTATCATCATCATGTTATTATCCTGTTGTTGGTTCTTTTTAATCTCCCCCCTTTAATTTCTTGTCTTGCCTGCTGGGTTTGCTCTGTTGGGCCTCATGGAATTGTGATCTTCATTGTCCTTTTCTAGGATATTATTTAGAATTGTTTAGAGTGCTGGTTAGGTATTCATGAAGTTTCTCAGGTGTTCTTTGACATGGAAGTATCTTATTTCCCCATCAAATTTGAAAGATAGTTTTGCAGGCTACATCAGTCTAGGTTGGAGGTTGATTTATTTTAGGGCTTGAAATACCTCACTCTAGGCTCTCTTTGAGGGTTTGTGTTAAAAAGTCTTCTGTGATTCTGATGGGTTTGGTTTTGCATGTGATTTGTTTCTTTTCTCTAACTGCTTATAGTATTTTGCTCTTCTGTTGGGTTTCTGGGATTTTGATTACTATAAGTCTATGTGTAGATTTTTTTTTTTTTATCATGGCTAGTTGGAATCCTATATGCCTCACTTACCTGTTTGTCAAATTCTTTTGCTCTGTTTGGGAGGTTTTCTGTCATTAATTTTGTAAACAGGTATTTTTTTTAATGTCATTTGTACTTTCTCCTTTTTCATGGACCCCTATCAGTCTTATATTATTCTTCGTTGTATTCAAAGGAATGAGCTGTTGGGTTGATTTCTCATGTTCCCTTACTATTTTTAAGAGGTCTCTCTTTTCATGGTCACTGACCACCATCCTGTCTTCTATATCTGATATCCTGTCTTTAGATTGGCTCCATCTGTTATGTAAACTTTCAATAGAGTTTTTAATCTCTGAGTATCTCTTTGAATCTGTTTCATGCATCCCACTTTTTTCCTATGTTGGACATTCATGGTTTCCATTTCTTTCCTATGCTGAGCATTCATGACTTCTATCATGTTCCTGAGCACATGTATTTTTTTTAATTTGTTTCTGTTCTACAGTCTCTAATCATGTCATCCATTCTGCTCACTGTGTCTGTAGCTATCTGGGAAATTATATCTGTTTTGAATATTTCTAGAGCCTTATTCATCTGTTCTGTTATTTCCTGTGCTATCAGGTCAGGGTTCCAAGTGGCTCATTATCAGACTTTTCCACCTCATTACCCCAAGATTTTGCCCTTGGTAAGCTGGAAGTCTGTGTTTGTGCTTCAGCTTTGTTTGAATGCCTTCCCATTTCTATTTTTGTTGTTGGTACTGTCCTTTTATAGTAACTATTAAACTTCATTTAATATTTCAGTCTTCCTTTGATAGCTTGTCTTTAGGTTTTACATCTCTAATGACTCTGAGGCAATTGCATTTTCATTATACCAGGAAGGATAACTGATTAAATCAATCACAACCCCTTAACCCAAGTAATGCAATCAGCAACACAATAGCATCAAGCACATCTTAGAAAAATGACAGTTTGTGGTAGTTATTCATCTATCACCTTTAACTGTGTGAATTAAATCAAAATCGAGGCTAGAGCTCAGGACAGTGACCTTTATGACACTCTGTGCCTCTGTGGTGTGAATCCAGGTACCAGCCCAGCCAGGAGGCCAGAGGCCTGTTCAGGTTGGGTGATGGGGATTCTGCACGCACCCGTGTGGCTGTTTCTCTCACCACTCCTCTGCCAAGGCCCCAACATGCTATACTTTAGATCTTAGGAACCCTTAGAAGCCAATGTGAGAAAGACTGTCAACTAGGTGGTTGCTACAGTTTATACCTAACATGTACTCCAAAAGACTCATGTTCAAAGGTGGTGTCTGGAAGAGCATAGGATCACTTAGAGGAATGATCTAAAAGGATATATTTTTTGTTCCCAGCTTCTCCTATTTACTCTGCTTCCTGGTTATCACAGGGTGAGCCATGCTCCTCCTCTATGCCCTTCCGCCATGCTATTCTATATTAGAGCCAGCTGATTATGGACTGAACATGCTGAAACTGTGCATAAATATAAACCAGTCCTCATTTAACTTGTGGGTGTTTGGTATTTTGTCCCAGAGAGGCAAAAGTGACTAATACAAAAATATGATACTGAGAAGAGGATCATTGCTATGATTGTACCTAGACAATATGAATTAAAAGCCTCAGGAACTTGTTTTCAGGAGTTTGGAAAGCTTTGGAGATGTGGGCTAGAGAATCTCTAGAATCTGTAAGCAGTCTGATAAATGATTCTACTCACAGCTCAAAAGGCCAGAATACTGATAGGAATGCAGACAGTAAATGCCAGTGTGTGGATGTGTCAGTTGGGAACAAGAGATCCATTGGCAATTGGACTACAGTCTATACTTGTTAAACTCTGGCAAAAAGTTTGTCTACCTTTTGCCTAAGTCTTGAGACTTTGTAGGAGACTGAGAAAAAGAGCAATGGACTACTTGATCCAGTGGAGGAAATTTCAAGGCAGCCCAATATTCAGGCTGTGCATGGGTACTTCTGGCTGCTCTTAGCCTGAGATCTACACTGAGATTCAGAAGGGGGAAAAAAGGAAGAGCCAAATGATTTGAAAAATCTGCAGCCTGGCCAGGAAGGAAGCTCCTATGAAGTTGAGGCCAAGACACTGTGGTTGCTTAAAGTATAGTAGTAAAAAGAACCCAATATTTTACTCAAGACAATAGAAAAGATGGCTTGAAAGAATCTCAGAAAATAGCCAGACCTTTTCCATCAGAGGCTAAAGGGTGGAAAAGAGTAAACTCTTATGAAAGACTTTGCTTTGAAAAGGGAGCCCCCAAAGCACCCTGCTCTTTCAGGCCTGCCTAGGGAAGTGTATTCCTCAATTCAATATTCAAGGCATTCAGTAGCCTCTATAGCCATGGTCTAAGGGGGTCTAGCTGTTGCTCAAGTTGGCAGCAGACCTTGGAGCTGGTTTCTCAGGCATAGAGAGAATGCAAGAGTTGTGGGGTCATGAAGTCTTCCATCCAGATTTCAGTCAAAGACCTGGAGACCAGAAATTAGGCCCCCAGGAGGGTAGTGTATGAAGCAGTGAGAGTAAAACTAAAATTGTGGTAAAAACTCCAGAAAGTTGGAGATCCAGTAATGTGGATTGTCTGCTGAGAAAAACCACAAGCAGCAACTGAATCCAGCCCAATTGAGAGGTCTTGTGGATTGCAACTGGCAAGGCCATAAGGTCAGGGCTGCTCAAGCCCTTTGGAGCTCACAGCTCACCACCACCTGCCACAGGTGCAGGACACAGAGCTACAGGATTTAATGTTTTCCCGGCTGGTTTTTAATCTTGCTTTGGTCCAACTCCTTTTATCCCCCTCCCCTATCCTTCCCTTTTGGAAAGGGAATGTTTATCCTGTACCATTGTATGTTGAAAGTGTTTTGTTTGTTATTGTTATTGTTGTTGTTGTTGTTCACAGCTAAGAGTTTGCATTGAATCTTGGAGCAGACTTTGGACTTGGACTTTTCAGCAGTCCTGGAACTGGCAACCCTTAGAGATCGACTAAATGCATTATGCATAATGAGGTGAACATAAAACTATTAGGGACCAGAGTGTGATGTTATAGTTTAGATCTAAAATGTTGCCCAGCCAGGAATTTAGCTCAGTGGTGCTGCCACCTGCCTTGCAAGCGCAAGGTCCAGAGTCCGATCCACAGTACCTAAATAAATAAAATGTTGCCTAAAAATATGGAGGTTGGAGGTGGGGCCTGGTTTGAAGTAGCAGTTCATGGGAGGGTATGACTTTAAAGGATGTGTTCTTGTTCCCAGATACTCTCTTCTCCTCTGCTTCCTGTCTGCAAAGCATTAAACAGCTTTCCTCCATCATGCCCTCTCACCATGGCATTTCTACCGTGGAGTCAGCCAACTACAGACTGAATCTACTGAAACTGTGAATGAAAGTAAACCTCTCCTCCTTTAAAGTTCATGTATTAAATATTTGTTTCAATGATGGGAAAGTGAATAGTACAGTGTTGCTATTAGGACATGGTGGAGGCTTTAAGAGATGGGACTTGGTAGGAAACCTTTAGGTCACTGGAGGTGTCGCCTTGCAGTGGATTGTGACCCCTCTCTAGTTCCCACCTAATATACATTCATTTCCCAGCCATAACATAAGCATTTTTGCTCTACCAAGAACAACCATCATGATGTTCTGCCTCACCAAAGGCCCAAAAGCAAAGGGCCAATTAATCATAGATGGCAAGTTCCAAAAGCATGTGCCAAAATAAACCTTTTCTTATTATAAATTGATTATATTTGGCATTTTTGATTTTTTTTTTTTGTACCAGAGATCGAACTCGGGTCCTTACACTTGCAAGGCAGGCATCAGAATGACTGAGCTAAATCCCCAGCCCTTGTCACTTTTTATAGTGTTGTACAGCTCACTAAACAGGGCCTCACTTGCCACTTTATCTTCTCCTAAAGCCTGATGACTACTTTGTGTTCCTATAATCAACTTTCCTTTCCTTGGAGTCTTCTTGCTCCTGTTTCCCCATCCCAGTGAACTAATTTGTCCAGTGGAGATTTCAGCTTCTAATTGAAAATTCTTTTTAAAACAAGGTGGTTTTGTCCCATTATTATCTTTGCCTTTTATATGCCCCTTGTCCCTGAGGCTATTCCATCATCACAGAGTTTCATTTTGTTTACATAAATATTTTTTAAACTTTGTCAAAATTATTAATAAAATTCTGACATAGCATCTATTCATTTTAGTTACCTAAATGTTCATCTCTACATGAATTGCTAGATGAAACCTTCCATGTGTAGAATAAATCCATGGATGAGCTTTACTCCTGCTTTTCTGGGAATTATTCCCCATTTTTCACACAATATCGCCATGATTTTCACAATGGGATCCATGCCCAGCCTCAGCGGATTGGCTTGGGTGCTCAGCTACCCCAAGCTGAACCAATCACATTTCTACAAGAATTAACGATGAAACTAAGCAGAGGAGCTAGTGTCTTCTATGCAACTGGACAAAAGAGGAGATGCTTGGAAATCTGCTGCCATGTTTACCACCACCTGGGCCAGAAAGGAGCCCCCTAATGGTAAAGGGACAGAAATGGGTAAAGAAGACAGAAATGGAAGAAGGGTAGAGCAGCACAGGACCACCAAACCAAACAAATCTTAAAAACTCAGGTCCTTGGTTTCTGCTTTTCCTTAAACACTTTTCATTGGTTCCCCACAAGTCACCCCAAATCTCTAAAACAAATCCTTCTTGTAATTTAACCTAGTTTGAGTTGTGTTTCTGTCTTTCATCACAAAAGAGTCCTAAATGACACAATGACAAGCACAGGTCCCATCCCCACAGCCACACAGCTGCCCCACTCACTCAGGTCTGCACCAAAGAATCATTCAAACACATGTGAGCCCTCTCACCTGAAAAAGGGAAAGATGAATAAGTAAATATACTTCACCCTTAGCTCTCCATTTGAGGTGAGCTGAGGCATAATAACAAAAAATAAGCAAAAGTTCATAGTCTTTCACTTTCTCAAGCAGTGTACCATCAACCATCACAATTCCTTTTTCATCATTCTATTTCAAAGTCAGCTTTCTTTTCCTTTTTCTTCCTTAATGATCTCTTATTCACGGCAGAGGAAAGTCCCTTTGCCAGGCCACAGTTCAAATCATGGATTGTCCCAGGCCAGAGGGAGGGGAAGACAGCTGAGAGTGTTTAATTGTTTCAGTTACTTCAAGTTGAGCGGTGAAGGGGATTTCCAGGTGATCAGCCCCTCTCAGCACAGCACAAATGTTTATGATCCTCCTGTTCACAGCCCCAGCAAGTCTCTGATAAACACCTGAGATAGTCACTTTTTTATTACACTTCCTGGTTAAATCAAAACAGTTTGTAAAAGGGAGGTAGGAAAAAATTGAAAGAACTCTCCATAGTCCTAGACTCATTCAAATACACATAAACACAGCAGCTAAATATAGAAAGACTCTATCCATTCAAGGTCAACAAAGTGTATCGAAGATTTGCTCCAGGAACCTGCATGTCACATGGGAGTCACTGGTCTTCCAGTTCAGAAGGAGAAGATCCTCCATCCAGAGGGACTTAGCATTGCTAGGCAACATGAGCACAATGATTGTCAGACTTAAGGACTATGGCAATGTGCCCTGTGATTTTCTTGAGGCTATGCCAAGAGACACCACAGGGTTTGGATTTCAAGTCACTAGAGAATATGTATATTGTAAATTCCCTAGGGTCATGATCCCTGATTGGTTTATTATTTTCCCCTCTAGTCTCTCCTGTAATGAGGGCTAGCTAAATAATTTGCATGGCCCACTGCCAAATGAAAATACAGAGTTGTTATGTAAAAATTATTAAGAATCTCAAGACATTGACAGGAGGGTATTACACCAAGCACAAGTCTCTGTGTGGCTACACAGGTTACCCACCCATGAAGCCAACTCTATCCTTAATACCCTGGCCATTATTCATGGGGAATAAGTGCTTATTAAATCAATGAATTTAACAAAAAGAGGACCAAACTTAAAAGGGAATCAGAGGGAGAAAGGATGCCCCTGTTTCAAGCAAGCAACCCATTTTTATCTTCTTTGGGAGTCTGCTCAAAAGCTTTGTAAGAAAAGTTCCCATTATCAAATATAGTTTGGAAAACATTGTATGGAAGTGGTTTTGTAGAATTTAGAGTTCATTGAAACTCATAACTAGGTTTTTACTAAATCAATCCGGGTATGGATTGAATAGATGAAACCATTAAGACAGAATATCGTAGGAAAATCATAATAGAGCATGTGAAATGTGAATCCCTTCTAGAGCATGCTGTTCACTATAAATAACCCTCAAAGTCAGGGGTGGCTCTGCTCATTCCCCTGTGCTAAACCACCTTGGATCAATGTGATACTGTGCCACTTCCTCAGTTTGTTCCTTAAGGTTTGCATGTTTCACTCACAGTCTCATTCCCTGTTATTAGCACCTGGGATCAAAGGCCCTTGTCTGCAGCAGCGTCTCAAGAAAGTGGCCTGTCCTTAAAGAAGTGGTCACTCATCAATTACTTGAAGTAACCTTGGTCTTCTCTTTAAAAGTAAAGGATGGGGAAGCTTAGCAAGCATTTTCCGAGAAATGAGTGCAAATTGCAGGAAACAGTGTGCAAATTATAGAAAGTGCCTAATCTAATTAACCACACAGGAAATGTAATGGATCTGGAAAACAAAAGTGTAATTTATGAGGAAATATCAAGTGGAATAATGTAAATAATGGGGTTTTCACTGTGGATTCCTATTACTTATGGAAAGCAGGTAGACATTAAGCAAGGAAGTGCTTATCAAAATCTAGAAAGATTCTCTAAAGATAATGCTTTTGAATGTCATACTGCCTTCAGGAAAAATCTTTAATGAATTACATGATTTTTTATGAGGTACACAATGAGCTCAGCTGAGTTTCTCACTCCTCTTATTTTACCAACTATGCCTATGAAAAACAGTCAAGCTTGTGGCCAGGTTGTTGGGGGGGAGGTTTTCTGGGCTGATGGTGAATTTCCCACTCACTTTTGGCTGATACTTCTGTTTCCTTCTGCAGTAGCCACATGTTGGCAATGCTGACTTTAGTATCATTTATCTGAATGAAAATTATTATTGGTATTCTTTGTACCTCTCCATTTATTAATCTAGCCAGCTTCCTTTCCAGCTTCAGCTTTTCTATATTTTGAAGCACTTTGTCTCTTGGCATACAAAAACACATGTATATATTTAATAAACCCAATGATTCATTATATAAATGGTAACATAATGCAAACCGAAATGATTAACAACATAAGCTTTAACTGAAGCTCAATCTCATCTACAGACCTTTTTTTATTAACAATGACTCAAATATATTTATGGAGTACAATATGATAATTCAATATATGTCTACAGTTTGTAATGATCAAATTAAGGTATTTAGAATTTCCAGCTCCTTAAATATGTATTTGTGGGGGAGAGGGGAGATGCAGGGAGGGTGGATAAAGGTAGCAGACCCTTTTTAATGTGACAAGAACAACTTTAACTTGTGTTAGTGTGCAATGTTCACTAGAAACACTTGGCGGCTGCTTACCCTGATTACCTGAACTCTACCCTCGTGTCCAGCAAAGGAGTTGACTAGACAACCCAGATAAACAATGAAGGTCAAATGCAAATATCCTCATGTTCTCTTCCTAAGTTCTCTAGGTCTAGGATCTTAACAACCACAGCAAACTGAAGAAACTAATAAATGGAACAAAAAGCAATTTGAACAGGAATGTTTTGCATCTCTATTTTTGTTGCACTTTTGTCCCCTGGAATAGCAATCCTGCTTACCCGGGCTGCCACAACTAAGGCTGCTCCCTCTTCCTCACGCTTCCTGTCTCGCTGGGTGGGCCCTTCAGTCTAGACTGTCCGCACACAGCAGGGCCTGCTCCAGGGGTCTCTTCCACTGCTGCCCCTCCCTCCCTGCTGGGGGATGGAGCTGCACAGCCACCCATCTTTGGCTGCAGTGGAGCAGCAGAAGCTGCTCCCACCTTCTCTGGACAACCTAGGGAACTGGGGAAATAATCCTGCCTCCTACAGATGTTCTTAACTCTAACATCTAAAACTAGTATGTCTTCCTAGTCAACAACTCAGAATAAGAACACAGGAAAGACTGGTCTAGCTTTGTTTTACTTATTCAACAAATGCTCAAAGGTTGGAAATTCAGTTCCCAGACCTTTCTGGTCTTGTTTATTTGTCTTTTATGATGCTGATGATGAGGAGAGATTAGTTTCTCGGTATAGTTTTTAAAAGGTTGAAGTGGTGATGCTTATTCCTATACAAAGAAAGAAAAAATATAGCTTCTTCCTCATTCTTATTTCTGGCCATCACAGATATCCTTCTTTATAATTACTTGGGCTATTGCTATTATGGCCATCATTTTCACTATTTACTGTTATGGGTATTTAGAGGCTCATAAAAATGTGGGCTTCCTCAATGCTTAAACAGCACGAGAGATAAATCAGAGCATTGGCTGCCTGAGTGAAACCTGACTGGGAACAGCTGGATTGCTCTCTTGACTAAATATTTACAAAAGACATGATTATATCACTGAGTGACACTGTGTGAATATAACAATTTATCAATCATCTTGTTTAACACCAATCCCCACAGGAAAGGCTGGATTCCCACACAACAATAAGAATCTACTAGATGCTAATTAATTTACTTATTTTCACTTAAGGTTCTTTCAGATACATGCAACCTTGGGTTTTTATAAAAATATATTTTACACAGAGACCAAACAAATGTTTATAGGCAAAAAAGGGCGGGGGACAGGGGAGCTAGGCTATCAATCTCAGCTCACACTCAGTCTTCTGGGGTCAGAGGCCAGAGGAATGCACATGTGCAGGCACTTCCTGAACATCCAGTTGCAGACAATGATGCTAATTCTGGAGAATATGAGACAAATGAAAAGACACAGGCCAATAGCTTTTGAATTTGAATGCAGAAATAATGCGTAGCTGTAATTTGCCATACAACAGTCACTATGAGGTGGCCTGGTAAAATATAGTTCCTGTCCTGCAGTGCCCTCGGCCTCCCAGGAAAACCCAAAGGAACTCAGCTGACCACACAGAATCACCAGAACACAGCCATGAACATCAACAAAGCCAGCGTGGGCGGGGGGTGGTTCTGGGAAGATGGCTGGGTCTTCCAGAAACTTCACACAGAACAGAATGACATGGGGACCCAACTAGTGATAAGGTGTCACTCCAACCCCCAAATACACGTGGGAGTGCTGAACACCCACAGATGGTAGATGTTGGAGAGGGAGAAACGGGGACCAGACAGCCTATAAGCAGGAGAACCCCATTCAACCAATACCAACTGTGTTCCCCAGCTCTGTGGTGGGGGAATCTGAGGGAGGTGCTTAATCAGGAAGGGTTTTCACCTCCATAGTGGGCAAGGAAGAGGAGCCCATGACAAGCCTGAAGGGGCTCACATTACCCCAGCCCCTCTGAAACTCCAAACTGGGTGGTGGAGTCCCCATGTGGAGGAGACACTCAGGAATGCAACCAAAGGTGAGCAGGACAGGGACAACTGAGGCACGGGAAAGAAATGGTGCAGATAAAGTGGGACGGGGAAGAGGGGGGAAAGTGTCAAGAAAGCAAGCTGCCATTTTTTTTACCCTCTACAAAAGCAACAAATAGGGGTAAGGATACCACCAACTAGCAACATGCAATGAACTCATCCTGTTTCCAGAAACTTGCAAAACCTAAATTCCCATGATGATATGCAATAAAAAAAATAAAGGTCAATTCTCATTCAAAGTGACTATAAGAAAAACATAGATATCATAACGGTATTCCTGCAGAGAATGAAAGACATAAAAAAATCAAAACAATAATAAACTCTTTCAAAATAAGTTGAAGACAGACATTCAGAAAATTATATAATGCACACGAGAACCATATAAAGCAGAATCAGAAACTAACAAATGAAAAGTAAAATTTAAGAAAAAATACATATAGAAGGAAAAATCATTTTAGAAGTAACACTAAATTATAAGGAACACAAAAGAAACAGACACAACTGATAGTGCCTCTTGAAGGTAGGAATTTTTTTGAAGTTTATAAGTAGATATTAAAGACACTCAGAAAAAAGGAAATCAAGAGAACCAAGTATATAATAAAATTATAATTCAAAAAGCTTTATTTTTTTAGTAGCAGGGATCAAACTCGGGACCCTGACCTTTTAAGGTAGACAGCAGAAGCACTGTGCTAAATCCCCAGCTTTATAATTCAAAAATCTTTCCTCAAATTAGAAGGAGGATAGGGCCAGGGATTTAGCTCAGTGGTTCCACCACCTGCCTCGCAAGCACAGGGACCCAAGTTCGATCCCGGGTACCAAAAATAAATAAATAAATAAAAGAGGGTGGATTGAAGCAAGTCTGATACCTGAGACTATCGATCCAAAACTATCAAACCCAAGACATACTACAATTTGCTGGGCTTTAATTAAAAAAAAAAATCATTTGAACATCAGACAAAAAGAGTGTATCATCTACATAAGAATGAAGATAAAACTATGTTTCACCAGACTATTAAACAACTTATAGTAAAAGAAAATAGAGAAACATATCTAAGATAATCAAAGAAAGAAAATATGAACCAAAGATTTTATGCCTAGCAAATCTGACCTGTGAGTAAAATGGGTGTAAAAAGTAAGAAATTCCTGTTTCCATGAGTTATCCCTAAAGAATCTGTTAAAACACAAGATTTGAATAAACAAAATAACTAAATAGGAAAAAAAAAACTTGCAATGAGCATGAAGTGTGTAATTACTTTTAGAACTAAGACAAAAATGAGGATTAAAATGGAGAGATTAGAATAGCTAAATGATCTGGCAGTAAAGGTACAGTACTGCCATGTTTTAAGAACTGCCTATCTGCAGTAATTTGGCAGGAATTAACAGTTTCTGGATTCAAAGCCTTAATCAGACTCAGATTTGATCCCTTTAGCAAGATTATGGTGCTCTTATGCTCTTGTCAATAGGCATATGATGTCTGGTTTTCATTTTTTTAATAAAAATTTTATTTAAGTACTTCTAGCAATTTATTAAATTGTTTTTCAGTAATCAAAATTGGTGGTGCTACTATAAGTATTGCTAAATTTTTATGTGTAATATGGGATAAAGAAAATTAGCAATGGTATATTCCAATCCTATCACCTCCTATGTTTTTGATATGGAAGAAAAATATACAGTTGAAATGTGGATGAAGTTAGATAAACTTATTTGTTGTATGTGTGATTTTCCTTTAGATTTTTTTATGAGTATGAGTTTGCAGTATATGATGGCTGCATTCCTTGCGTGGAGTTAGAGTATATGTACAGCACATCTTAATTCCTCTTTCATCCCCTTCCTCTCCTCTTCCTCTCATCTTCCATCTCGATCCCTTTCCCTTTGAGAAATCTCTATCTCCCTACTTCCTGTTATCTCTTTTATTTTGCTCTATATTTATATTTTAGGTTTCCCATATAAAAGAAGCCATAGACCTGAATTTATATTAAGGATTTCAGTATAAATTTCTGAATTTATTTTTAAATATAAGCACCCATACTAATGTATTGCTAGCTCTGCTCAGTAGAAAAATCTAGAAAGCATGAGTAATCCTGATTGTCATCTTGAAATGTCATTTTTCACTATCTAAAAAGGGTTTCTTGAAGAATAGGAAGGGCAAAAAGTACAAAGATAAGAAAATGTACCTGGCACACCTTGATATGACAGACAGCAAGAATCTACCAGGCTCACTGAGCTTCAGTTAGGATGCAAAATCCCCATGAGTTGAAACCAAAAACATTTATTTAAACCCCTTGGTTTTTAAAGTGGTAACCTTTCAAAGATGATAGAGAACCAACAGATTACCTCAAAAAATAGTAAGTAAAAAGAGAGAATCAAGTACTTATCTTGCCTTTTGCATGTGAACCATTCCTCTGGGTCATCGTCAATAGATGAGGTGAAATATCTTACAAAATTATTACAGCTAAGAAAGAAATAAAACAAAGTGGTAAAATTAGAACATTGTCATTTTGCAACCCTATAAATGAATGGATCTAGGCACGGAGGATCAGTAGTTCCTAACATCAGAAGAGTGAAAATAGATACTTGTACTTCCTGATAACAACACAAGGTTTTATATATAGTCTTACCAAAGGGATCAAACCTGAGTTTAATCCAGCCTTGAAATTCAGCTACTGATTTGCAGGGAATATAAAAAGCAGAGTATACATCGAATTGCCCCATGAGCACATGCTCAGCAGAATCTTGACTCTGGGAAAATCAACAAACCAGCTCTACATACAAGTTGAATATCCCTTACCAAGAATGCTTGGGACCAGAAATGTGGATTTTGGGTGGGTTTTTTTTTTGGGGGGGGATATCAACATATACATAATTCGATGTCTTGAATATGGAACCCTAGAATAAACACAAAATTCATTCATGTTTTACCTTTACACATAGCCCAAAGATAATTTTATACAATATTCTTTATTTTGTACACTAGTCAAAACTTCATGATGTGTTGGGCGGGGATTTAGCTCAGTGGTTCTGCCACCTGCCTCACAAGTGCAAGGATCCAAGTTCAATCCCTGGTACCAAAAAAAACAAAAAAAAAACTTTTTTTCATTATGTGCCATTTTCCACTTGTGGTATTATGGTGGCATTCAAAAAGCTTTCGATTTTAGAGCATTTGGGATTTCAGATTTCTTGAGTAGGATGCTTAATCCTTCTATAAATTTTAGGGGAAAGAAAGGGATGGAGAGCAATGCATACAAGATGAAAGGCATATCAAATGAA
The DNA here is from genome assembly GCF_012274545.1 of Fukomys damarensis. Taxonomy (NCBI): domain Eukaryota; kingdom Metazoa; phylum Chordata; class Mammalia; order Rodentia; family Bathyergidae; genus Fukomys; species Fukomys damarensis. The sequence continues at coordinate 27,600,887 of NW_022900926.1, read as the reverse complement.
TGACACCTAGGATACATAACTGAATGGCGAAATTATTTTTTTCGAAAATACAAGGAAGTGACTGTGCAAGAGAGATTAATTAGAACTCTTTTCAGTAGGAGTTGGGGTGGGAGGGCCAAGGCATATGAAGGGCCCCTGGGAAGTCTGGCAAAGCTCTATTTTTTTATTTATGTGGCATACACAAGAGCATTTGTTTACCTTATAAAACTTCACTAAGCTACATGTTTGTTTTTGTTTGAATATCTATATGTGTGTTTTATTTTACAATGAGCAAGGTTAAAAGAAAACTACAATCCAAGGAAAAAATATAAATACTATTATTATATAAAGAATATGGACATATTAAATTGGACAGGTCTAGAGTTAAAGAGTGATTTTCCTTCTTTAAAAAAAAATCTATAAGATTGTTGACCTTCCTGGCTGTCAGCTTCTTCTTGTAAAAAATGAGAAATAATAGAACCTAAAAGTGCCAGCTATCTCATAGGCACTCAATAAATACTGGTTTTGCTATTTTTCCCCTTTGTTCTCTGAAGTGTTTTCTGGAATCTTGGCAAGACTGAAACAATGTATGGCTAGTCAGTAAAGAATGTAGGATTCATGGAGAAATCTTGAGTAAATGATTTTCATTTTGTTTTGGGGGGGTGTTTGTTTTGAGCTTTGGTTTGCAGTTTTTCATGGTACTGGGGATGGAACCCAGGGCCTTCGCACTGAGCTACATTCCCCAATTTTTTTTTCTTTTTTTTTGAGACAGAATCTCACTACATTGCCAAGTTTCCCAGGCTAGTTTTGAACTTACAATCCTTCTGCCTCAGCCTCCTGGAGAAAGAAATGGTACATTAACCAAAGATTGTGAATGGAACTCTGAGTGGGCAGTGGAAGGGCAGCTGAGTTACATGAATGGAGGTCAGTAAGAGAGTTTGCCTGGATGAAGTGAATAAGGGAGTTGCCAACCCAGATTCCAAGAGGATGAGAGATCACACAAACATGTGAAACAGTCACAGTGCATATAAAGTCACCTACACAAGCACAAAGATAGACAGTGACTGCCTCAGACTCAGTGAAACAAGAGGGGTCAGAAGACACCTAAATCGATGCCTAAGCATAGATTTTTAAGTCTGTTAACTACCAGAACATACACTCTATAAGTTCCCCATTTGCCTTTCCACTGCCTAATTAGCAATCTAATCCCATCCTAGAAAGGAGCTGTGCCCCTCGAGCTCACTCCCAACAGTAGAGCCTTCCTTCACAGAGTCGTGACACTGGAAGACATCTTTATCCCACAGGCATGACCATCCCCACCAGAGAAGGGGCACACAGATGCCAAGATCCTAGCCCCAAAACTGCACAACAGTGAGGCTCACTGGAAAATAAATACAGGGCTGTGCAATAATATTCACAGTTCCATTTGCCGTATGTTTATTTATGTTTTAATATAAACCTTCCAGGCAAATCCTAAATACTAAATCAAGCATCTTGATGAATGCAGCAAGAAAGAAGGAGCTAGTACCAGATGGAAGTTGGTCTCTTAGACACCAATGGCAATAGAAAAAACAAGCATAGTGAAGAGGCAGTTAGGGAATGCCAGAGTGCTTGAATTGATTCAATTATGCGAAATCACAGCTCACTGCATTGGGTGCCTTCCTGTGGTGTGTTAAGTGCCCATTGTTTTATCTCCTTTAATCCTCACCAACAACCTTTGAGGTACAAACCAGCACAGGCCCCATTTCACCAAAGGGGACTGAATTCACCGGAATGATTAGCAAAACCTCTCTGATTCGGATTTTTTGCCCCATCTGTAAAATATCTCACTCAGTGGGGTGGTGTTCAATGGATACAAAGTGACAGTTGAACAGAATGAGTAATTTCTACAGATCTGCTGCTCAACAAAATATGTACAGTTAACAGTGAAGTATTACTGACTTAAAATTTTGTTAAGGGGTTAGATTTTATGTTTTGGTAATACCACAGAAGAAAAGGACAAAGGACAAGTATGGGAGTTGATAAACACGTTCATTACCTAGATGGTGGAGACAGAAGCATGAGTTGTACACACATCTGCAGACTCAGCAATCGTCATGTGCAGTATTTTGTATACCAAGTATACCTCAATAAAGCTGGAGGAAAAAAATGTGTAAATGAAAAATAGCATAAGATATCCCGCTCCACAATGTTGGGAAGATTGAAAAAGATAATGAATACACAGCAACCTACACAAGTGCTCACAGCTCATCTTCCTCCAGTGTCCTGTGCCACCACATACTTCAGCCTCATAGACGTCACACCCATCCTTCACCGGGTATCGCCTGAGTGCAGAGCCACTCTTGTATTTTGCTTGGTTTTATTCCTTTTTAAAACATCCACACATCACCCCAAGTTCAGCGTTTCTGACTATATTTATCCCTGTAGCGCTTTCAAACCTGGTCCAAAAATCTCCATCCGAATCTTCCCTGGATATAGTTTCACTCCCTGAATAAGTCATGGGCATGAGAAGACTCAGAATGTTACAGACAGACTTCTCCAAGTACTGTCTGGAGATCGTGCCTTTGAACAAGAAAACTGAGCTAATTCAAAAAGAGTCCCCTGTCTGCCCCCGTGGAATGTAAAAGAGAGAGACAGCAGCCACTCAGACGTTTCCTTTGGCTTCCTTTCTGTCTCACCTGGGAGAAATGGGGATCGAGGGGAGCAAAGCTCGCCTTTTTTCAGCACACAGCTCCCAGATGAAGAGGAGGAGCAGGTGGGGCTGAGAAGGGCACGTCCCACCCTGCCCAGGTACCCAGCTGGCTCACATTCCCTGGTGAGGGGCTGATACCTGCCTGTGTCCCGTGTCCTCAGATTTCAGCATCTTAGGGGAAAGAAAGGGGGTGTGAATGCCGTTTAAGGTGTCTCAGCTTTACCGGAGGTGTTTGTAGGTGGTTATTAACTTCAAAGGAGAACTGAATTTACTCGTTGGTCTTTGGCCCTGCACTCGGAGGAGCGAGTGCCAGGAATATGTGCAGGATCCACAGCCCCAGGAGGGCAGCCAAGCTGGGCCCAGTCCGGGTGCCTACTGATGCTCAAACTCACTACAAAAAAGGGGTCTTTTTCCCTCCAAGACAGGAGGGATCCCTGGATGAAAATACAGACTTCATAGAAGTAAATAACTGAAACGAAAGAGAGCTTAGTAAGGCGCACTGCAAATATTTTAGCTTCTTAGGTCTTCAAACTGCCAAACTTTATCTTAATAAGAAAATCATGGACCAGCGAAAACTTCCTCTCAAGCTTTTGTCACTTGAAACACTTATGTGATAACACATTATAATTCCTATACAGATTTAACGAGGGTACTTCCTCATTCCTGTGCACAAACTTAAATGATGTGTGTAAATTTTTTTCTCGTTGAGTTTATTGGTATATTTTAGGTACACAGTACAGTTACATTCATCATTGGGCTCTTGTACTTTTACATGACAGGTCTTAGTTCTCATTTTTCCCCATACCCCTGCCCTCCCTTCACCCTCTCCTCCCTTCCCTATTTACTAAAACTTTATTTCCATTTTCTCATATTTTTTCTTTTCCTTTATCTCCTCTCCCCTGCGTTCCCACTTCCCCTACACCTTTAGCCCTTCCTTCCTATTACACATTGTCAATTATACCATTAGGATCTTATTAACAATTATAGTTTTTCACACCAGAGAAATTATTCGGTATTTTCACATGTGACTTATTTATTTCACTTAAGAATATAACCTCAATATGCATCCATTTTCCTATGAATGACTCTAATTTCTCATTCTTTATGGCTAAGTAGAATTCCATTTTGTAGAAAAACCACATCTTCTTTATCCAGTCTCCAACTGATTGTATAAATTTTTTTAAACTTTGTTTTTTTTTTATTGTTTGTTTATTTTTGATTGTGGTGGAGACTGAATCCAGGCCCTCTACATTGAGCTACATCCTAGCCCTTTTTTATTTCTTACTTTGAGGCAGTCTTGCTAAATTGCCCAAGCTGGGCTCTGACTCCCAATCCTCCTGCCTCAGTCTCACAGAGTGCTGAGAGTACTGGTGTATACTGACATATCCATCTAAATTATGTTTTGTTAAATTATATATTTTCCATTAAGATATTATTTTGGAGACTGGTTTACTTTAACATGGGTAGCTGGTCTTTGCCCATCTAGATATTATTTTTAATTGATAGTCACCACAGTATTTTGAACCAGCATCTCTTCTTTCCTTTCCTCCTTCTTCTTTTCTCTCACTCTCATTCTCTCTCTCTCTCTGTTGCTCTTGCTCCATCCCCCACACTCCCACCACTATTTGGGCATGCTCCAATTTCCAGCAATAGTTCTTGGACTATTTCTCACAGACGCCACTTCAAAACGGCCTCAGCTGTGTTGCAATGATTCTGCTATCTCCCTGTCCAGCCCATCCCACCCCCCACCCCC
>NW_022900926.1:27591674-27596315 GCF_012274545.1 Fukomys damarensis | reverse complement strand
CCACCTCATCCCACCCCCATCCATGGTGGCCCCTGGATGCTACTGGTCTTGTTGCTCCACTAGGCTGGCAGAAAACTGTGAGGCCTCCTCCTCGGGCCTCATTCTTAAAGATCTATCTTGGAGAATTCCACTTTGAAGAGTGGTGAGGAACGTGAGGCAACCCACAGAGAATTTGCTCAAGAATGGACACTGAGATGAGTCTGAGACAATCACCACCGTGGAGAGTCCTTGTGTGGTCCATGGAGTGCTGGCCCAGGGGGTGTGAGACTGCTGCCATGGCTAGCTCTGATTCTGGAGAAGGGGAACCCATCCCTCTGCTGTCTTCTTCCCAGAACCTAAAGTGTGTGAATGGATAAGTATGTTGGACTAGACCCTGCCCAGCCTCCCTACCCACAGCAGGATCTTAATGAATAGTCCTGTACCTTCCTGTCCTCCAGTTCTCCAGTGAGCCCACAGGATGTGTCCATCTTTGGTGCTTTGCCGCCTATGCATCTCTCCTGTCTGAACCTCTCCTCTGCGTTTTCTCTTCTTCCAATAGCAGCATTTCTCCAGTTATGTCAGTAGGGAAAGGACATCCTGAACCCTTTCTTGATAGGAATGGCTTCTGCCCAATGTCAGAGCAAACCATCCAGAGCAGCCCCAACTTGTTCCAGATTAGCTCTTAGTAGCTCCTGCCTCCTCTGTTTAGTCTCTACCTGTGATTAACACCCTGGATTCTGTTTCAAAATAAGCCAGCCAAGAAGATGCTGAATTACAGTGAAAGCTAGCCCATCTCTTTGCTCCTTGACTGTTCTATACTATACATTAATGAGCTGTGTCCAACTGAAAATTCAAAACTAAACACATTTGTTAACTATCTAAAAATAGATGCTTCCCTTCATGATTTTAAAGCCTGAAGGCTCTTTTTCAATGTTGATTGTCTTGGTTTTGCTATAATAAAAATTAGAAAAATAATCTTTTAAGGTTAATAGCTTTGAACAATTAGTATAAATGATCACACACTTTGAAATTTTCTGCAATATTAATTTCAGAACTGAGCATACTATTTTGCTGAGCCAGAGTGTGGAGCTGCCCAAGAATTATTTTTCATTTTCATTCCATCCATGAAAGCGAATCTGCAACATTAATCGTGTCATTACCCTCCTAGACCTACAGTCCTACAGCCATCTTGTCACTGTTGACACTGACTTTTAAAGGTCATGTCTACAGGATGCTAAAGAGACCAACTGTGTGCTATTATCTCACCATGAAATTGCCCTCGCTTTCTGAAGACTATTCAGAAACAAAATCATTATATCAGCAGACATCTAACTCCCAGTTTGTTGCAGCTCTGTTCATAACAGTCAAGACTGCAACCACCCAAGTTGTGCGTGGACAAGTGAATGACTAAAAAAAATGTGGTACATATACACAGGCCAGGAATATTACCTGCCCTAAGAAAGAATGAAATATTGTCATGTATGATAATATAGGTTAAAAACTAGACAACATTGCGTAAAGTGAAATAAGCCAGACACAGAAATACAAACATCATGTGGAAGCTAAAATAGTTGATCTCATAGTAGTCGAGAATATGGTAGTGCTCACTAGAGACTGGGAAGGGGAGAGAAAAGAGGGGGATGAGAGAGGTTATTTATGGGTTCCACAATACAGTTAGACAAGAAGAATAATTATAGTGCTCTAAAACAATGAAGGATGACTATAGTTCATAAAACTTTATTATATATATCAAAATAACTAGACAGTCCAAAGTTTGCCAACACACAGAAAGTATAAATATTTAAGATGGAAATACTGATTAACCTGATTTGATTCTTATACACTGTATAATGTATCACTCAAAGGAATCTCCCCCGAAACATGTCCAGTGCACAAAGCCCCTGGACCAGTCTATGAGGAGGGAGCTGAGGAGTGGTTTCCTCACCAAACAAGATGTGGGCAGTACACACTACCTCTGGGGAGATGTCCAAGGCACTAGAAGTAGAGAAAAGGAGAAGCCATGTTTCCCATACATCCAAACTTTCATGTGTTAGGGAGAACTTGAGGACGTGTCAGTGTCCTTAGGGGCCGCCTAGGAACTGGTCCAGGGCTGCTGAGACCACCCTGCTCCAAAAGCTAATCTGCAGAAACACTCTCTCAACTCTGTGTTTTCCTTCACAGTCTGAGGCTTTGTTTGTAGTTCAATAGTTACAACTGAAGTCATTATTTGATTTGATCCTTCTGTCCACTAGAGTAAGTAAAATAATTACTAAAAGTAAAATGGAATAAACAAATTCTTCACTCACAAGTAAGCTTCTATAAACATTTTCATTTTTACAATATTGATAAAAATGTCTGAATTCCAATGCACTAAAAATGTATTAAATAACACATTATCATTTAATCACTTGAATTTATTCCATGTCTGGTTTTTAGACCACCCATATTTTCCCTATTATCTCTATCTTCTATAGGACAACATAAATAAAATAATGGACTCCCAAAGGACCACTCATTTTTAATGCAGTACACCCATCTTCCCTAATTAAATAAGTATTACAATCCCCAGAATACTGCTATCATATGAGCTCCAGGTCATATTGAGAAGAAAAAGGGGAGAAGCTATCTTTATTAATGAGAAATATAGTTTATATTTTTGCACAGGAAAAAAAGATTGTATTGATATTATACAAACTTGAAAAATAATTTTTGAGATAAATGTTTTCATTGAATCCAGAAAATTTATAGTTACAATTAGATCTTTAAAGCAGTAGTGAGTTTATTATTAATGTCTATAAAGATAGTCAAATTCTTTTTTTGTTTGTTTGTTTGTTTTGTGGTACTGGGGATTGAACTGGGGTCCTTGTGCTTGCAAGGCAGGCTCCGGAACCACTGAGCTAAATCCCCAGCCCAAGATAGTCAAATTCTTTCAATCTTTTATCTTTGGAAGATGCAGGAATCCTAAAATCCTCGGAAGGAATAAAATATCTAATCAGACAGGTTTTATCCTGGGATTATAAAGACAGTTTAATATTAGAGATTCTGTTATTACATCACATAAAAAGAAAACTTAAAAGAGACTTCACTGAAGTATCATTAATGCTAAAAAGTCACTTGGTAATGCACTTCCTTTCCCTCAGAAAAAGAAAGAAAGAAAAGGAAGGAGAGCAGGAAAAGAGAGGGCAGAGTGCAGGAGGGTATGAAAGCCTGTGGAAAGGTAGATGCATCACGCATATAATGGAGACTATTTATATTACACAACTAGTTAACATTTCATTGGAAATGTCAGAACCCAGATAAGATTTGCTATCACCATAATCACTTAACATGCTGCTATAAATTTTAATTAATCCATAAGACGATACAAAATAACATATATTTTACTAACATTTTATATGACATATAATGTTAGGTTTCATATCGTATATGTGAATGTATTAAATAAATTATAGTGATTTGCAAATACTGTTACACACCTAGAATGCCAAGAGATGTTTCTGTCTACTCTGAAACTTAATAACAGCATTCAAGTGTTGTTCATGCAAGATAAAATTTTAAAAGCTGATAAAAGGAATAGAAAAATCATTCACATAAAAATTCTTGAAATAACTTAACAATACTTATGTGGTATTTATATGAGGAAAATTCAAAACTATCCAGATAAAAATAAAGGAAGAACTGTGTGAATACAGTGATACTTCATGTTCCTATATAAGAAAACTGAGTACTATACAAGATCCCAGTAATGAATGTAACTGTAATGTATACCTAAACTGTACCGATAAACTCAATAAAAGAAAAAAAAGAAAACTGAGTATTATATAAGATCCCAGTAATGAATGTAACTGTAATGTATACCTAAACCGTACTGATAAACTCAATAAAAGAAAAAAAAGAAAACTGAGTGCTGCAACAATACGAGTTCTTCTGATTTTTACCTCTATTGAAATCAAAGCCAAAATGTCAATGGATGTAGAGAATGGGAAGGAAAAAAAAGATTTAAAAACATATATACATCTGAAATAATAAAGCAGGCAAAGGGTTGGATAATCTTGGAGGAAAAGTAATGAGAAGCATTTTGCTGTGGCAGATATGAATATTTTCTATAAAGTTGATTAAAACAGGATGGTACAGCAACCACTCTGCAGATCCAAAGAGAACAATGAGAAGCCCCAAGACCACTGAACATATTTGAAGGTGAAGTCTCATAAAAAACCCATTGCAAAAAATTGGGACAAGGCAAACTATTCAAAAATTTGTACAGAAAAGACTATTCATTTTGAAAAATCAAGTTCCACATTAAACTTGCTGGAAAGTAAGTTAGGCAGAACTCTGGAAGACATTGGTATAGGAAAAGACTTTATGAACAAATCCTCAGTAGCACGGGAACTAGCAGAAAGAATCAACAACTGGGATCTCATCTTACTAAAAAGCTTCTGTACTTCAAAAGAAACCATTAGCAGAACTAAGAGACAATCTACAATGTGGGAAAAAATTTTTACCAGCTGTACCTCAGACAAAGGACTATTATCAAGGATATATAAAGAACTCAAAACAATCAGTCCCCCCAAATATAAAGACCCGATCCAAAAATGGGCATCCGAAATGAACAGACATTTCTCATACAAAGAAGTGAAAGCAGCAAGAAAATATATGAAAAAA
>NW_022900926.1:27574634-27590701 GCF_012274545.1 Fukomys damarensis | reverse complement strand
TACTGTATCCCTAAATGTACCAATAAACTCAATAAAAAAAAAAAAAAAGAAAAAAGAAAAATCAAGTTCCAACTGCAGTTCAACCATGCATCATCACAAAATTTAGATGTATGAAAGAGTTAAATGATAAATACAGAAAGAGTAAAGGAAAGGAATGTATGAAAGAGTTCAATGATAAATGCAAAAAGGGGGATGTGAAAGAGAAGAAAGAAAGGAAAGAAAACTAAACTAAAATTAAAGGGAGAAAAGGAAAGTCACAAATTTAGTTTAATTCAAGGTAGGACAGAGAAAATCATAAAAACAATGGAAGGCTTTTTTTAAAAAATAGACTTGAATACAGAAAACTGTCACATAATATTTTCAGCACATTTTTCAATGAAACAAAATTGTCAACCAATAACTGGGAAAAATATTTGCCACATTCTTGATGGACAAAAATTACAGACTTTTTACAAATCAATAGGAAAATCATAATACCATTTTAAAATGCACAAAAAAAACTCATTTATAGGATAAAAACTGTACTCCTTAGTAATGAATTAGTATGCAAAACTTTTCATATTGTGTGCCACTAAACCCTATCAAATTAGCAAAGATTAATGTACAAAGACTAATTCGCAAATAAAACAACTTTAAACACTGATAAATGTGCATGCCATAAAGCGGACATCCTTATACACAGCTTAAAATATTGTAATAGATATATACATTCTAAATAGCTACTTGGATATACACATAGTTTTTGGCTCCGGTAATAATACCATCACAATTTTATCCTGAGAAAATAATCAGAGACATGGGAAAAGATTAATGTACAAGAATGTTAATCATGTAGGATTTATACTGGTGATAATAAAACCCAATCTAAAAGGGGAAAGATTAAATTTATTGTAGCTTACATTAACTATATCATATAATATAAATATTATGGTGCAATCCTAAGGAATAATATTTCATAAGTCTTTATAATAGGTTGCCCTACTATACAATGTAGGGTACAAAAATTACATAAAGACCAGATGTACAGACACAGACAAACAAGCATAAATTATGTGGGGAAAAAATACTTAGAGGCAATCAGTGGCTATTTCTGAGGATTTGGGTCAGAGGTGACTTTTTCCCAATTGTTTTCCACATTTTCTAAATATTCTAAAAAAAAAAGTATATTACTCCCCCATTATCCATAATTTTGCTTTCTGCAGCTTCAGTTACCTGCAGTCAACAATGGTTTGAAAATATTAAATGGATGATTATAGAAAAAATTCATGAATTTTCAACTGCACATCCTTCTGACTAACATGATAAAATTTTGCACTGACCCACCTGGTATGTGAATCATTTACTGATCCATTGTATCCACACATTATATGCTACCTGCCCAATAGTCACTTAGCAGTCATCTTAGTGATCAGAACAACTGCTGCAGTATAGCAGTGCTTTTGTTCAAGTAACCTTTGCTTCACTAACAAATGGCTTCAAAGGACAAAAGCAATGATGCTGGTTATTTGGCCATGTCAAAGAAAAGCTATAAAGTAATTCCTTTAAGTGAAAATGTGAAGATTCTCAACTTAGGGAAAGAAAACATTGTATGCCTAGGTTGCTAAGATCTATGATAAAAAGGACTCTTCCATCCATGAAATTGTGAAGAAGGAAGAAGAAATTCGTGCTGGTTCTCCTGTCACGCTTCAAACTCTAAAAGTTACAGCCACATGTGTGATAAGTGTTTAGTAATATGGGAAAAGACATTAAATTATAGAGGCAATACTATCCAAGGTTTCAGACATCCACTAGGAATCACAGAATGTACCCCTTATGTATATGAGGAAACTACCTTTGATTACATTTAAAACATCGTCATGAGCTAATAACTATTCACTGCTAATGCTGTTCCAGGCCCTGTTCAAAGTATCTAATATTTATTATCTCACTTAGTGCTTTCAGCAGCTCAATGAGTTAGATAATGAGTATTATTATTTCTCTTTACTAAGAAAGTGAAGCCCACAGAGGGCAAGTAACTTACCCAAAGTCATACAGTAGTAAATGGTAAAGCCAGGATGCAAAGCTAGTCTGTGATGGCCAAGCCTTCACACTCATCAATCAGCCTATACCAGGTATTCTCGAATGTCCTGCAATGGAACTCCTGCACTATCTTGAAAGTTATTGATTTTGCCCACAAAGAACTTTTATGTAGGCTGCCTCTACTGCTAAGTCTATTGATATTAACTACATTGGAAATATTTTAAACTGAGAAATATTCAATTCATTTAAAAATAACAATGATGAATGCATTATATATTAACATAAATAATACATTTTAATAAAAATAACTCCACTTTCAAAGCAGAAAATGTAGTGAGAAGATTGTTATTATTTTTTAATGCATTTATTTTTATGAGTACATGTTTGCTACACAAAATGTTTACATTCCATGCTTGGAGTTGGTACATGCACATAACACCTCTTAATTCCTTTTGCATCCACTTCCCTCCCCCCATCCTATTTTATCTTTTTTTGATCTTAATGTCTAGCTTCGTAGAAAAGAGCTGAATTCTTACATCTCCTGCACTTGATGTGTGGCAATATTACATATCATGGAGCCTTTGGAAAACTCCCCTGTAAATTCATGACACAATGAGAGTGAAAAGGGCAAATAACATCTTTGGATTGTTATGATAATAGTTAGGACCTTGTGACCCCCTTAGAAGAATCTTGTAGCCCCCAGGGATCCTAGAACCACACTTTGAGACCACTCATCTACACTGAGTTTTTGAAAAAGAATAAATTGACTAACTAGTGTTCACTATACACTGAACTTGCCAACTGCAGATGCTCAAAGGGCACCAGCACATCAGTGTATAGGGGCATAAGGGGATTATACTCTGATCCGATTCCTTATCCTAGAGAAAAATTGTCTTCCACTGCATCTGTCACCTCCAATCCTCTGAGCTGAAACCAAAATCTGGATCAGCATGATGTTCTGGAACTCTGTTAGACTGGACATGCCCAAAAGAGAAAAGCAGTTCCCAGGAGCAAACACTACTGCAGACAATCAGAAGACATCCACGTAAGAATCAAGATCACTGTGCCATGAGTAAGTTGTATTAAGTCATTAGTTCATCTAACTTTCAACAAATATTTATTGACTGACCACTAGTTGGAGGCACTGTGCTGAATGTTGATGCCACCAAGACAGGGTAAAAGAATATAATCTTATACCGCTTGCTTGATTCTCAGCATCAAACACAGTCTCTTCCACATTCTAGGTCTCAATAAATAGTGGATGACAGGTAGATAGGTGGGCACGTGGATGGATAGGGAAATGATCCACAAACTGTCTTCAGTAGCTCACAGTTTATTGAAGGAAATATACATGTAAACAAAGAATTACAATGCCTAGTAGCTAATGCTTAAATTGAGGTATGCAAACAAGTACTTAACAAAGTATGATTTTGGTCCATTGCTCATGTATACCATCACCTTGAGGATTGTAAGAGAAGGCAAATGGTGGGAGTCGAGCTGGCAATCACTCGAGGGAGAGAAGAACAGCTTGCAGGTGCAAGGCCCATGTATTGACGCCTAGCAGGTATATGCAGGTACATGAATCATAGCAAAGGCTCAGTCTCTAGCACTGGGTCTGGCACTGTGGCTTGGTTACGGGACTAAGATAGCGGCATAATTACTAGAAGTGTCACAGGGAATTAGAGAGCAACTAATAGCAAACTTGACCTGATCTGATGGTAAGTTATCTGAATGCCTATACCAGGGCTCCTAACAGCCTCTTGGCAGGTGTCTCAGTCTGCCTGGGCTACTGTAACAAAATAACATAGACTGGGTGGCTTAAAAAACAAATGTTTATTTCTCAAAGTTCTGGAGGCTGGAAGTCCAGATTATGATGCCAACATGGTGCTCACTTCAGCAGCACATATACTAAAATAGGATGCCAACATGGTTGCCTCTGGTAAACGTCCACTTCCTGACTTTAAGATGGTCATGTTCTCATTGTATATTCATACAGAAAGCAGAGAAAGGAAGCAATCTTTCTTATATCTCTTCTTATCTAGACACTGCTTCCGCCTCATGCTCTAACCACCTCCTAAAGACCAATCTTCCAACATCATTGCCTTAGAGGTTAGGGTTTCAACACATGAACTTGGGGAGCAGGGAGCAAACGTGCAGCCATAGCTGCCTGGTCTACCCCAGGTTGCTGGGGAAAGCCAAGTGGCCGGGGGCAGAAGGGGAAGAAGACAAAGGCACAGGGACCAGTCTGAGGTTCTTTCAAGCCTGGTTCTGCCTTCTGCCTCTCTCCAGGCAGCTCTTGGCAGTTGATTGCTGTTACACTCTTAGCACTTCATTGTTGCTAATACTATGTAATAGTAAATGAAACAGAGCTCACATGCACAGCCTAGAGCCTGGAGCACAGGTGGCGCTCTACTACTACACTTAAATCCAGCCCCTCATTCCTAGGACAGCACTTCCCTACCACTACAGACTTACACTGAACACAGCCTGCAGCACTTCAGATACCAAAATCCACAAAGGCTATAAATGTTCTTCGAGTTGGCGTATAAATAGAAATGAAAAAATGGGGGGTGCTATGTGGGAAGAAGTAATATATTACTCTCAGCCTAAAAATAGTTGGATTTGTCATGGCATTGTTGTTTTGTTTAATACAAGGTAAAATCACTCTCTTACATTTCTAAGTATGGAAAAGGATTTACAAAATGTAAATATGATCTAATGAGCTTGAATGCTAACTTGCATGGTCCTTTTCACACCAACCTTCCCAAGGTACCTTTTCCAGAAACCGGAGCCATGCTGTATTTGAGGATGTGGCACATTAAATAAACATATCCCAAACCTCATCCCCAAGCAAGAATTCCTCCACCCACTGAGGCAAAACAGAAAAGAGTCCAGAGCCACAGGAATGCAAAAACAACCCCTGAGAGTTTGCCCTCACATGTAAGAATCCACAGTGCTATCTTGCTGCTATATTCCAGAATCTTCTCAGGTTCTGCCCAGCCTGGAGAAGCAGCCAAAAGAAATTCACTAGGGCAAGAAATAGGAGTTGTGTTTTCAGACTGCAACAAATACACAAAAGCAAAACTGCAACAAAATACACAAAAAAGAGATGATAATCCATTTGCCCAAGGAAAAACAACTGCCCCAACCAATCTCTACATTCTAGGATTTGAAGGTTTTGTTAAACTGCCAGGATGCTCACCAAACATAAAATATACACTATGAAAATCTAAAAAGAAATGAGGTTCCACTGAATAAGAGCAAGTCTAGCCAGATCAAAACAGGCCCCTAACTAATACAGACATAAACCAAGCATGGTGAAGTCCATGCAACAGCTCTGTTTCTTCACTAAACTTGCTGGAAGATAAGTTAGGCATAGCTCCGGAAGACATTGGCATAGGAAAAGTCTTTATGAACAAATACTCAGTAGCACAGGAACTAACAGAAAGAACCAACAACTGGGATCTCATCTTATTAAAAAGCTTCTGCACTGCAAAAGAAACCATCAACAGAATTAAGAAACAACCTACAATGTGGGAAAAAGTTTTTACCAGCTGCTTCTCAGACAAAGGACTATTATCTAAAATATATAAAGAACTCAAAACAACTAGCCCCCTAAATATAAAGACCCAATTCTAAAATGGGCATCTGAAATGAACAGACATTTCTCAGACAAAGGAATAAAGGCAGCAAGTAAATATATGAAAAAATGCTCCACATCACTGGTCATTCAAGAGATTCAGATGAAAACAACACTGAGATTTCACCTCACCCAGCAAAGAATGGCTGCTATCAAGAAATCACACAATAACAAATGTTGGCACGATTGTGGGGAGAAAGGAACCCTTTTCCATTGCTGGTGGGAGTGCATACTGGTGCAACCAATATGGAAGTCAATATGGAGATACCTCAAAGAGCTTGGACTGGAGGTTCCATTTGACGCAGCCATCCCTCTGCTGGGTATCTTTCCAAAAGAATTAAAAGAATCATACCACAGTGATATATGCACACCCATGTTTATAGCAGCATAGTTTGTAATAATTAAACTTGGAAACAGCCCATCTGCCCATCAGTTGGAAACTGGATAAAGAAGATGTGGTTTGTCTACAAAATGAAATACTACTCAGCCATAAAGAATGAGAAAGTAGATTCATTCATAGGTAAGTGGGTACGTTTTGAGGATATACTCCTAAGTGAAATAAATAAGTCACACATACACAAATACCGAATAGTTTCTCTGGTGTGAAAAACTAAAATAGTACTCAAGATCCTAACGGGACAATTAGCAATGTGAAATAGGAAGAAAAGGACCAAAGGTGTAGGGACAGTGAGAAGGATAGGGAAAGGGGAACAAGGGTAAAGGAAAAAAATATGAGAAAATGTAAAAATGGAATTAAAGTGTTTGAAGGTGGGAAGGGTGGGGGGGTGACAAGGGGAAAAAAAAAAGGCGGGGACAAGGGGAAAAATGAGAACCGAGACCTGGCATGTAAAGGTACAAGATCCCAGTAATGAATGTAACTGTACCATCTACCTAGAATGTACCAATAAATTCAATTTTAAAAAAAGAGCTCTGTTTCTTTACAAGTGTGAGGGGATCCGGGATGGGACAAGAAGGAAGATGGAGAGGGGAAGTTAAAAAAGTAGGGGGTATGAATTCCAAGGTTAAGATCAATGAGAATTTCCTCAAAGTAGAAAGTCC
Source organism: Fukomys damarensis (assembly GCF_012274545.1). Lineage (NCBI taxonomy): Eukaryota > Metazoa > Chordata > Mammalia > Rodentia > Bathyergidae > Fukomys > Fukomys damarensis. The sequence goes on along the minus strand of NW_022900926.1, from coordinate 27,583,983 downwards.
CTCCACCTCTTTTACACTCTTCAATTGTGACCATAGTTCCCAAGTCTCAGCCTCTTAAAATTTAGAGAGAGCTTAGGGTCACAGACAAAAAGGGCATTAAGAAGAAAGAGAAGGAAGGAAAGAAGAAATCCTTTATTGTACAAAACCTGTGAGTCAAAGGCATCCCCTCCTAGTCGGGTGACCTTTGCCAGTTCTTTTTCCCAGGGTAGGTTTTATCTCTGCTAATCTCATAGGCTAATATTAAAATTAAATATGGCATACAGCTTCATATAATATTTTTCTCTATTTGGCAATTCTCCAGACTATATATTTATCTAAGGAATTCCCGCTGGACTTCCAAATTGGACCAGATCTCACAGCCCAAGAAGACAGGATTACTGTTATTTACCTACAAGTTAATCACAATTGCAGACTAGCTGATTCAAGAATTCACTTTCAGCAGATGGGGATGAAATAAACCATCCTCTCCAGGCCTTACTCAGGATGCTTTCAACTAGCTCAAGCTGCAGCAAAGGAAGACCTTAGGAACCTTAAAGAGAGAACACATCTTCCATAGGCTCTGTCTATAGAAGTGGGGGCATATTTAAATGCTATGAAACTTGGCTAGAGATAATTAAAGGAGAAAAGGCAGACTTGCAAAATGTATCTATTTCATATCTGCTTCCCAACTTTGACATGCTTTATTAGACCTAGCCGAAACTGTGGGTAGAAATTCAAGGAAAAGTTTCCTCAAAGACATAGGATACTACATTAGATTAGGAAAGATTTAAGTATGTTCGTTTGTGTAGAACTCTTGGCTTACATAAATTTGGAATAATGAAACCAATTCTTGAAGCACTGGATTTTAGAGGGGCAAGGAAATGTATTAGTCTTTTGTCACTGGGACCAAATACCCAACATATAAACTTAAAAGAAGAAGGGTTTATTTTTGCTCGTGATTTCAGGGATTTCAGTCCATGGTCCTCTGGCTCTAAGAAAGGAACATCATGGCAGAAGAGCACAGTGGAGCAAAGCTGCTCACTCCATGGTGGCTGAGAAGCAGAACTCAGGGGAGAGCACCAGCAAGACATTTACCTTCCAAAGACACACACCCGGTGACCCACTTCCAACTTAGCTGTGAGTATCAATAAAACAGCGCACTGATGAGAATAGCATTGCCATGACCCAATCACCTCTAGGAGTCTCTTAAGCCAGTTAAATTGAAAATTAAGCTTAACCACCGCAAGAAGTAAGCTAAATTGGCCTATCCCAGTAGCAAGAATAATCACCATCAATGACACATACCTAGACCTAAGTTTATGAATTTTTGTTAGGCATTTTTAGAAACCTAAGTCAAATATACATCATGAGTCAATGCTCCCTTTATTTTGACCTAATTCTTCTCTAAAGTCCACTATGAAATTTATTATAAAAACCTAGATTCACAATTTCTTCATTTGTTAGCAGTGAGAGCTAACATTTATCCAAGGCTCGGTGCAAAAATCTAGTACTGCCCTTCATGGGAGAAACTAGTAGCCAGATCATTCTCTAGATGTGAATATTGGCTTTATTCTCACTATGGAGGGATCTCAAAAGAACAAGAAATATATCTTTGCCTTCCTCTCTCTTCTCTGCCAGGAGGAGGTGGGGCTCTAACATTCCTCCAACTTGAGCAATGGGAGTTGTCCAAGCACCTGACTTTGGTTGCAAGGTCAGCTGAAGGGGAGAGAGGTCTTCTTCTGGAGAGAGGTGGCATCAGCAGGAAGAGGGAGGGAAGAACCAGAGAGGGAAAAATGAAGATGGTTGAGGAAGGTGAGTCGCCTCCTAAGGGGCCAAGTCCACAGAAAGCTCTGATGAGGCTGGGCAGAGTCCTGTGTAGACTGTATATTAAGAACCAGCCAGTATGATGCCAGACACCTGAAATCTCAGGATTTTGGAAAGCTGAAGCAGGAGGATTGCAAATTTGAGCCCAGCCTGGGCAACTTTGTGACTTAGTGAGATCCTGTCTCAAATTTTCAAAAAAAAAAAAATTTTTTTTAAGAGCAGGAAATGTAGCTCAGGGCAGAGTCCTTTAATTCAATCCCCAGTACCACAAAGAAAGAGAAAAGAAAGGGGGAAATGAAGGAAGGGAGGAAAAGAGAAGAGAAGGAAGAAGAAGAGATGCGTGGGAAGCTAAGCAAGATCTCTACACTCTTCAGGTGGAGGGAAAACAGGAAAAAAACACAACCATGTGAGATGTGCATATGTTACCTTGCTTGATTATAGCAACCATATCGGTTAGCTTTTTGTCACTATAATGAAGTACCTGACAGAGGCTACTTATGAAGAAAAAGAGGTTTATTTAGCTCACCATTTTGGCAGTTCAAGGGCATGCACCTTCATCAATTCAGGTCTGGTGAAAGTCCCATAACAGGTGGTACATGACAATGACAGGAACAACATATCAGGGCAAGCAAAGGATTATATCTCAAACCAGGAACAGAAGACACGAGGGACCAAGCTTGGTACTGTAGCAACAACATTTTGTGGAAACTCAAAAGGTTGTATGAGAACCACCTTCCAAGAACATGACCCAGTGACCCACGGATTTCTCACTAGGTCCAATCCCCAAAGGTCCCATCACTTCCCAACAGTGCTATACTAGGAACCAAGACTTTACTAGATCTGCATAGTGGGAATATTATGATGAAGTATATAATATTGTGCTTTATAACAAAAATACATTTCTGGTCTTCTATCCATTCTTGGCAGAGAAACCCTTTAAATTTCCTGTGCGAGGAGAGGATTCTTTTTTTCAGACCAAATCTCTTTTAATCACAGTTGAGTTTATATTAGTGAGATGGCTTCTGGAAAGCCAGCCCCCAAATAACCACAGAATGGGGGCTGGTTGCCAAAGGAACCATCTTTGTGATTAGAAGTTGGAACTTTCAGTCCCTCCCCAGACCTCCAGGGAGGGGAAAGGATTAGAGAATGACTTAGTCACCAATGGCCAGTAATGCAATCAACCATAGGTAACATTGGGAAGCCACCATAGCAACACAAAGGACAGAGCTCCTACAGCTTCTGAGCACCTCCAGGTGCTACGAGAGGTGTACTTGGAGAGATGTACCTGTAGAGAACATGGGATCTCCATGCCCATACCCACACCTTTCCCTAAGCATCTCTTCCATCTGGCTATTCCTGAATTGTATCCTTGGGTAATGAACCAGTAATCTAGCAAATAAAATATTTTCCAAGTTCTGTGAACCATTTAACAATTATCAATTGATCAAACTTGAGGAGACTTGTGGAGCTTCCAATTTAGTGGGTCAAAAATGTAGGGGACACCCTGGATTTGCAGATATCTCCAAGTAGAGACAGCGTAAGACATCCAGCAGGCGTCTGCCAGGAAACAGAGAACTGCTTAATGGGGGGAGGAGGAAATCCCCACCATGGAGTCAGAAGTGAAGAAGTAAGGAAACAGTGAGGACTTTCCCTACTCAGGGTGCTGCTACATGTCTTGGTCACCTGTATGTGTAGTGATGGCCATCAACTCTGATGTGAATGCTTACACCACAGAAATCTGCAAACCTCAGATCAGAATTTGATTTATTCTTCTAGCTCAAGAGTCAGCAATCCATGGCCCATGGGACAAATCTAGCCACTACCTTATTTTGTAAATAAGGTCTTATTTGAACACAACAAATTCCAGTCACTTATACATTGTCACTAGCTGCTTTTACCATTTCTTTTACAATTGCTGAGTAGGTGAAAGAGAGTATATGGCCTGCACAGCGTACAATGTATACTATCAGGCTCCCTACAGAAAAATTTTGCTGACTTTTGATCTAGTCTTAAGACATTGATGTATATACTGCATGAATATATTTAACCATATATAACCTTATTACATATTAATTTTAAGATGTTTGAGAGGGAACTATTGACTACGTTGATTTAATCATTATACTTTGTATACATGCATCAAATTATGACACTGTACCTCATAAATGTGCATAATTAACATTAAAAACCAAGTTTAAGAAAAAGAAAGTGGTGGGAAAATGTTAATAATGGCAATTAAACTAAAAAAATGTGTTATATCTGTGGCCTATAGTTGTGTTTGAAAAGCAAAAGAAATTAAAGAAAAATTCTTCCAATGGGCTAATGTAATTCTGAAACATATCTTTGTTATTTTATTCTCATATAACTCATCAACATAAATGAAAGCATCAACCAACCTCTCTATCAAACCTGTATTCAGAATGCCAGCTGTTACACATCTAACAATAAGCTCATCAGAGAATTCAGGAGACCATGCCATGGAATCACCTACGATTGTGGTAAATGGCATGCCTTTTGGGCTGCATCTGTTTGGTTTTCAAAAAAAGGAGAATCACGGGTTTCCTGCAAGTGCTATGGAACATACTCAATGCCACTGGTATTGTGTTATTAAATTTCACAGCAGTGTGATGATTCTGGTATTATAAATCTCACTCTGTAGGTGACACAAAAGAGTGGCTAAGAAACATCATGCTATGTTGACACTAGCATTAAAAGCTAAATTTATTGAAATCTGAGTACATTTACTTGACAAATGTAGTTTTACTAGCCACAATTTGAGAAAATACACTATAATTTTTAAGAAACAACTTGTGAACTCAGTTATACTTTAAAATAAATTAATATTTTATTAATTGAACTACCAATATACATCTGAAAGAGCTACATGTGAAAGAAACATTTATTCCCTCTATAAGCAGGGCTTGCTTGGCATGGGTTCATACACCTCTTGTAATAACTCAGCAGCAACTTCACAGTTCTGCAGCCAAAAGCTGGAGACTCTGGGAACAGTTTACATGGCTCATTTTTAAGCTCCCTCTCACTGAGAGATGAGATTCCCCACCATATTCATGTCATCAAATGTGACTCCTTTCCCCATCCACACTTGTTCACATTATATCTAGGACACAAGCTGGTTGGCCCAGCCTGACTGTGTGGCCTATCTTCATATAATGCCCTTCCATGCCTTGGAGACCTCCAAGGTGGCAGCTTAGGGGACTGGGGACAGGGTCCCTTGCAAAGGCTCAGTTGTGAGAGAGGAGCCTCTGGCTTATGGCCAGAGCAACAGACTTCAGAAAGAAAAGAGGTCCCAGGAAACAGTTTTAGACTTAGTTTCACAGCCTGACTCATGTTTTTTTTCTTTTAAAACATTTAACAAATATCTCTAACGAATTGAATCCCACCCCACCCAAAGCTCTTCCCTCCCCAAGAGAAAAGGAGGCAGAACTTGGCAGCCCAAATGGCAGTTTTCCCAGGGTCAAGACCACGTCTGGAGAACTCTAAGATGGGCCAACACTGAATGCCAGGAGAACAGAGTGACTAGAAGCTTCTTCCAAGAAGCCAGGGGGGGTCTGAGTGATCATAGCTCAGACAAGGGAGGGCAGATGTGTAGCCATGGATCCAAGAGCCAGGCCACACAGCAAAGCAGGTGACAGAGACAGCCAACCTGGAGGACTGGGTGCGGCTAGAGGGGCACTGCCCACACCAGGGTGGGAGGCAGAGTGTAAAGCCACAATACAGGCAGCAGTGAGGACTGTACTATACAACAAAATGAAATCTTTAGTTTTTTTTGTTTGTTTGTTTCTTGGTCATTGATAGTTATGGTTTTGATTAACAATGGACTTTTAAAAACCACGACAAATTCCATATAAGGCTTCAAAGTTAATCAATTATTTAATTCGAGAAGGCAAATAATCTGGATAAAAACATCAGGGAAAAGAGAAATTGCATGACTCTCCACGTCCATCCCCTGCATCATACCAGCCCTTACAGGGCACATGGTCCAACAGGTGGCTCAGGCTTCTCCAGGAGGCAGTGAAGTTCAGGTGTGTGCTACTCTACTGTGGATAGGTTGGGAGGACAGAGTATTCCTGTCTACCTGCCATTGTCCCCATCCAGGGAACACAGACGAATGAGAGAAGCAAGGTTACAGTACAGCCGCGTAACCTTTGATGAAAAGATTCTTTTCAGGTTTTTGCCCTTGCAAAGAACAAACATCCTATCAGAAATGACTCGTGTGAGGTGCCATACCCCTCTCAGCCACAGGCCACTTAGCAAGTCCCTATGCAGCCATTTATGGTCTCACAGAGACTCCTATCACTGTACTGAAAACACTTTCAAAAGAGCTGCCAGTGATCACCTCATCCCCAAATCCACTAGCTCCTTTTAAGTTCTTATTCTCCCTAGTTTCCATAACACTGGAGCACCTCTCCAGGCCTTTGTCAAAAGAAAAAAATTTTAATAAAAAAAAGGAAAACAATTTAATATCTTCAGTACAGAGAGCGAGGGAGAGGCGAGGGACAAAGAAATGTTATTATTTTGTGTGTGTCTAGAGTGTGTTGCCAAAACAGAAACTTGGAAGTTGGGAGGCAGCATGGTTTGAAAAGAGTTTTAGACATACACAGCAGGTGCTTGGCAAGCTGGAAATCCACATTAGGGTAGGGCCATCTATGTAGAAAGAGTTGCATATCCCTGAAGAAAGCAGCAGCCACAGAGAGGAAAACAAGTAGGCCACCAGAAATGAGCTTCCTTCTCTGAAAATCGGGTCTTGCCACTGAGAAATGTTTCGTGAGCACTGTTTATTTTCTCTTTTCAAAATTCTTTTCAGAACTGATTCGGTTCTTAAGCTTTTTTGCCAAGTATTCAAGACCCCATGTAAGTCTCTAGTATTCCCGTTTGATTGCTTAATCAGCTCACCCTTCCAGGTGACTCAAATTCCCTGGGAGGCAACCCTCTCTCCTACCTTGGAGGCCTCCCTTTTCTCCCGGCTTCCACTCACAGACTTCTCTCTCATCTCCTGTATCAGTCATTTCCCTGCCTCTGCTGGGTGTCCTGAGGAGCGCACAGTGTATTTCTTAGAAAGCATCTTCTACAATACCTGGAAATACCCAATATAGAGCAAGTATGGAATATATTTGTGATCCATGGATGGACTGCCTGATTCGTAAGAATATGACACAGTAAAGCTAAAGAGGTAATTGTAGTATCAAAGGAATTTCCCTTTACGAAATTACTCATCATGTATTCTTTTCTTATTGTTGTAAAGTACATATAACAAAACTGAGCATGTTAAGCATGTACACTTCTGTGGTCATTAAGAACAGCCATCACCACTATCTATCTCCAGAACCTTTTCATCTTCCCAGACTGGAACTCTGCCCTGTTAGACAATGCCTCTTCATTCCCCTGCCCCAGCCCCTGGTAAACTATTCTACTTTTTGTCCTTGCAACTCTGAGTACTCCATGTAGTTCCTGTAAGTGAAATCAGTGTTTGTCCTTTTGAGATGGGTTCCTTGCATGTGCAGCATGAGATGCTCAAGGTGATTACATATTCTTTTAACTGGCTCCCAGCCAGACTTACAATTCATTCATTTGTAAAAATCTGACAGCGGGTATGATATGAGCATTGACCACAAGGAAAGAAATCAAGATCCATCAAAACAGTTGCCAACCACAAATGATCTGCTCCCCGGTCCTGCCTTCACCAAACTGGTACTCTTACACAGCTTCTCAAAAACACGTGTGTTTCAGAAGAAAGGTAACACTGTCCCTCAAAGCAATGTAGCATGGAAACAGCTCCATATGTCAGACACTGCACTTGATAAAAGTCCGCATCCTCTCACTGAATCCTCATAACAGCTCAATGATTAAGACATGTACAGTATTATTCCCATTTTAGAGACAGGAAACCAAAGGATAATAAGACCAGGTTATTTGCCCCCAAATAACATCCAGGATATACTGAAATTGAAATTCACTTGGTCTGATGTCTATTTGACCCCAAACATTATATTCTTAAACACCCATACGCAGGGTAGCGGAAAGCAAGGAAATCAGCAAGACGGTCCCAAGAGTAGGGGCTGAGTAAGATACTTTGCGAGCTTTAAGAATAAAAGCTGGGGCAAATTCAGAACAGTCCACCAGTGTACATTGTGATCGGGTATTAAAGCCTCTTCAGAGACAGAAAAACAACAGGCTTCCAAGGGAAGAGGAGGCATTTCGTGATTAGATGGACTACCACTAGGAGGATTCGGAGTCTCTCCTCCCAGGAGACTGCAGAACAGGAGGGGCTGGGAAGCTCTGAAAATCCACACAAACCTGCCCTGAGGCAAAGAGCAAACAGGTGATCTCTTTCGACTCCCTGGCACAGTCCCTGAGGTACCATTTATGAAGAAGCTTTTGAGTTCCTGGAAGAAAGACTGTAGAAACACAAGGTGAGTGTCATAAATATGCATGTGCATCTGATCCCCTGTTAGTATTACTACTAGGTGGGCTGCGTGTCTGACACTCTCAAAATTTAAGGGGAAATGTCCCCTTTGATGACAGGGCATTCTGCAGTGAGCTAACTTTCCAACTAACTCCAACATGCACACAGGCAGCATCTTGTCAATTCGGACCAAGAAGCAAGTCTGCCTTGAAGTGAATAGTTCACCTCTTCCTTTCCATATCTTTCTAGCTGATTCTCCGTGTATCTCCTCAGAGGCTGAGTTTGTTGAGTTATATAAATAGAAAAACCCAATGTGCTTTCTGGAGCAAATTCAGTGTCATGAAGGGTGAGACACCAAGCCATCTTCTTTTATAATTTCTCTGAAGGGAAAGTAAAACCAAAAACCTGCCCAGTCTAGGCAGCGGGAGGCATCTAGACATTGCAGGCACTCTTCTTTCTGTAGCAGGGGAATCACCTATGTCTTACATCCAAGCTGCCAAATCCACGCACCTTTAAAGTTGTATTCAATTCCCACTTTTCTTGCATTCTTGAAGCAAGGTCCACACAGTTCTATCAAGCATTTAACCTCCTAACATCACGACTATTGTATCCATCTTCGCCTCTGAATTCCTACTGCGGACTCAGCATCCTGCAATCCCCGACATAATGCAAACAGTATTTCAGAGCTGCATGTGTCTTCTCTGCTGTCAAAGGTGACTTCATCTTAGAGATTGTTCAGATTTTTATTGTCTAGAACTTTTACTTCACAGGCGATAATTATATAAACAGCTAGACAAATTGAGACTGCCATTTGCTAATCTTAGAACTGGCTCCAAAGCATTGGTATACACAAGGGAAAATGGCTAATAATAAAGTTATTTCTGTACTACCAAAATGTGTTAGTTCTACCTTCTAGAAATAGTCATATCAAATTTACAAGATCAGTGTTTTCCTAGTATTTAGAGAGTAGCCGGTGTCTTCTAGTCTTCTATGGGGACTTTACTATAAACTATAACTTTTTTTTAGTTTGCATTGATTATAAAAGCTATAGGAGGCTTTTTATCTATTGACATTTATATTAAGAGGAATCAGAATGAATATATATATATATATATATGTGTA
>NW_022900926.1:27562046-27574433 GCF_012274545.1 Fukomys damarensis | reverse complement strand
ATATATATATACATATATATATTATCATCACCAAAATCACCCTTGGCAGTCAATCAGAATCTTCTTTTAGCTATCTTTCCAATCCATGAAATACAAGAGAGAACCACAGGGAACCTAATGATGTAATAATACATGCTGACTGTGAAGCCAGGTGAAAGGTCAGACTAACCAAGTCACAACCCCAGTCATTTCTGCCCTAAGACAGATTCAGTGCCTCCCCCAGTAAGACAACAATTCATTTATATTCAAGCAGAAGAAAAGGGCTAAAGGTGTAGGGAAAGTGGGAAGGGTAGGAGAAAGGTAATAAGGGAAAGAAAAAAAATAGGAGAAAATGGACCAGGGATTTAGCTCAGTGGTTTCGCTCCTTGCCCTGCAAGCACATGGACCTGAGTTTGATCCCTGGTAGCAAAAAAAAAAAAAAAAGGAGAAAATGAAAAAATGGAAATAAAGTGTTTGCAAATGGGGAGAAAAGGATGGGGTGAAGGGAGGGCAGGGACAAGGGGAAAAAATGAGAACCAAGACCTGGCATGTAAAGGTACAAGATACCAATGATGAATGTAACTGTACTGCATACCTAAAATGTACCAATTATCTCAATGAGAAAAAAAAATTTTATTTATATATTCAAGCAACACCAAGCCATTAGATGGCTATTGTTAAAAAGGCTGAACTAAATGAGTAAAGCTAATCTCCCAGAAATTCACCCTAAACTCATATCAAAGCCAAACTTGAAATCCATAGTTACTGTTCATAAAGTAACTAGTATCCCTCTGCTTGTGACTACTGAGATTTCCGAAGTGATATTGCCAACTTGTCTAGTCTAGTATAGCACAGAGGGTGGTGCAGTGACCATTACTATTCAGCAGAGAGTAACAGGGACAAAAGTAAGACGCTCAAGTTTGGACGCAACACTGCCTCTTGGAGTTGGATTATAAAACTGACAAATGCAGACCACAGACATGCCAGCCATCCAAATTTAGAGAAAGACCCACAGAGCTGTAGGATGTTACTGTCACCTGATTACACTAAATGACTAAAGAAAACCTATGTCACTCAGAAGGACTTTAACAATCATGGAAATATGGAGTGAAGAGAGTCTCCCCTCCTGACTGAGGTCAGAGCACTGCTCCACCTAGGACACAAAAACCAGTCCCAGGCTCAGCTCATCGTCTTTGTGAAAGGCAGCTAGGGTTGATTCTTAGAGCCTGGCACTAGCAGATAGTCAAATTCTTTCATCAGACTCCTTATTAAAAGTTCATACTTATCCACCACCTTCAAATTATAATATCCCTTCCTAGCTCACATGTACATTTAAAATCAGTAAGTTGTCACTCTGGCCTGTGAAAGGATGGTCAAAATATATGGTAAAAGTTTAATATTTGTAATTTATTACAGGAAAAAAACCATTGTCATGGAGTCCCCTTTAAATACACTCCCTTACTTTGAACACACTACCCCATCATTTTTGCCATTTCCTAAAGGAGTTCTGGAAGTCCTGAGTGTCTTTACAAGGTGTGAACAAAATATGTGAGTGCCACTGCTGAGTGTCATCTAAAGGAAAGGCAGGCTTATAAAAACATTCCTGTGCGTCTTCATCCACCTTATTCACCAGACCTGGTACTGCGTGGCTACGCTTTTCTCCAAAATCAAAACGACCAGGGAAAGTAAATGTTTTGAACTGATTCAGGACATCAAGGCTGTCAGAGCAGCACAACTGAAGACACAAAAGAGGACTTTCAGAACTGCTTCAGAAAGTGGCAAGCACATGGGATAAGTGTTTGAAACATGGGGGAGTATTTCGAGGGCAATTAACGGCAATGTGTCTCTTACTGCAATGATTTTTTTAACTTAAATATTCACTGTATTTTCTAGTCACACCTTATAGAGGTATAGAGCAGATATCAGCCAGGTTCAGACACTCCAGTCTACACACTGAGTTCAGTTAATATTGTCCCATTTTCATCAGACAGATCAGCACAAGCTGTCCTCTCTCACTGTTAGTCTTCTCATTTTTCAAAAACAATGAACAAGTATCAATTTAAAAAGTGGGTAAATGTACAATAATACATTTTCAATGATGATGTATGAAGCACTGTGATAAAAATATAAGGGCAATAATAGGAATGCAATTAAGGGGACTGAAGTGCAGCTCACTTGTATAACATGCATGAGGCCCTGGTTTCCATTCCTAGGACCTCAAAAATAAATTAGTTAATATAATAAGGAAATAACTCCACTCAGGGGGAAATGTTAACTTAGTACATTCTGTAGTTTGTCAACTGACTAGTATGCAGGCATTTTGAAGGCAGTGCCTGAGTTTCTGTTTTATATATCAATGCTTGTGCTTTTTTTGTCCTCACAATGCTGGCCTAGTTTTGGGGTGTATCAGCATGCAAATATTTGCTAGTCTATTAAGTTTGTGGCACAAGCTAAGCCAAATGCAAAGGGAAAGCTTCAAACATCAATAGACCCAAGAGGAACATTCTGACTCCCAAACAGGAACCAGGCCACACTGTCCCCAGAGAGCAGGCCCCCAGCTCTCTTGTTGCATTATTTCCACCATCTTGTCTGCAGCTCCCCAGCACCATGGATTCAAGAAGAGGGAATCCCCGGGACTTCAAGGGTCTGCCCAGGAACTTGTTACCTGCTCATCCCTGACTCCTCCTGAGGTCGTTGCTGGTCCTGGGCCCACTCCATGACTTGATGTCATTGCAGCAGCAGCAGCAGTGACGAAGCATTGTCAGCACTCTCTTCCTGATCACTGGGCGAGAAAAGATTTTTCATTTCATACATCATTTATAACTTGCTACTGTAATTCTAAAAAAAAACAGTGAGCTTTATCAAGTTAATGAGCAAGAAAAACATATTTGGTGATTGTGTTAATTTTTTGAAAGTTCTGCAGTGCCTAGGACATTAGGCAACATGCATGGGACAACTGGGCACCACAGGGAGCCTCTTTCCCCAGATCCATTCCACACTATGTCAAGGGGGCAACTGGCTATTTACTCATAAGCCAGCAAATGCATTGCAGTAGACACTGAACAACAAATACATCTCCACATTGTGTTTATGCCGGAACACTGGGATCTTGGGCAGAAGTCACCGTGGGCCCAACTGAGTTTCTCTTCCAAGTCCCAGTCTTTACAGCAAGACACAGAAACACGTAGGAGCAGCTACAGGGACAATATTGAATCTTAGTGTTCAGGATTTCCAAAATGATATAAGACAGTTGCTCTAAAGAGTGATGCAGTGATGAAGGTAAAAGATTAGACATTTAGATGTAATGGCTCTGTCAGAGGACCAAAATAAGACACTGAAATAAGTCTTCATTTATTAAAGGGTCCTTTTAGCATTCTTATTCTTACCTATCAAAATCTGATACTTCAGTCTTGTTGAATACATCTCAGAATTAATCTCCCCGCAAAATCCATTGAGCCAGGCGAGTCACATTACATTTTACAGTTTCTATCTTTGAGTTGCAGCTTAAATTAGACCTGTGAGATTGATCACTAGCAAGTTCATGATGCAAGCAGAACTTACACCCAGAACAGACAGTGTGTGTGTGTGTATGTTTCTCTTTTCTTTTCCACATATGGGAGAAGTGTGGATTTCTGTCTTATTTGAGATGGAAAAACATTTGCAGAACTATTAAACTGCAACGATGTAACTGAATTGAATTTTAAATTGAAACACAAAATGAGAGCTACTGCTGCAGAATATCTCTGCTCTATACAAAAGTGACAGTGGACGGGGCAACATTTCAATATGTTATAAAATTCACTTAGGGTCAATTTCTGGACTCCTACCTATCACAGAGATTGCTACCTATAAACATACACACATATACAGCACAGGCAAAATCCAAAACTCCCAGTGAGCTGAAATAGAATAGATTATTTAGACTAAGTAAACGCCATGGGGGACAGAATATTTTTTGCTGAGAACTATTGTGCTAAACTGGCTGTTTTCTAGACAAGACAAAATGCAAAGCAGTCTGTTTCAGAAAAGACACAAAATAAGTATCACTATTTTGGAGAGAAATATCATTATGTCTCGTTGATGAATATAAACCCGGGAAACACGTTTGTGCTCTCGTGTTAATGGCATCCTGTGCTCCTCCTCACTGTGGTGGTGAAAAAGCTCCCACTTTTTTTAACGAAGAGGCATAGTTTCCAGTAACTAAGCCAGGCTCATTCCACAGGCGAAGAAGAGCTCCGTGTCAGTGCTCGGTTACTGTTCTGGAGTATCAGTGAGAAACGTCTCAATTTGTAAATGGTTCTTAAAGAAATGGAGACAAGGGGTTGAGAAGCACAGCCAGGAAGAATGAGGTCCTGCTGTGGCTTTAAATGCCCACCTCAGGCGCTCCTCTCTAGGAAGCACCACTCTCCGCATCCTCTCAGCACCCCAGTCACCTCCCTTGCCTTGCCAGGTGGGAGGGCCAAGAGCGAGCCTGTACTCAGACCCTGTCAGTCCTCCAGCACAACCTCAGGCATCAGCTCACCCCATACACACACACACAAACACACACACGCAAGCCTCCAGTCTGTTTTCTCCGCCTGAAATAACAGACTTCACTTTGTAAAAGGAAAACCTTGCCAGACAAGTCCCAGGGGAAAAAAAAAAATCTCAACATTTCCAGCAGATCCCATGCACGGGGGTCAGGGGGGATGGATAGTAATGAGAGATAGAAGAGTGAGACAAAAGAAAACTACCTGGGATCAATCTGCAGCAGGGAAAGAGTATCCTGGAAAGACTGGATGAAACCCTCCCTCCCCTCCTTTCCTCCATCCATCACTAGAACACAAGTCTTAATGGCCACCTGGCCCAACAACTATGAGGCAACCAGTAACCTAATACCAAGCAGTACCGGTTAACACTCTGTGGTAGACACACCATTCAGTGACCCCCATGACCCACATCCTTGTGGAATCCCCTCCCTGAGTGCAGGCAGAAACTATGACTTGAGTCTAGCTCACGGAAAATGGTAGAAGTAATTGGATAGTCCTTCCTGTAACAATGTCACTTTAAACTATTCTGGTAGACTAGAACAAGAGTCTTTTGCAGGCTGTGATAAATACAGCAATTTCCCCCAGTTCAGAAAAATGTCCATACCCTATTTCCAGAAACTTGTGATGTTACACTATGTGGTGGCAAAAAGCATTCTACAGACGTCAGTAAAGATATAGTCTTTCTCCAGCTGAAGTCTCTGGATGTAGTAGAAAGAAGAGCAGGTGAGATGCAAGAAGGGCACATTCAGAGCAATTCCCAATGTGAGAAGGCCTCAGCCTTCTGGTTCTGAGGCATACGGGCCACATACAAAGACCAGAGTAAGGTCCCTAGGAGCCAAGAGAAGCTCCTAGCTGACAGCGAAGAAGGGTTTATGGACTCCAGTTCAACAGCTGCAAGGAACTGAATCTTCAGTGAGTTGGAAACAGCTACTTTCCAGAATTTCCAGAAAGGATCCCAGCCATGCCATGGTATGAAATAACACACTGGTGGTGTATTAAACCACTGACAATTTGTCACAGCAGCAATAAGGCACTGCCCAGTCCTATCTCTTCATACGGTGTCTGAAGCACTACATCTGCACTCAGTGTCTAGGTGTCACCCGGCCCTCTGCCCACTGCTACAAGCACTCAGATACAGATTCTGCACATTCCCCAGCAGCCAGAGGGAGACCAGCACAGGGTGTTTGGCAGAGCGCTGAGCATGCACTTTCTCGCCTCCCCAAACTTGGCTTTTTCAAAAGCCAATTACTTCAAACAAAAGTTTCTAGTCCTTAGTCAGTTGAAGTTTAAAAACAAAGACACCTTTGAGTTTTCTAAACACATACCAAAAGAAAAGGTTATTTTTTTAACTTCCAAAAAAAGAGGAATTCTTTTGGTGTTCAAATATAGCCAAGCAGAATTTAGCTAAAACTTTCCCCTGAGTGCTACTTTGCTAGAGTACAGGCCCTGAATTTTTTTCATCTAAAAGGGTTTTTCTTTTTTTTCTTTCAAAGAACAGAAAGACCAAGTTGGAAAAAAAAATGAATAAAGGAGCTAAATAAGAAAGTACTTCAACCATTTAAGGGCCTAATATCAAGATATCTTCAGATGAATTGTTCATACCTTCTTGTTAGATGTCATTTTTGGATCCAGATGATAATTTTAGTGGAAATCACTCAAACTTCCTTGAGGTAGAGCAGTCACTAAATCTTTAACCCATTTCAGAGATATATTATACTGTTCTCCTATTTTTAGCCCCCTGCCTCTTTTTTGGTATAATGGGAGGGGTTGTTTGATCTCCCTGTGAACACACCACATGTGTTATATTCTAGTACCGCTGCATCAATGCTATTTTGATAATCAATTTCAGTGAAATGGCAGAATTTGCTTCAGTTGCGTTTAAATCATAATAAAGCTCAATAAAAAGAAAATGAGAAGGAAAGAGAAAATATCATTTGGAGGATTAGCAAAACTCTCCAACAAAAGGGACCTTTTTAATTTTCACAAGGTGATGAAGTAGATAGCCTTTTGAATAGACAATTAGACTCATAAACCTGATACACCAAGGACTTAATTCACAAACACACATCGTTACTAATACATTTGCAGAGGAACTGTATGCTTAACAGGATTAGAATATGGCACATCATTCATTATTAATGGGAATCTACATTGCCTAGGTCTTCATCCCCAGACAGACCAGTATTTAAATCAAATAATTTAGTACAATTTCAGGAGCTTAATTCTCTACAGAGATTGCTTGTGGGTAGCTCTGTATTTCTTTGCATTGAACAAGGAATCTCTACTAGAGGCAATATTAACCTGCCTCAGCTCCTGTTAAAGTAAGGAGCTGGTGTCCTTAGCCCGTTGGACTCTAGAAGCTCAGCACCTCACTCTGTCTGCCCATAAAACAAGCAACCCCCAGCTGGCCCACCCGATGGGGAAGCCTGCTTCTGCAAGAGTCTGCAAGCCCCACCATGTTCCCTGCTCACAATTTGGGCTTTAGCTCTGGTCACTGATTTTGCAAATGCAGGGCATATGGCACCAGGGGGCTCAGAGAAAACCCCGCGAAATCAGAGGTAGAATTTACAAAGCTTGGCTACAGTAGTAACTGAAGAGTACTGTCATCCCACAGAAAGGCTGTCTTCTGAAAAAACTGCCCCTCTGGGCAGGTGTGCCCAGCAGTGTGATTTGAGGGAAGGCAACCATGGTGAGCCTCTGATCGGTGCCAAGATTATAGTGACCAATGGTCCCAACTCAGCTGGGACCAAAGGGCTTCCCAAGGAGCAGAATTTTTGAGGGAGGTGAAGGAACATAAGCACTGTGATGCTATGAGAGTCAATTCATAAAACAAGGGTCACCTGAACACAAACACTGCGATAATACGATAGCCAGCTCTTTGGCAGGATGAAGAGGGATGGTATAAGAATTCATCACACTACACAGAACAGTGAACAGTCTAAAACACATGAACTGGGGAGGGGTGTTGCTTATTTACCTGCCTGTTTGTTTGTTTGTTTGTTTTTACAGTGCTGGAGATTGAACCCAGGACCCCGACACTCTACTACTGAGTTACACCCCCAGCCTATAAATTAGTTCTGGAATTTGCCTTTAGTATTTCCTCTGCACTTGACCATGGGTAACTGAAACCATGGAAAGCAAAACCACAGATAAGAAGGAACAACTGTACTGTCAATGGGAAATGGGTCTATGCCAAAACTGCCCAAGGATATCCTCCAAAATAACTCCCCCACACACTCCTAGCCAGGAGACTTTAATTCAGCAAACTTAGTGGTATGCCTGGCACATTAGTGGTATTTTCAGATAAAGATCTCACAGTTCCCCGGATGATACACAAACCCAGACACCAAACCCATTCTCCTGCCCTGAGGTAAGTAAAAACTCTGGCTGTGTTCCACAGCCCGGTCAGCCACTGTGCCTCATAAATGTGACTGGTGAGGATAGAGGTGTCTTACAGTCACCATCAAATAAACCATATTAAAGGCAAAGTTGGGGGGAGTGTCCTAGCTCTGTTGTATGACTTAGATAAATCCCTAATCTCTTGGGCATCCAACTCCCCATAGCATCATCCTCTTATCAGCTGCCCCAGGGACAGCACAAGTGAGAGACTGAATGCATAGACTGAGGGTCATCAGTTCCCACACCCTCTGCCTTGAGGCCCCACTCAACCTCAACCCGAATCCTGAACAACCACCTTACCCTGTACAAGCGGTTCCTCCTGCGGCAGTCACCATGGAGAGTTGCTCACTGAGTCCTGGTCTGTGTACAACTATTTTCATCTCACTTGGCACTTCAGTTACAAATTGCTTTCACATAGTAGTATCCTTCATTATCTCTCAGATGCCACCCCAGTGAGAGAGGCAGGCAGTGGGTGCCACTGAGAGATAAAATCAGGAACTCAAAAAAAAAAACACACAGTGGTTGATTCTCTGATTCTTCTCATTAGAAAAGGAATGCCTACTTTATAAAAAGATTAATGAAAAATTTTAAATACTAAAACTCTGAATAATATCAAGTATTCATTATGACTAATAGTATTAAAATATAGCCAACCTCTGAAATTCAGAATTCTTCTTGTTTTGGTACCAGGGATTAAACTCAGGCCCTTGTACTTGGGAGGCAGGTGGTGGAACCACTGAGCCAAATCCCTGGCCCTGAAATCCAGAATTCTTAAAACTTGACAAGTCTCAGACAGGAAACTTTCTACTTTGTAGGAGAAACCAAGATGCAACAACTGTCATTCCCTTTACTTTCCGCCTCCAGTGCCTTGGCCTCTGCAGGTCCTCAGGCCTGACTTTCGGGGCCTTCTCCCCTTCATTTTTTCTCTAGGGATCTCCTCCTTTGTCACTCTGTCTATGCCCAAGTATAGTTGCAGTGTGCCTGTTATGAGGTGAACTGAGCCTCCCCACCCCAAATGGGACTTTATTTGGAAATAGCGTGTTGCAGATAAAGTTGATTATAAAGAGTCATGGTGGAGAACAGTGGGATCCTAATCCTACAGGACTGGTGTTCTAATCTAATAGGACCATGGGAGACACCGAAACCCACGTGAAGGTGGAGGCAGACACTGGAGTGATGATGCTGTGCCCCAGTTTCAGATTTCTAGATTCCAAGCTAGAATAGCCCTAGGAAATTCACACAGCCCATGTTATGGTTTAGATCTTAAATATTACTCATAAGCTCTTGTGTTGAAGACCTTCCCCATTGCTAATGGCGCTATTGGTACTGGAACTTTTAAAACTATGAGCCAAAACAAACCTTTCCTTCTTTAAGTGGTTATCCTCAAGTATTTTGTCACAGAGACTGAAAGCAGACTGACACAATGCCCTGATCTCTCATGTCCCCTCAGTCACTGGGACCTCCAAACTGAGCTGCGTGTTGTAATGCCTCACACCTCCCACTCCTCCACCATATGTCCGGACTCTCCCAACCCTGCCCCTGCACTTCCAGCCACCTCCTCCTTGGGGACAGCGGGAGCCTCCAGATGGTTCCCATGTCTACCGTGGCTACTGTAGTCAGTCTGTCCTCCGCACCTCACCCAGACCAGCTCTTCTGGTTCATCACCACCTACACTGGCCTTCAGTTCTTCCTTCACAGAGCCTTTCTTTTTGCCAGAAGCCTCTCCCTCCCTTCTGGGTTAGGCCTCAGCCCAAAAGCCATTTCCTCCTTCGATGTGGCCCCTCTTCTGGTAGAATCTCACCTCACACTCCCCATTTCTCCCTCATGGCATTTGTCACAGCTCTGAGTCCCATATGTATTAGTGTGGGGGTTACTTGCTGTTGCTGTTGCTGTTTTATGTCCTTCTCTCCCTCTCCATAGGCTCCATCTGAGCAGGAGCAATATCTATTTGTTCTCCTAGCGTTGGCAGAAAGTGGAACAATGCCTTGCTCCTAAGAGGTGCTCTATAAATATTTGTGGAATGGTCCGACCTAAATGCCTCTCTTTGTGGCACGATGAAGTATAGGGATGTGTCGACCCTAAAATAAATACTATTAGCACCGACTCTAACTCTTCTCACACCAGGAGGGGTGAGGGGCTCAGGGAGCTGAGCTGCTGGGAAGACCATGTCACAGACTGCTGCCCAGGGACACATGGGTCACCTGAGTCCCAATTCTCTGATTTCCTATAGCTCCCAGGGTGCACCCCACCATGGATTCCTGACCTAGGATACTGCCTGCTGCTCTCAATGCTCTGCGAATACCCACTCACATAATATGATCTTCCCGAGACCCACAGTAGCCATGTGGCCATCACCATGCCCACTCCACAGACAGGTATGGAGAGGCAGGGTTCCCACCACCAAGGCTGGGCTTGGTAACTCCCTGCCGGGGAGGTCCCTTCACACAACGCATGCCAGTGCTCCTTATGAAGTGTGACTTTGCAACAAAGCAACACATGACACTAACAAGGGATTGATCCTATCATGTAGGATGAACACTTGGGTTCAATTACAGCACTTCTATGGTCATGTGATCAGTCAGTGTCATCAGAGACAAGTGACAGTTTTATACAACCCTCAGAATAAAAGAGGAATATTGGCTTAAGTGTTTCCTGTCTACCCATCATGAAGGCAATTTTCGGTTATCTGCTGAAAGTTAGACAAAACAATTGATCTCTTTCTTTCTCATCAACTCTGTAGCAATAAAAGAAATTTTTACTTTATCAATCTGGTAAGCAAGAATATTTTAAAAGAAATCAGGATTCCATCCCCAAATTGAAGTTACTTCTGTGGTACTGACAATACTTGACATTTTCCAGCAGAAGAGCCAAACTAAAGCAAAGCAAAAGCAAAAATGGGCTCCTTTGCTAGATATGTGCATCTGTCCAGCCTCCTGAAACCATGAAAAGGATTTTTTGTGTGTGTGCTACTGGAGATTGAACCAGGGCCTTCACAGTGAGCTATATCCTCCACCCTTCTTATGTTTCATTCTATGAGAGAGTCTTGCTAAATCATATGTTTCCCAGGCTGGGCATGAACTTGTATTTCTCCTGCCTCAGCCTCCCAGAATTCTAGGATCACAGGCATGTACCACCTCACCTGGCTGATAAAAAGGATTCAAGCTGCAGTCAAGAACTGATCAGAGTTGGGGACAGAAAGACACCTGGAGACTGGCCTCAGCCAGTGGGATGGGTTGATTCCCTGCTACAGGACACCACAGTCCGCCACTGTGCTGCGCTTTCCTGCTGATGCCACCTCTTGGCCACCTCTGGACAGGTCTTCCAGCTCACAACACATTGACATCGCTTCTGTCTCTCACGATCCCTCTCCCTTTCAGTGCCTCATCTCTGGGCACCACTATGTCCTTCCTGGACGTCACCATGGCCCCTACTGGGCCACCAGAATCTTACTCCTCCCCAAATCAAAGAGCCTCTTCAAATATCACCCTGAGATTTCCAGATGGAATTGTAGGTGAGGCACCTGAACATGCAGAGGGTTTTAAGTTGTTGAAGGAAAAAAAAAATCTTCCAGTACTGTCCCAAATGCAAACTGTCCATCCTGACTTTCCCCAATACAGCAAGTGACACCCATTTCAGTGATGTCATGTGTCTGTGAAGCTGGGTTTCCCAGATTTGGGGAACATAAGTACTTTCTTAAATATCCAAAAGCACTGAACAAAAGAACTCAAACAGGGCCAGGGATTTGGCTCAATGGTTCTGCTGCCTGCTTTGCAAGCACAAGGGCCCAAGTTCGATCCCCGGTACCATCAAAAAAAAAAAAAAAAAAAAAAAAAAAAAAAAGAAAAGAAAAAGAATGGAAGGAAGAACTCAAACAGCTGTTTATACAGCAATGTTTACCACAGCATGATTCACAGTAGCCTGATGGCAAGAGCAACCCAAATGTCCCTTGGCTGATGAATGGATACACACGGTGTAGTACGCCCACAGAATGGAGTATTATTCTACCATACAGAGGTATGAAGTGCTACTACGTACTGTAACATGCCTGAACTTGAAAACATCACCTTAAGTGAAAAAAGCCACATAGAAAGAGACAAATACGTCATCCTGTTTACATTAAGTACTTGGAGCAGACAAATTCTTAGACACAGAAAGTAGAATAGTACTTCCATGGGCAGGGAGAGAGTGAAGTGGGGAGATGAGGTTTAATAAGCACAACGTTTTTAATTGGAATGATGAAAACTTCTGGAGCTGGAGGTGGTGAGGACTGCACGACATGAACATGCTTAAGGCCACTAAATTGCACACTTGAGAATACAGTAAATTCTATGTTATGATTTACCACAGTTTTTTTTTAAGTAAGTAACTCACAAAGAACAAGAAAAAGAGCAGCTGGGGATTTAGCTCAGTGGTTTCACTGCCAGCCTTGCAAGCACAATGACCCGAGTTCAATCCCCCGTACAAAAAAAAAAAAAAAGAA